>NC_057009.1:7133198-7433198 GCF_000002595.2 Chlamydomonas reinhardtii | reverse complement strand
ACGCAGAGAAGACCTTCCAATAACCGCTGGGCCTGCGATTCAGAATAGCCTTGCTCTTGCACTTGGCGCCTTGGCCGTCGGAGCAGAGGTCGAGTGACGCGACCGGGGACTCCATTCTGCCGAGGGATGTCTTGTCACGGTCAAAGTTGGCAGGAGGCCAGGGCTACGCAGAGAATTGCTCCACGAGGAAGGAGCAGTCGTTCACAGCGGAAGAGCTGTCACCTTGACGGCCGTGAAGGTCGAGCTAGGCGCTGCTGCTGGGGTAGAACTCGAGTTGGCGCTAGCAACACCTAGGCGCAAATACGTAGGTAATTGTCGTGTGAAGACGATGGACCGGCTGCCGGGAGCTAACGCGCTCGACCAGTTGCTGCCCAAAAAAAAGCAACAGGTGCGTCTCAAAACGGTGAAGGACGTGATGGACTGCCCAAATAGAGGCAGTTGATGATCCGGTGTGTGTTTGGTTGTGGAGGTAGCGTGTGTGCTGTCTTGGAACAGGTCTTGGACTAGGACACCGCGCTCACCGCGACCACCTAGACCACCCCATTGCGGCACCGAAGGCGAATTTGCCGAACACCTGCCTTTTGAGTTGCCCCACCAAACGCTGTACGAATGAATGTAAATTGCTTGTTTCTCTAGTCCCAATCAAGAGCCCCGCGAAAATATGGTGGGTTGACCCTCGCGGCTTGGCGGGCGCCCAAAAGGTCGTTTGGGTGTCGAGTTACAGGTTCGCGCCAGTGTGAGGATGGTGACGTCCATCCATTAAAGAAAATGGCGCGCTTTGGCACTTGAGCCGACGGACTCGCGCGCCTCGAGTAACTGGAAGCGAACGAGCACCAGGCGGGCGCACACGCCAACGCACCTTACTTGCCCGGCACCGCTCACCCCAGTCATCATCTTTCAAAGCAACTCTCTATCTAGCGTGAGCTGAAGGAGGTGAAGGAGGAAACGTGGTAGACGCAAGAGAGGGTGACCCCGGTGATCGACCGCCAGTCGTGGGACAGCTGCCTCGCAGGAGCCCCAAAACCTGCGCTGGCACGTTAGCTCATTGCTGCGACAGCTGCACAGATACATGATTGTTCAAGAAAGAATCGTAACGCGAATGACCTGCCCACGCGTGTAACCCGCGTGTCGTTGGAGCCAGCAGTCCTGCGTTTCCGGGACCACTACTGGCTGTCCTGGCGGGCAGACCGACCCCGCGAGATGAAGCTATCAGCGTTGGCCTCAGGTAAACGACTTGGTGTAATACTGATGCTCTTAATCTCCCAGCCGAAGAGAAATCCATTCCCACGCCCTAGAGTCACCCCTGTAGTCCTCCGGGCCCGAACTTGGCATTCGTGGGCATCTGGTCCGGAGGGTGCGAAGTCCAGCAGTGCGCAGCTTTTTCCCAGACCCCAACAGTCTGTGCGCATCTGACCCAGATGGATTCCAGATTTCCACGTCACCAGGAGCTGGTGAAGAAGCCCTACCAGTACCAGTGCTTGGTGCCGCTTGGTGCCTATGTGGTCTGCGGGGCCGCCGGCGCGCGTGCATTTTAACAAGTGTTCCCCGGTGACGCAGCATAGTTGCCAACAGCCGCACTTCTTGTCATGCCGCTACGCATGCCCTGCCAGCCCCACCACGGACCGCTACCTAGACACCAGCCGGCAGGGCTCCTACCTTAATGTCTCCAGACATCAATTGGCCATTTCGGCCGTTTCCTCCCGGGGGCTAATGTCTGGGGTGAGACTTTGTTGGCCCGGGTTTGGGGCGGGTTTCGTCCGAATTCCTATGGAGAAGCCCCCAAACCGCCTTGTGCCCAGACAAAAGACGGCGGCCATCTGGCCGTTTTTTCATCACCCCGCAGGATACGACCCCTGCCAGCCGGCTCCTCAGCCTGCGCGCTTGCGCCGCTTCTTTGGCGGCGCTGCGCTCTCCTCCTCCACATGGCCTTTCCCGCCCCCTCCGCTACCAAGATGCGCGCACGCGCCCCCGCTGCTGCCGCTGCCGCCGCCGCCGCCGCCGCCGCCGCCAGTCTGCAGCGATGCAGGTCGCTTGTGCCCCAGCAGCATCTCCACCAGCGCGTGCCGGATGTTGGTTGCGGGGTTGACGTCACGTCCCTGCACCGTCGGGAGGGTAGAGTGAGTGAGTCCCACTGAGCCCACGACGGAGCCGTCACCCAGCCGTCACCCAGCCATCACCCACTGAGCCCCACGGAGCCCTCACCCACTGAGCCGTGTCATCCACGTGTCATCCCCACTGAGCCCCACGGAGCCCACGACTGGGCGAAGCATGGACCAGAAGGTGGCTCTCCCTCTCAAGGGACAAGGGGCGTCAAGCTTTTGTACAGCTGGAAATCGGCTGAGCCCCGCAGCATCAGGGAGGACTGACTGCAAATCGGTAGACGGACGATGGCCCCATGCCTACCGCCATTTGGGTGCGAGGCACTGTAGTAGGATAGTCGGCAAAAGCCACATCTAGATGCACCAAGGCGCCGTCCGCAGGATTATATACTTGTGAGGCAGGGGGGGTAGAATCTTCCGAAACAGACCCCATGCCTCAAATGGATAGAGCTCAAGGAGAAAATCACGAATCCGCTTTCAAAATTGAAAATGGGTTTCTGGGTGCAAAGTTATGACCCCTCAAAGTGGCCGGTCGGTCGGTCGGTTGGGGGTCCCAAGAGGTTTTGCACAGGTTCGTGCCAAGTTTTGTTCCTAGCGCCTCTGTCCTGCAGCGCGCGGCACAATGGGTGCAGCTCAACGAGGCGTGCGTAGGTATACCCCAGACTTAGCACACATGCATAGTATGGGGTACTTTGGGGAGCGGCATGTCAGCATTTTGGAAGATGCCTGGGGAACGGGTCAGGGACAGGCCGGTGCCGGGCGGCTTTTGCATGGATGAACGCGTCAGCACAGTTCGTACTATCAAGTAACATTGGAGTAAGCTGTTGCATAGCAGGCCAGTCTATCAGGATACTCGTCGGTGGACGGGTGACATGTCCACATGTCCACATGTCGGTCGACGTCAAAGTGTGTTCCCAAGGCGGATCATTTACATAGTGATAGAGCTCACCGAGAGCAGTCAATTGGCACCAACCTGACAAAAAACTAAGGGGTTCTGAGGGGGTTTTGGGGGGTCGTACGGTAGGGGGGGTCGGTCGGTCGGTCGGTCGGGGGGTCCGGGAGGTTTTGTGGCATGGGGTCAAAAAAGTTTGTTCCTACCCCCCCCCCTGTGTGAGGCGTAGAGTCTCTACTCCGCCCACAGGCACGGGCTTCGGCCACAAGCGCTGGGGCGTACTAGGGGGCTGCGCCCACGCCGCGTGGCCAAAGGTATCAATTATCTTCTCCCGGACATAGTAGCGGTCGGTTGGTACAGGCATCGCCTCCCCCCCCATGTGTCCAGCCGCATCCCCCTGTCAAGCAAAATCATAGCAGGCATACGACAACCACATACATGCAATGCTCGTGATGGAACATGGCAAGGGGCAGGAAAGCGTAGTCCCGATGTGTGTGGCTCCCACCCGTGCCCTCATAAATGCGTAGCAAGAAGGGACAAGGCATTGGTGCGTTGTTCGCGCGCTGTTACTGTACCGACGGTAGCTGGCAGGTTGTGTCGATGTTTTGCTGACGCGCATTCCTCACGCTCCGGGCGCCCGGCCAAGGCGATAGCACCACACAGACTCAATGCGACGCCACACCGCGCGGATAGCATAGCCGATGCGCACCTGCAGGCAGTCGACCGGCGTCCACGGATGAGCTGTGTAGACGAGCACTAGCGTAATGCAACGGCGTACATGCAATGCTATGCTCGCCAGACCGCAAACCAAACACCGGCGGGTCTATCTGAACCTGCGCGCCGGTGCTGCTTCTCGGGTGGCGCCGCGCTTTGTTCCTCCACATGGCTTTGCCTGCCCCCTCCGCTACGCATATGCATGCCGCCACTGCTGGGCCCAGGCGCAGCTGAGATAGATAATAGCAAGGGCGTCCGAAGCATGATGAGGTTTGGCCCACAAAAGTACCCGCCTCCGCGGCGCTACCTAACCCCACCCCTTTCGTTAACGCCCCTACCTTGACGTGACCTACTGCTACATCTTATGTGCTAGTGAACACTTCGTGTGCGCACGCGGGATTCGTCACCTCGTCACCGCCTTATAACGGAATGCCCTTGTCCTGTCTTTCCGTGTGTACCGGCACGAACCCTGGGTGTCTTGGCAGGTCCGGGCCCTAAGCACACCCAGCGCAGCCTGCTTCTACACCATGCACCCTCACGCGGAATGCCGTGACAACCTGGCCCCTGCCAGCCACCGCTACCCTGCGCTACCGCCTTCCCGCCCTCCCGCGCCCCCGTGCCGCCGCAGCCCGCTGCTCCTCCCGCCGCGTGCGCTCCAGCTCCCTAAGAAACTCCTGCTCCGAGCGCGAGCCGCCGCACACGTTGCACTCCAGCAGCCCTGACCCCGGCGAAGGCGGCGCGGCGGTGCCGTGGCAGCCCGGACGCGGGCACATGTACTTGAGCAAGAACAGATGCAGGTAGTTGGACTCGAGCGGGCCCTCCTCGCCGGGCGGCGCGGTGATGGGCCGCTGCAAGAGAGAGAGGAGCGGCGTGGGGGCCAGGCATGGTGTGAGGCGCGCAGCGAGAGGAGACCGAGTGGGTGCGTATGAAGGTCTCAAGATGGCAAGAAGCGCCCGTGCCTGAAGGGATTGAGCTTGTCCTGCAAGTTACCCACCAGGATTTCGTCCATGTCCATCTGCTCGCCGTCAGCAGCTGTGGCTGCCGCCGCCGCTGCCGCCGCCGCCGCCGCTGCCGCCGCGCTGTCGCTGTCCTCCTCCATGCCTGCCACGCCCACACCTGCACTCCCACCCTCCTCCTCGACATCATCATCATCACCATCATCATCATCATCCCCGCCATCGCTCCCCTCGTCGTCACTCCACTGTGATTCGGTCTGCGGACGCAAAAGGGGCGCAGGACGGCAGGAGGTGCCCGTGAGCGCATTGCGCCTTCAGCCACCCTCTGCAGCACTGAAAAGGCTCGAGCGCGAGCAAGCACCCAAAGCCTGCTTGCACACCAGCAGAAACACACGTGCTGTAGCCCACTCAGCCCCCTAAATCCCTTGTTACAGCCCCCGCACCGCCGCCCCACCTGGCACCGCGGGCAGGTGCAGGCGAAGCCGTACACCTCCCTGCACTGCAGCTGCCGCTCCAGGAGCCCCCAGTGCAGCGGCACATAGCTCTGCGCCAGCTCCGTTCCGGACGGCAGGTCGTGCACCGCCCGGAACACAACGTGTGTGGAGCCCGGCACGCCCGCCGGTAGCGGCAGCGCGCTAGCGCCCCCGCCCAAAGCCCCGCCTGCGACTGTGCCAGCGCCTACTGCGGGCGCCGATGCCGCGCCCGAGGCGGGGCCGGCGGGGGCGGGGGCGTCGTGCGGTCGGGGGCAGTCGAAGTAGTCATACCGTGCCACGTTGGGCAGGCACTCATGGTTGATGAGCGAGGCCTGCGGGTTGGGAAGATTGGATTGCGGGGTCAAGGACGCAACATGGCGCGCGCATGAAGCATGCTGCCGTGGTAGGCTAGTCAACTCACAAGCACTGCGTGCATGAAGATGCATGAAGGCGAGTTAGGTAGCCGTTTGCAGCTGCTGCATGTTCCCGTCTAGACCCGCGCCCCATGTCCCACGAAACCACAGCCCTTGGACGGCTTTAGCTATTGGGCTGCCGCACCTGCGCGTAGATGGCGCTTCCTCTCAACATGCGCTCCTCCTCTTCATCCTCGCCCTCATCCTCGTCCTCGCCCCCCGCCGCCTTCCCGCTCGTGCTTGCTTCCGGCTTTCGCGCCCCCGCCGCCGCCGCCGCCGCCTGGGCTGCCTGTTGCTGTTGTTGCTGCTGCGGCGACGCCAGCACGCCGTAGGAGTTGAGCTGCTCCTTCACCAGCAGCGCCGCCAGCTCCTCCACGTCCAGTGCCGGAGGCGGCACACCCGCACCTGTCGGTGAGTGCCGCGTCACCGTGTGCGTTGCTTAGAACCGCAAATATGGTCAAGCGGTGTCTTGAAGGGGAACAAGAGCCTACGGTTATAGCCGAGTGCGGCCCAGGCGTACGCAGCAGCACGGATCGACGCGCTGCGATGGGCACCACCTGTGACCACGCGCCGGATGTGCCCCCCCCTACACACACACATTTGGTACAATGGTCCCTCCGCCAAGCAGGCAGACATCTTGTGCGTATTCCACTAGCACACTGTACATGAGCGCACACGCTGTACGACTGTTTGACATGTACGGCGTGGTACGACATGCCGAGTATGGGCACAAGGTGCGGCGCCGGCGCACCTGACAGCGCCTCCGCCAGCAGCGGTGCGAGGCGGGCGGCCAGGGAGCGGTCCGCCGCCGCCGGCCGCCCCACAAGGTCCAGTAGAGCGGCGTAGCGGGCAGCTGCAGAGGTGTGCAGGCAGGAGTGGGCGGGTGGGCAGGTGTGGGCGGGTCTGAGGTATCGAGCTAATGGACCAGCGGCGTATGGCCAGTAGGAGCTGCACGTGTGCTAGTGTGTCGGGGTCCGGCTTTGGCAAGTCGGCCGGCACCGCATGCATGCATTTGTACCATTGCCAGCCCACACTATAACCGGTACCGGTACCAGCGGCCGCCTCGCCAGCCACGCCGCGTGTGCCCACCTGCCTCTGGCGACTGCGTGTGTCGCAATGCCACGGCATGCAGCAGGAAGCGCAGCTGCGCGTGCTCGTCCGCGGGCAGGCCCAGCGCAGCTAGGCGTGCGTAGGCACTGCGTGTGAGATTGGTTGTGTGTGTGCGTGAGCCAGTGAGCAGACAGCGCCGTTTTTGAAGTACGACAAGGGAAGTGGCAGTGCAGTGTTGTCGGTGGAGAATGGGATTGGTTTTGAAGGGAGGAAAGGGTGATGCCTGGGTTGGGTTGGTGGCTGGTGTATGGTTGCAGCCAGCAACGTTTCGCTGGAACTCCACTCCATGATGTCATGGGGATGGGGAGCGGCGCCCAGTAACTAAGGCCGGGTGTGGAGGTGGTGCTGAATGCCCAAGCCCACCTGCAGATGGTCGCCGAGTGGAGCCACGGTGTGGACAGGGCGGTGCGCTGGCAGGTGGCGCTGCAGAAGCATGCCCGGAGGCAGCCGGAGCACGCCACGATACCTGCAAGCAGACACAACCGGGGCAATGGTCCATGAACTGTACGTAAGCTGCCTGCGTGCTTGCAAGCGTTGTAGTCAGGCACTCAAGCTGGGCAGGTTTGAGGCTGCCTCGTTGTGTTGTGTAATGCACGCTAGTGCGCCCGCCCCGCTTGCCTGAGGGACCGACCGCGCGAAGGCAGGTGGCGCACGTCGCGTGCGACAAGTCCGGCGACACCAGAAGCAGGGTCGGCGCCTCAACCAAGACTATTTCCCCTGCCTTCACCAAGCGAGTTGTGTGTAGAGTACGCCCCTTCCGCGGGTGCACACGCACTTCCAGAGTGCCGCCAGGAAGCGGCTGCCCGCTGCTGCTTGCTGCATCCATGCTAGCGGTGCGCAAAGGCTTCTTGTAGTTGCAAGAATAACTTTGCTTTTTATCCTGTGCAAAATTGTGGCGTGGTGTGTGTTCAAGCTTTCCCTGGTGAGTCCTGCATTGAATACAAATGGAGTCCCCTATACAGTTATTATCTTACCTTTGCACGTCGAATTTTCCAACAATTGTTGCTGTGCAAGCGATGGCCTCATTCCGCCCATCTGGAAGCAGCCTCGCCCACCCCAGCGTTGTTTAGGTGCCTATAGCGCATCAGCCGACACAAACCAGCTGCTGCCCGCGACTCAGAAAGTGGATCCTGCAGAAAAAGTCAAGTCAGCAACCACCGGCACTTTATCGGTGGCTCGTTCTGGCCTTTCTCTTTCTTCCTGTCTTGCGTCAATCCGCCAGCACGAATGCGCTGCCAACTATCGCAGCGGAGTAGTCGCGTGCAAGCCCGGCCGGCGCCGACCGCGGCGCCGTGGCGTCCGGCGCTCAAGTTGAGGAGGGCCTCCACTGAAGTTCGCATCGCCCAGATTGACCGGCCAGTAAGTTTGGCTGAGAACCTAGTTGACTTAACGCGACTAGAACTACGGCCCAATCCTCTGGCTTGCGGCTTTACAACAGGCCGATGCATCGTTCGAACGACGCGCGGAGTCCTCGCCGGGGGCGACGACCGCCGCTGAGCTGGAGCGCTTGGTAGAGGCTACAATATCCGAGGAGGGAGGTGTGCAGACGCTGACCGATATGTGAGTGCCGGCATGTCGGGAGCGCGACAGTCGACCGGTTGCTTGCACGGGCCCGGCGCCAAGGCCCACGTTCTTGTAATACGCGCTGTTATGTCGAGCCATAGCACCTGTGAATGCGCCTGCTGCTCAAAGCTGCAGCCCGCGAACAGTCGCCTGTGGCCTGCCTGGCCTCGGCAAGCGGTCCCGGCTGCATGCGTCGCTGCCTCGCCCTACTTCACGTCGCCGCTTCCCTCATCTCTCCCCCTTCCTTGCAATCCCCACAGCTGGCGGCGTAATGCGGTCACTTACGGCGACAAGCTGGCTGTGCGCGACCCACATCACGAGGGTAGCCCTGAGATGACCTTTAGGTGCGCCCCCGGGGCCAGGGTGGGTAGCGTGGAGTAGCAGAATCAGGATGACAACTGCGTGCTTGCTGACTTGCGGCTGCAGCACCTGTGATCGGTGACATACATCACACCACCAGCACAGATCCGTACGTTCTCGCCTGTTCTGACGCTTACCAGTCTCACGTACACCTGTGGGCGGTCCGACCACCAACCCCACCACCCCAGTGATCCCACCCGCCTCTACCTCCGACGCCCCCCCCCCTATACACACACACAGTCAGCTGTACGAGGCGATGCAGGACTTTGCGGCGGGGCTGTCGGGGCTGGGGCTGCAGCCTCAGGACCGGGTGGGTGCTTTTCCGATTGCCTTGAAAATAGAATGCGCGCACCCCTCCGCACCACTCCATTCCTTCATTGCCACTTCCAACTGTGCTACCACCATTACAACCACAATTGTAACCACCACCGCCACCAGCAAGGGGCCTCGCTGCCCACTGCTTCCTCAAACACCATCACCACCACCAGCGCTGTCCCTCACCACCACCACCACCACCACCACCACCACCACCACCGTCTCCGCCTCCTCCACCGCAGGTGGCCCTGTTCAGCGAGAACTCCAGTCGCTGGCTGGTGGCGGACGGCGCCGTCATGGCGGCGGGCGGCGTGGACGTGGTGCGCGGCGCCACCGCGCCGCCCGAGGAGCTGCTGTTCATCGGCCAGCACAGCGGCGCGGCGGGGCTGGTGGTGCAGGACGGGGCGGCGCTGGCGCGGCTGGTGGCGGCGGCGGCGGAGCACGAGCGGGCGGAGGTGGGCGGGAGGAGCGACGTGGGTGGAGCGGGGACGGGGTGAGGGCCGTTCATGTGGAGAACGAAAGTCATAAAATCACCGGGGTGGAGATTGGGGTGGGCGGGATGGGTGGTGCTGAGAGGGCGGTGGTGGTGAGGCCTGGGACTGTGAGGGGACAAGGGGTGGATCATTCCCAGCGCTCGGGATAGATGCCAGCCATGGCGCACGGAGCCACAACAGCCGCTCATTGCTCGTTGCCATTTAACCGAAAGCGACACCGCTGCGACCCACACCTTCACCCACACAGGAGGTCAACCCGCTTCACGACCTGCGCTTTATCGTGGTGCTGTGGGGCGAGCCGCTCACAACCACCACCACCACCCCGGACAACAGCAGCAGCAGTAGCAGCAGCAGCAGCAGCAGCAGCAGCAGTAGTGGCACCGCCGTGCCGCCGCGCTGTCCTGTGCTGAGCTACAGCCAGGTCCTGGGCGCGGGCGCGGCGGCTCGGGCGGCGGGGCGCTGGCAGCCGGCGGCCGTGTCGCCCGCCGACCTGGCCACACTCGTGTACACGTCCGGCACCACCGGTGCGTAAATCACTGTCATGTGTGCACGTAAAAATTGTATGAGTGGAGTGGGATGCTCTGGCTGCAGTTGTAAATGGTGGTGGGGGTACCGATGGCGATGATGGCAATCCTCCGCTGGTTTTTGAGGGGCTGTTCCGGGGCCCGCTGGTGGCTGGTCCCCGCTGGGCACTGAGAACGCTCACCTGCTCACCAAGCCGCGCTGAAACAGACCGCGCACACACGCGCACGCACACACACACACACACACACACACACATACACACACATTGCATATGCGCATTCCATCTGCTGTCTTTGCGCGTGGCTGGAACCCTTGGTACTCTGTAACACACAAATACACACGTGCACATCGTATGTGGTGCAGGTCACCCCAAGGGTGTGATGCTGACGCACGCCAACCTGTGCTACCAGGTGGGTGAGGAGAAGGGACCGGTGGAAAGGCAGGAGGAGGTGTGACTCAGGGCGCGCTTTGCAACATAAGTGTAGCTTTCGCCATCGCCACTCTCCTTCCCCCCTGCCCCAGTCCCCCCACGCCTCCCCGCCCCTTCCCGCCCCCTTGTTGTGCCGCTGTCTTTGCAGGTCCGCAACCTCAGCCACTTCCTGCAGGTGCGCCCCGGAGACCGCGTGCTGAGCCTGCTGCCGCCCTGGCACATCTACGAGCGCACCTGCTCCTACTTTGTGCTCAGCAGCGGCGGACAGCAGGTGCGGGCGTGTGGTGGGGCGGCTGGTGGAACGGAGTGCCGGGCAGGTGGTACAGGCGTGGGGTACGGGGGCATAAGCGTACGGCGGGAAGAGGCCGGGAGGCGGGCCAAAAACGTATGTCGTCACTCTGGGCTGGGCTCGGGCATTGTACCCCCACCTTTCTCGCGCTCTGAGCGCTGGCTGGGTCTTGATGTAGTTGGGCTTGGCATAAACTGCGCACCCTCTCTGCCCCCCCCCTCCACACACACCAACCCCCCAACTCCTGTACCCCCACCCCCACTCCCACCCCCCACCCCATCTACACCCCCACCCCCCCATCCCCCAAGGTGTACACCAACATCCGGCGCCTGCGTGACGACCTGGTGGCCCACCCGCCCGACCACCTGGTGTGCGTGCCCCTGGTGCTCGACACGCTGCACGCCCGCGTCGTACAGAAGATCCAGGCGGGGCCGCGCCACCGCGCCGCCATCGCCACAGCGCTGCTGGCGGCTGGCGCCGCCTACGTGCGCGCGCGCCGCGTGGCGCAGGGGCTGTCGGTGCGGCACGCGCTGCCGTCCAAGGCGGCGGCGGAGACGGCGACGATGGGGCAGGAGGAGGGTGTGGAGGCGGGGGCGGCGGCGCAGCAGGAGGAGGGTGCGGGGGCGGGGGCGGGCGTGGTGTGGAGCCCGGTGGAGGTGGCGCGGCGCTGGGCGGTGCGGCTGGGTGCGGCGCTGCTGACGGCACTGCTGGCGCCGCTGCAGGCGCTGGCGTCCGTGCTGGTGTACCGCAAGGTGAGGTGCGGGTGATGTGGAGGTGTATGGCTTGAGACTGGTCTGGAGACTGGGCAAGTGGGCGGGGGTGGCGCGTGTTGGTGTGGGTGCGGGTGGGCTTGAGCGTGAGCATGATACCGGCCTCTGCGGCTTCCGTCACGCGCAGACACTTCCTAACAATGCCACTCGCCACGCCCACGCCCACACTTCATACCCATACTCTTATCCATACCCAAAACTCAACACCCCTGCACTCCACTGCTTAACGCTCCACAGGTCCGCGAGGCCCTGGGCGTGCGGCGCACCGTCATCAGCGGCGGCGGCTCGCTGGCGGCGCACCTGGACGACTTCTACGAGGCGCTGGGGCTGCAGGTGCTCAACGGCTGGGGGCTGTCGGAGACGGCGCCCGTGCTGGCGTGCCGCCGCGCGGTGGAGGGGCAGGTGCGGCACCGCGGCGGCCGTTGTAAGCAAACATACGCGGGCCCCTTCTGACCCCGCCCTGCACCAACACCCCAAACCTTCCGCACTCTCCCGCAAGTCCGCAACTCCACCTCCTTCCCACACTTCCCGCACCCCCACCACCCCGCGACTGTTTCCTTACGGGATTGGTTCAGAGTTAACCCCACCACCCCTCCCGCACCACCCCTATCCCACAGAACATCCGCGGCAGTGTGGGTGTGCCCACCCCCGGCACGCAGCTGCGGGTGGTGGACCCCGAGTCCCTGGCGCCGCTGCCGGCGGGGCGGCAGGGGCTGGTGCTGGCGCGCGGCCCGGGGGTCATGCCCGGCTACTGGCAAGACCCGGCCGCCAGTGCCAAGGCGTTCCGGGCCGGAGGCGGCTGGTTTGACACGGGTGCGTGCGTGTGCTGTCTTGTGTGTTCGTATGTTGTTGTGTAGAAGGAAGCCACACAAAAGGGGATGTGTCGACACTGTGTTCGGAAAAGCACGGCGGGCATGCGAATGGCCGACTGCGATCGGGCTGTGCGTGACTGAGAGCTTGACGGCTCGTGATCCTTCCCATGTGTCGCTGCGGCACGGATCGGTGCATCTCCTGTGCCGCCCCTCTCCCCTCCCCCCGTGTGTGTGTAACCCCCCCCCTGTGCCGCCCCTCTTCTCCCATGTGTGCAGGTGACCTGGGCTGGGTGGCGCCGGAGGGTGTGCCCGCGTCCAACTGCGCCGGACACCTGGTGCTCACGGGGCGCGCCAAGGTGAGGGGGGAGGTAGCCCCCCATGAGGTCCGTGAGGGGAGGGGTAGAGTGAGTGGCCTCAGCGGGTGGGGATACCCGCCCCCAGCCCGCCTCTTCACCCACATCCACGCACCCCATCCCTCATCGAAGCCGACATGGGTTTTGGGTCGTGGTCAGGTTTGGTAAGGACCGGAACCCCAACTTCGCAAACCCCCTCTTTTGCATTGGGTTCGGTTGGGTTTGGGCTGTATCAACAACCCCCTCCACACCTACCTCCCAACCTGCTCCCCCACGTGCCTCACCCCCACCGCCCAACCCATCCACCACCACGCACCCACCCACATGCCTCCCCACCCGACCCCGCCCTGCCCCGCCTGACCACCCACCCCTCCCCCACCCCCAACCCCGTCAGGACACGCTGGTCCTGAGCTCGGGCAAGAACGTGGAGCCGCAGCCCGTGGAGGACGCAGTGGCCGCCAGCCCGCTGATCAAGTTCGTGGTGCTGGTGGGGCAGGTGAGGGCCGGGCGCGGGCGGGGGCGGAGGCGGGGGGGGGGCCGGGCGAGGAAGGAAGCGTGCGTGAGTGAGGGACGGGTGCGTGGGGGAGTGGCGTGTGTGAGGGTGTGCGGGGACGGGCTGTGGGACTGCTACACCCTGCCCAGTCCCCTGCGTCACACACGAAAGCGCTACTGAAGACCGAGCCTTGCATCATCGCGCGCACACGCACCCACGCACGCACTACCCCCCGCACCACTCATCCACACACACGCGCAGGACAAGCGCGAGCTAGGCGCGCTGGTGTGGCCTGATGAGGACGCGGTGGCGGCGGTGCCGGAGCTGGCGGCGCTGAGTGCGGCGGCGCTGGAGGACCGGCTGATGGCCGAGGTCACACGGTGAGTGCGTTGGCGGGAGGCGTGTGTCTTCCTGTGTTCGTAGGGGCCGCGGGGGCGCGGGGGCCGGGGGGCCATGTGTGGAGATGCGGATGCCCGCGTGGGGTGGAGGCTGCGCCGGGTTGCCTATTCAAGTCTTCGTTCCTCCCACGCACTGTGCTGTGCACGCCGCCTGCCGCGCACCCTGCATCTCCGGCTTGCCCACCTCCCGTCGGAGTCCGAGAGTCGCGCCGAGTCGCTTCGAATGCATTCCACACCAGCCCCCGCCCGCCTGGACACACCCGCACACAGCCACGCACACCGGGGCTATACCGTGAACGACACGGCTTCCCATGCTGCTGATCCGACACGCGCGCGCGCCCGCACGCACAGGCTCAACTCGGGCCGGCCCGACTACCACCCCTTTGACCACGTGGCGCACATCGCGGTGCTGCGCACGCCGCTCAGCCCCGACGACGGCACGCTGACCCGCACGCTCAAGCCGCGCCGCGCCCAGATCGCCCAGCGCTATGAGCGCGAGCTGACGCAGCTGCTGGGCCGACTGCGCGGCTGAGGCCGCCCCCCACCTCCGGGACGGGGCCCTGGTTGGGGCCCGGGATGTGGGACCCGAGATGAGGGCCCCTGATGGGGGAGGGCAGGGGGCTCAGGGTCGGGTCCTGGCTCAACACCTCTTGCCGGCCCTGGCCCTGAGGCCCCTGGCTGGGGTCCAGGTTGAGGGTGCTGGCTTGGGCTCAAGCCATAGGGGCAGGGGAGAGGCAGGGAGGTGAGGTGGTGATGTGATTTGTGTGAGGCGGGCGAGGGCGACGTGTGGGCTCTGTAAGGGCAGGGATGTCGGCTTGGGTGGTCGAGACGCGAAGCCGGCGGGCAGGGCAAAGTGGAGCGTGGCGTGTATGGAGCGTGCATGTTCGTGACATAAGGTGTATAGGGGTATGAACGGACATGTGTACCGCATGTCCGTACGTGTGGTGAGCGTGGTGTGTGTTCGTATGGAACGTACTTGGCCTCGGCGCCTTGCCGTGTGCTCGTCTTGTACATGTCTCGAAATAAGGAACGTTGTTCGAAACGGAACAAGAGCTAATCTTGGTCGTTGGTATGTGCCTGCGCTATTTACGGATATATGCCCCGGTGGATGTATTGAAATCCCCGGCAGTAGAGGTAGTGTGGCTGTAGGGTCGTCCGTGCAATTGCGGAATGTCTTGAGCGTTGTGTGCGTGTGCTCCTTTTGTTTATCCTCGCGTCAATGAGATCCCCCTCATACGGTATCCTGTCACCTCATGAGCCTTACCCATGTGTTGCCATTGGCTGTGATGGCAATAGTATGGAAGGAGTACGGTATGCCTAACACCTATGTATGCCAAAGGGGCTATGGTTGTACCCACGGTGCGGCGTCTATTGCACGAGAGATCCATTGGCGTCGCCCTGCGGATGCAGGCAGCTGCATGAGTGGAGTGTCACTATCACTTTTGTCGCGTATGTGGTAGCTTGTGCCCCAGTCGGAGAGTGGGTGGTTGTTAGGGTGTACCACTGCAGTGGGTATCCATTAGGGGTGTCCAGGGGCTGGCCGACGTCGCTTGCCCAAGTTGCCGTCCCCAAGCCCTCCCCGAGAGCCTGAGTGCGCCGTCAGAGGGCTGCTTTCAGCGCACGGATAAGGGCACGGAAGCGCGCCGGTGCAGTGAAGTGCGTCGTCTTGTCGTTTGTAACACATTGTTGCACATCCAACACCGTGCCGGGCCTGCATGGCTCGTGTGATCCATATGCCACACGCAGCACACGGCTCTGCCACAGGTGCCCACAGCACCTCCGCTCCGCGCCTGCTCCGCCCCACCCATACACACCGCCGCGGTCTCACCGCCGTGCATCGACCGCCTAGGACAGTCGCACGCCACGGCACCATCGTCATGCCAGCCACTCAGCAGCCCCCGCCCACGCGCACTGACACAGGCACTCACGTGCAGTCGCTCCTGGCCCGAGAACGCCCCACGCCACCGGTGTAGCAGTCACGCAACTCCGCAGCCGGCGTGTGTGCAGCCCATATGTCCCCTCGCTTCCCTTCCCACCATGCGCCAATGAACCATCCAAGCGCAGGCTCCTCACGCCGCTGCCGATGGAGTCCCAGCAGCATGTGGCCAAAAGCCTGCTGCCGCCTGTGCATTTCGCCCCACCTGACACACAGGGCTGGCCAACGCAACTGCTGCAGGTACGCCCAGAGCAGATCCCCGCCACTAGTACCATGCCGCCTAGGCGCCTGCAATGCCTCGTCACGTACTGCTCAGGGCCAAGCTCAGGGCCTCCCAGCCTCATCCTTGCTTACAGGCCCCGCACCGCGGCAAGGCCCCTGCCGTCTGTGTCCATCACATTGACGCTGCGACACATGCTCTTGCCCAAGTAGTGACAATCAGCAAACGCGCTGCCCGCTGCGTGGACTACACGTGACCAGGCGAGCAACTGCCTGCTGCTGCACATCCACCCAAACAAGTCAATACACACGATGCAGTAGCCGTGTTGGCTGTCTGCCATCCTGGCGCAGGCGGCAGGCACCGTGCACAGCCATAGCCATACTGGGTCAGCCAACCGCTTGCCAACAGGCCCTGCCGCCCCTGCCTCGCAGTCTTTCATGGTTGTGCCGCTGTGCGGCAAGATGCGCTCATTCGTTTGCAGTTGTTGACAGGACCGGCATGTCCGCCCTCACCCAAATATGAGCTTGACGAGAATGACCAGTGCGTTGATGGGCACCAGCACACCTGCGCATGTTGTGCATTAGCAGTTGGTTGGAGGCATGGAGCGGGTGGCTGGATAGGAGCAGGGGCCCAGCCCAGGCGGGTGCTGCACCCAACCGCGTGCCTGCGTGTCCCTGACCCTCCTCCCACCTCCACACCCCACCTCTGAAGTAGTGCACCGCGTGTATGCCGCCGATTACTGACATCTTCAACGAGTTGGACTCCCGCATTTGCGAAAAGCCGAATCCCCCTGCGTGCAATTGTAGCACGGGCGTCAATTCCCCGCAGCACAGGACCTGCCGATCGAAGGCGAGAACGCCGATACTCACGCTTCTCCAGGAAGCGCTCGTTATTGAGGATTGCGACGCCATTAATCACTAGTAGCCCAGCCTGTTAACAATGCAAGGCCAGCGGCGAAGGCACAGTTCAGTCGCTCTCGACAGCTCGCTGCAGAAGCCTCTCTTGTAACAAAGTTGATTGCTCACTTGTAGCAGCGTCCATAAAGTCATTGCGTCTGCCTGCCAGACGGCCGGTCAGAAAGCAGGAAATGCACGGAACTAGCTAGGCTTCGCTCAGCAAGCCCTTGAGCCTCTGCGCCTGAGTGTTTACTAGGGGTGAATGTGCTGAAGTAATGTTTGCAACATAGTCCAGCAGCAGAGCGAGAACTCCTGAACTCGTGCGCAACATGCCCATCCCCTGCGCCAACGCCCTTTCTCCCTAGAGCCCCCGTTCCTCCTCGCTGTCTCGACGATTGCAGGTCGAGAGCTTCGCCGTGAGAAAGTAGCAGTCTGGTTGCGCTACGGCGTCGCGGGCAGGAGAACCAAAGGCACCAAGCAGACGCAGTTAGTCGCAGTTGCAGCCCACCCCTGTGCGTGGCGTGGCAAATGGCAAGGCAGGTGCAGGTGGCAGTGTCCTTCATTCAGTCTCCATCCTTAACTGCCGGCTCGCATATGCGCAAGAGCAGGGCTCCTAGCAGTGAGAGTTTTGGCGCAGGCAAGGGCTCTGGCCTTGGCTCGGGCTTTGGCCCACGGTTCGGCTCCCACCATCGCGCTTACGCCAGCTCCGTATATCCGCCTGTGCTTGAGCGCACAGGTGCTGCGCAGGTATCGTTGCTATACACTTGCACAAATTACCTTTGGTGACAGGCCGCGGAAGCCTGCAACTCAAGCCAAGTCGACCATTGTCGCTCAACACAATGTTTTGCACGGTGCTGACGCTGCTCGCCTTGTCGAGCCCGCTCTGCATTAAGGATGATGGACCGCCCGAGTTCTGCCACGACCTTGACTGCCCCAAATACACCGTGAAGGACTTGTCGCTTGGCCCCGATGTGGAGCTGCGTTCGTATGAGGCAGGCGAGTCTTACAGTTAATTGTGCGTATCCGACGTGGGAGGCACAGGGAGGCGCAGGGCTGCGACAGAAAGGGCAGGTTGCGTGCACGCCAAGCGTGCTGCACGCCTGCGGGGCCGGGCGTCACGTCAGTCGTCGGATGCCTGCATCGCTGCAGTCGACTGATGGTGAAGTACATGACCTGTGCATGTATGTTGTGGGCCTAGGCTCGGTTTCAACCGCTGAACGCGACGGATGCCGACCCATCCTGGAGCCGTGCCTTCGACGCTTTGTGTCGCCTGCAAACATGCTCGCGGCGCTGTGATTGCAGGCGTATGGGTGTCCACTAACGTCCAGGGGGTGCACTACGACAAGGCCGTCGGCACGGGCTTCATGGTGGGTTTGGCCTTACGTGTCAAGTTGCCCTTCCCACAGCAAGTAGCGGTCAGAGCAGCGGGCGATAGCTGCTGTTGTGGAGCAGAGCTGCTGACATTCGGGCGTGGCAGCGGGTGTTGAGCGGTCGGCCCAGTGCGCCAGCAGGACATACGCTTGTGCGACACCATGGGGGCTATGTACGAAACCCAGTTAGTGGGGCAACCGCCCGCTAACCACCCTCCCACGCCAGCCGGACTCGCTCGTTATCTTACGCTAGTGCTTGGCCCCTACACTCGCCAACTGCGCCTTACTTGTTCCCGCGCACCCGCACCTGCACCCACACCCGCAGCGCCTGTTCGCATACATCAGTGGCGCCAACGAGGACATGAAGAAGGTGAGAGCCAAGCAGGGGTGTGGCGGGGCTAGGGAGATGGGGTGCGTTGGGTTAGGCCGCGGCTACGGTTGGTGGGTCGGGGTGAGGCGCGGGCATGGGAGGCTGCATGCAGTGCAGGGTGGGGACCAGGGGCGCCTGACCGGGGGCTGCGCTCTCCCCACCGCAGGCAGGTCGGCTCTGCCACCTGCTGCCCCTGTCACCCTGACCACTTAGCGCTGCATCCGACCTCCCACCTCCTTCCCCGCTGTCCCCTCCTGCCTGCTTGTGCTCCACAGATCCCCATGACTGCCCCTGTGCGCGTGGAGCTCACCCCCGGCCAGGTGAGTGGGCAGGAGTGCACATGGCTGTACAGCAAAGATATCGCCACGTCACTGCGAGTGCGAGCTCCATGCCGGCCGGCGGCTGAATGCTAATGAGGAACGACGCCCGCGATGAGTTGACCCCACCACCCGTCTCGCCTTTCCCTCCCTACGCATCTCACCTGCTGCCCTCGGTCTCATTCACGCCCCCGTTTACGCCGTCGTGCACGCCCTGCGTTTCCCCCACCCAATCACTCCCGCACCTGCAGGGCCCATTCTGCGAGGACCACTTCAAGGTGTCGTTCTTCGTGCCCTTCGACATGCAGGTGCGGGGAGGGGGGG
The DNA here is from genome assembly GCF_000002595.2 of Chlamydomonas reinhardtii. NCBI lineage: Eukaryota > Viridiplantae > Chlorophyta > Chlorophyceae > Chlamydomonadales > Chlamydomonadaceae > Chlamydomonas > Chlamydomonas reinhardtii. The sequence goes on along the minus strand of NC_057009.1, from coordinate 7,414,306 downwards.
GGCCCGGTGTGGTTCTGTGTGGATGTTGATAGGTCGGCATGCGCGCCAACATGCACATACACTCATACGCCATGTATTGCGCTCCCTTGTACTCTTTTGAGACGTACACACATGCACCCACACGCGCACAGGAGTCCGGCCCGCCCGCCCCCGTGGACAGCACCTTGTTCGTGGACCCCGCCGCCGCCACTGACTACTACGTGCTGTCGTACCCCGGCCGTACGAACGAGAAGGAGATCATCGAGAAGGCCACCAGCCTCGTGCAGGCGCTGGACGAGCAGAAGCTTCCGTACGACTTCTCGTCCTTTTTTGCGGCCGGGTACGACAGCCCCTTCCGCATCTTCAACCGCCACAACGAGGTGTGGGTGGCGGCGGGCGCGCAGCCCGCGGCGGTGGCGGCAGAGGCGGCAAAGTAGCTGTATGCTTAGCGGAGGTGACGATTTGGACGTGCTGGCTGTGTTGGCTGTGTTGGCTGTGTAGCTGGCTATGCGCGAGCTGTAGTTGTGGTTGAGTAAGGAGTGGAGTCGTATGTAGTGACGGTTGAGTATGTGGTGCGACCTGTGCGTACGGCGCTGAGCGAGCAAGGCCGCGCCAGGTCACTGCCCGCCGGGTGTAACGGACGACGAAGGTAGGCGACGTGACAAAGCAGGGAAGCAAGTAAGGCCGTGGCGGCCAGTCAGCCAGGGGAGGTGGCGGCTACCGCCGAGGTGCTGCTTTATCTGTACTCCTGGACTGGAGCTGACCCCTCGCCTTCCGCATTGTCGCAAGCCGTTGTCGGCACGTGTCTTTCACTGGCAGCCATCGGCAGCGGCAGCGCTTAGTGGGGCACTCACCACTGTGAGACTTGGGCTTGTGTGAACTTCGGCCCCCGGTGGCAGCCCGGCAGCCCCGGTGCAAAGCCTCGCCTGTCGCACACGCCTACTGATGTGGTCTCGCCGGTGATATGGCTGAGAAGCAGGCTCCAAATCCCCGCGCCCCTGCTGAGGACGCATAATAACACGGCAACATCCTAGAGGCTGAAGGAGTGAAGTATGGAACGGCGCAGGGAGCACGCACGAATTGAGCAATCCAATCCGAGCCGCCCCGAGCCTGGGAGGCATATGCCCGTGGGCCCTCCGCAAGAGGAGCTAGCGCCCGCTGATCCCGAGTTGGATGACCCATCTTGCCATCGCGCCCATAGAAGCGCACATTGCAGGCACCGTGGCACCGTGCTTGCATCCGGCGTGTTTCTTGTTTACTGCCTCGCACAGTCGCGCACACGGTCAGTCCCTCTGTCCCTTTCGCCCCCATTCCCCCACCTACCCTGTCGACTCCTAGCACCGCAGTCGCTACCCGAGTGCGTCAACGGTCATGCGACCGTAACCTAAGCTTCGGGGCCCTGCCGTAGCACCACACCCAGGCTTGCAAATTACATTGCAACACATTCACGCCCTCATTCCACTAGACACCACGTCCAGCGCCATGCCCCGGACCTTCCAGCCGAATCCTCCTGCCCATGCGCCCGCCTGCTCACCCTGTCCTCCCTCCGCCCCACACTACCAGATGCTGCCTGCCGGCTCCACAGCCGCCGCCGCTACTCCACTGCCCTACAGCCGCCACCTGTACCCTTTGCCCAGCTTCCACACAGCTACCTCTCCCCCTATAGCCCCTGTGCACGCCTGCTGAGCGGCCACACGGAGGGCACTCCCGGCTGAGCTGCCGGCGCTTCTGCCGCTTCTGGCGTGACCAAGGCAGCACACCGACAGGGCTCTCCTGGCACTCCAAATGCGGCATGTGTGTATCCCCCCTGCTGCCGCCTCCGCCTCCTGCTGCTCCTGCTGCTCAGTTGCAGTCCACCTTGAGGAAGGGCCCGGGCGTGAGGTCGTCCACCAGGCCCACCTCCCGGAACTGGCGAACAATGGCGGGCGGCACCGTGTAGTCGCCCTTGCCGCGGATGATCTCGTCAATCAGGCCCTCCAGCTGCACAGGCGAGCGGGCAGGCGGTGTGTACGGCAGTGACGGTGTGTACAGCAGTGGCGGTGTGTACGGGAACAGGTATGTATGTGTGTATTTACGGAAGTGAGCGAGTGTGTATTATGTGTACGAGCACGACGTCCCGCCTTTCCACATTTAGGTCACAGCTGCCAGCCTGCCTCACACGCCCCCCGCACCACATGCAGCAAATCCCCCCCTGCAAAGCGCAGACCCCCTCCTCCCGCCCTCCTTCCGCCGCGCTCCCGCCGCCCTCCCGCCCTCCCCTCCCCCCTACCCCCCACCTTGGCCTGCTCGGGCGTCATGAAGTGGTCACGGCAGGTGGCCTGCTCAATCTGGTCCTGGTTCATGCCGGTGAACTTCATGTAGTAGCGCGAGAAGATCTGTGCGGGGCGTGTGGGAGAGGGGCGTCCCATTCTAAGCCAAGGGGGAGGGGTGGCAGCAGCATCGGCGTCGGTGAGATGTTGGGAATGCAATGTGCAAGGTCGTATCATTTCTTTGCGCCTGCCAAGCAGAAAAGTGCGCTGCAGTAAGGATTAGCGCACTTTTATGCTCGGCAATGCTTGAACACTCGCCAATACAGTGCCTTCGCCTGTTTGAGCACACCGCCAGCCTACAGCCTCCCAGGCCCCCGCCCCCGCCCCCCGCCAACCTGCCTCCACCTCCTCCGCCTCCCGCCCGGCTGCCCGCCTCTGCTCCTCAACCCAGCGCGCCCGCCAGCCCCCCACCTGGTACAGTGCGTTGAGCTCCTCCACTGTGGCCTTGATCTGGTAGATGTCACCCTGGGAGCCGCCTGAGGGGCGAGGCGAGGCGGGAGGAGTGGGAGAGGGGAGGGGTTTGGGGATTGCTTGGTTGGGAAGCAGAAGAGCGTGGCCAGCGGTTGCAGCGAGGCAAGTCACTGCCGCTGACGGGTGAGGGGACGGAGAGGGAGTGGCGTGGCAGGACGGATGTGCGGGTGGTGGGGTGCATGGGCGGCGAGGAGCTGGTGGCAGCAGGGGTACAGCACGCGTGTGTGTGAGCGCGCGCGCGCGCCATCGGCCGTAAGTGGGGCTTTCGTACTGGCTCTTCACTACTGCACTGACGGAGCCGCGGGGACAGCGCAGCGGCGTGTGTGCAGCCACGCATCCGCCCGGCCCTTGCCCATGCAGCAATCCACGCCCCACATCCCCCCCTCCCGCCATGTCGCTAGCGCCCCTGGCTCCCGGCCGTGGCCAGGCGGCCCCATCAGTCCCCACCTGCACGCGCTTCCCGCCCCCACCCGCTCCCATTCCTGTCCCTTTTCTGCCGCAGCTAGGAAACAACACAATCTCCAGCAGTAGCCTCGTGTCCATGGCCCCGGGGTCCAGCTCCCTCCCGGCCCCCAGCTCCTTTACTCACCCATGGGCTGCGTCATCATGAGCCGCGTGTTCTTCATCGCGTAGCGCTTGCCCTTGGTCCCCGCAGCCTGCACAGGGCAGCGGCACGGCAGCAGCAGTAGCACGATGCGGGTCACGAGGAGGGTTCAAGAAGCGGTGGCGGTGGTGCCGGCTGCTCGGCGCTGCCGCAGCGGCTGTGCCGCGCACGCCACTGCCCCCGCTGCGCGCAGCCACCAAGGCGCGGGCTGCCGCACAGCCACTGCGCCACTTGAGCTGCTGACGGCCACCTGCAGCGCTCTGGCGGTGCCGGCGGCCGGCGGCGTCCGCCCCCCCCCCTCATCAGGCGCCGCCATGTGCGCCGCCACCCCGCAGCATCTGCTCCTGCGCTGGGGCGACGTCGCTGGCACGGCCAGGTGTGCGCGCCCTGCCGCCGCCTCAGCTCGCCGCTCTACCCTGCTGCTCCCTCCCCTGTAGTGTGCAGTTTTGACGCCCCCTCAGCACTATCGGCAGCAGCAATTTGCCGCCGCCGCCGCCTCTGCCCCAGCCGCCACAGACTCAGGGAACGCCCCAGCAGGCACTGCTGCCTGGCGCACCCCTCCGTCGCCGCTGCCGCCCTCGCCACGGCAGCAGCAGCGCCACCAGCGGCGGCAGCGGCAGCGCACTGGCGGCGGCGGCTCGTTCAACCCCGTGACCGCCGCAGATCCCAGTGCCCGTTCGAGTCAGCCAGTCCGATGGTGTTTGCCGAGGACTGGCATTTACCGCCGGCCCAGGTCCGCCGCTGCAGCCGCACATTCTCGGCCGCTACCGCTACAGCTTCTGGTGCTGTCTCCACAGCTGCTGCTGCTGCTGCTGCTGCTGCCGCTGCCACTACTGCACCGAGTGCGGCCTGCACCACCACTGGCTCAACCGCCGCTGCTGCTGCTGCTGCCGCCCTCCGCGAGCTTCCTCGCCGCGCTGTTGGCCCCTTCCCCCCGCTCCACAATTATACAGCTACTCCTCCCCTCCTTCCCCTTGCGCCAGCTTCCTGCCCCGCCCCGCCACCCATCTCCGCGACCCGCATACCTGACAACATTTTTTTACCTCTTTACCCTCACTCCCCCTTCGCTAGCTCAGTCTGGTTGGGTAAGCTGGGGCTAGTATTTGCAATGACCTCTCACTTCCTCCTCTGGCCCCCCTTTCCCGCAGCTCATGCTCACCACCACGAGGCTGGCGTAGCTGTAGCACGCCCCAAGCGCCACCGTCTGCACGTCCGGCTTGATGGACTGCATGGCATCCACCACACCCAGCACCGAGTACGGCTGGCCGCCTGCGTGAGAGGGGGAGTGCGTGTGCGTGTGGGGGAAGGTATCGCAGTGAGGGCAGGTGGCAAGGGCAGGCGTGCAGGTGCAGTATAGGCAGCAGTGGGATGGAGGGAGTTGGGTGTTGTGGGCTGTGGCCGCAGGTTCTAAGGCCGTAAGCTCGAGTGCGTGAATCAATAGCAGGGCGCAGCTGGACTGGAGACACATGAGTGTGCCTCTAGCACATGGCTGGCATCCCCGGCACACACCCGCGTTGCTTGAAACCCCATGCAGGTGTCCATGCTGCCCTATCACACGGCCTGCTGTGCCCGGCGCCCCCCCCTCCGTATCGAACCACCTTAACCCCTCCCATGCCCCTCACTGTCACCTGGCGAGTTGATGTATATCCGAATGTCCTCGTTCTCGTCCACCGCCTCCAGCGCCATGAGCGAGCCCACGATTTGCGTCGCCATCTGCGCGTCCCCCGGGCCCCCCACAAGGTCATGATGGTCCCCCGGCACCAATGGGCAGGGGAACTGCACTTCTGCTTGCCTTATCGTTGATGTAGCCGCCGATGAAGATGATGCGGTTCGAGAGCAGGTACCGGTACAGGTCCATTTCGATCTGAATGAAATTATCAAGCATAACGTCGATCAAAATTGCCCCATCCATGCAAAACTGCGTAGCACACGGCCACACGGACGCACCGCATCCTCGCCGTGGCCAATCTGGATATCGGGCGTCACCACGGGGCTGCGACGAATGCCACGAGCCTCCACATTGCGGCGGGACGACCTGGGAGAAAGGATCCGCGACCGGTGTGGGTTGGGGGCTGAGCCCTTGTGTGCAGGAGTGCACGCTGCGCAGAACTGCAAAAATGCTGTCGACCCTCACCGCGAGGAAGCGCCAAGTGATTGCCTGTTAACGAAGGGCTGGCGAGCAGGCACCGCGGGCACCCAAACGCTGCTTGAGGTGGAGGCACTGGCCACCGCGACCCTCCCGTGTTGGAGAAGAGTGGCCATTAAACTAAACTACAGTAAGATGTGAGGGTGGTAAAATTGAGCAAGGGTAGCGTGAAACCCCAGACGAGGGAAAACTTTCTATGTGCGGTGCAGTGTCGGGTCGCAAGACGCCCTTACAAGTCACCGATGGTCTAGGCAAGCATCGCAATAAGTCAGGCGCTTACTATCTTAGTGGGGCGTGGCCCCGCGCTGCATTGACGTGTTCGTGCCCAATTCCGGCCCCGAGTTTCGCGGCCTCCCCACTATGCACCATCCAAAATACTTATACACAATACACGAGCAAGCTATTACAAGTGATGGAGTATATACCATAAACCAACAGCTTTCTCTACAATAACTGACTTAAGTCATTGTGTGCGCCACAAGCGCAACACCAGCCCTTGCTAAAATAAATGACTATAGTAATACAGGCACATTTACCTTACAAAGCCTTCATGTAAACGCTGCAGGCCATATTGCTTGTCAGCTGCAACTGTCGCTCAACCGGGTCCATCGGCCTGCAGGCCTTGATAATACGCATCAGCGCGTGATGAGTCACATCAAGTAGTTTTATCTCCGAATCGGTCGCTCCACGAGTTTGTCATGAAAGCTGCTGCTAATTTTACGCTTGACGAGAATGAGCGCTCCTACTTTGACTTCTTCTCGGCAATACTGTTGTTCGTGACAGCGCTGGGAGGTGAGGGGGTTGTCGCCGCTCGTAGGAGGCAGCTCCTGTCGGGGCCACACGAAACATCCCTTCCGGTACACACCCCTGCGCAGGAGCCTGGCTGCCCAAGTACCTCTGCTCCCATGGGGCATCTGACACTCTGTCCTCCTCGTCGTTTGGCCTGGCGTTTCACCTAGGCAACATGCTCAGCGCGGGAGGTGCGCAGGGTTTGTGGGCTCCGCACCTCCGCGCCTGGCACGGGAGAGCCATCGCAGTAGCCCCCATCGCGTCCGTCCCACACGGCGCCGCCCAATACGCGCGGACACAGCACCCATGATCTCGGGCTTCCGTCTGGTCCTCCTGGCTAGCCAGCGCCGCACACAACCCAACACTGCAACTCTCATCCGCCGTCGCGAATGCCCCGCCCCTTGCTCACGCAGTAATGCTGTCTGCCGGCTTCTGCCATCTGCTCGCGGACGCGCACCGCCACATCCTGTTCGCGGGCCGCTTCCCGCTCGCCAACTTCCTGGCCGCGTGCGGGTACATAATCACGCTGGTGGCGGACCAGGTGCGGACGCAGGCGGCTGGGGAGGTGGAGGGGAGGGGAGGTGCAGGCGCGCTGCGCTGGCGGTGTGCGCTGACACAACATACGGTAACTCGGCGCCCGTCCGTCTTGCGTTATACCGGAGTACCAATACGCAGGTGGTGTGCAGTTGGCAGAGTAATCGTCGCAACCTCACCGTGACTCGATCGTGCGCAGGTGGTGCAAGCTGTCTCCGAAGCCAACGCCGCCAGCAGCAGCGTCGTTGCCGGGGGCGGGGCCGGCGAGTATCGCAAGCTGCCGGCGGCGGAGCTGACGTCAGCGCTCGCGCGCAGCAACACCGATACCGGCCTCACCACGGCTGTGCACCGTGAGGGCCACCACCACCATCGCGGCAGCAACGGCTCGACGATGGGGTCTGGGGACCCAGAGGCGGGCGAGATGTCACACAGCCGCTCGAGCGGCGCGCTGAATGGAGCCGTGGGCGGAGGCGGGGCCGGAGTCAGCGGCGCCGGGGGAGCGGGCAGTAGCGTCAAGCAGCCGCTGCTGGCGGACTTACGGAGCGGGGCTGGGGACCGGGATTCCCGAGACGACGGGGCTGGTCGTATGCACAGCGTCACGGCCGCGACGAAGGGCGTGGTGGGTGCCGGAAGCTGCGTACGTGTGCGTTACATCCACGGGCCTCAGCCGTTAGTGATGCAGCTGGAATTGCATGTGTACCAAGACGTGCATGCTGCAATTGGTTTGGCTTCGTTGCCTTTCGCACGCTGCATGCGCAGCGGCTCCACCCGCCCGTCCAGACACACGCTCACGCTCACGAGCCGCGTCCCTTCTCACCACCGGCCCTCTGTCGGCACTTCACACCCCTGCCCTCAATGCTCTCACCACGCGAACCCAAATCCCCCATCACTCTTTGGTTGATGAACGGCTTACCCCTCCTGCACCCATGCACAGGAGGACTGCCACGTGGGCGGTGTGGCTGTGCTGCTGGGCGCGGGCGGCCGCAAGCTGTCGTTCGCCACTGCTGTGCTGCTGGCGGCGGCGCTGTGCATCCACTCCATACTGGAGGGCATGGCGCTGGGGGCGCAGGTGCATGCGGGCGTGGGCGTGTGAGGAAAGGAGGGGCGTGGGGAGAAGCGCACGAGAGCGGAAGGAGGCAGGCCACCGAGTTGGGGTGCGGCGGCTTCTTGCTGACACTGGGCGCGCACGCACTCACTCACGGTCCAGGCCAAGCCAAAAGCCGCGGGCCGCAGCCGCAGGCGAAGGTGGCTGTTGCGGCCCTCCCGGTGCACAGTGAGGCGCCCGTACGCCACCGCCCGCGCCCACAAGTCAGCCCGCACCCTTTTCGCCCTTCCTACCGCCCCCTCCGCCGCCTCCGCCGCTCCTGCCCCTGTGCAGGTGAGCATGCGCAGCACGGAGGACATCATGATGGCCATCGCCGCGCACAAGGGACTGGCGGCCTACGCGCTGGGGGCCAGCATCGTGGAGAGCGGAGCCAGCAGCACACGGTGCGTGTGTGTGTGTGCGTGTGTGTGCGGGGTGTTCCGTAAGGGGAGAGCCGGGGCCGGGAGAAGGGGAGGTTGGGGTTGCGACGACCAGGGAATGTCGGGGGCGGGTGCCATGGAGCAAGTTATGGCAGGGCGTGCTGCGCATCTCAGGGCAAAGATGCACAGGGCAGGCCGGGCGGGACGATACGCAGCGGTGGCGTCACCACCTGCGTCCCCTCCATTTCGCCTGCCGCCCTGCCCCCCACCCCCCATGTCGCCCTGCTGACCTTGCCGCCCTGCTGCCGCCATCATCACAGCTTCTGGACGGTGATCGGCCTGTTCGCTGCCGCCACGCCACTGGGCATCCTGATGGGCTACGGCCTCAGCAGCTCCGCCAACTCCAAGCCGGGCGCGGCCCTGTCGGCGCTGGCCTCCGGCACCTTCCTGTACGTGGCGTTCATGGAGGTCATCCCCAAGGTGCGCAAGGCGCAACACGTCTTGGTGAAGGGCGACAAGGGTTTGGGGAAAGCGAACTAGACTAGTGGGTGCAGCTGCAATGTGGTCGCAGCGTGCTGGCGCCCGCAGCCTGTGTGTGTGTGTGTGTGTGTGTGTGTGTGTGTGTGTCTGGAAACGCTCTGCTCTTTGTGGCTGTGGCCCACTCTCTCCTCCTCCCGGTAGCGATTGCATGTGTTGGTGTATGTACACAGGAGCTGGCAGACGGCAAGAACCGGCTGCTAAAGATGGGCGTGTTCCTGCTTGGATACGGCCTCATGAGCCTGCTGGCCGTTTGGGCGTGAGCGGCGACAGCGGCAGGAGGAGAAGTAGCAGCAGGAACACCCATCGCAGGAGCAGCAGCTGCAGGAGCGACAGGAGCAAGAGTAGGTGCGGCTGTGGGGCATTCACTGCACAGTATTCACCTTGGGAGGAGGCGTGACGGGGAGTTGTGAGGCGAGGCGCCTGGCGACGGTCAGCACGGGTACCGTGGGTACCGGTTGTGGATGATGAGATCTGCTCGGGAAGATGTACCTCTGGAAGTTGTAGGATGTGGCGTTGCGGCATGCGGGGTAAATGGGTGATGTTTGTGAAAGGCTTGGTGGCGTATGAGTCGTGGCAGTATTGTCGTGTGTTGCGGCGGTGCGGTCTGCCCGGCGGCTGGGTACGTTTTTGCGCCTGTCCGCGGCCCTCGTCGCGAGAGGCGCCCTGGACTGGCGTTGTGTGGGGACGCTCCGCAACAGCACCAGCACCGGCAGACTTGCTGGGCACTAAACTGTCAGCGGGCAGCAGACGCAAGAGTCTTGTCATGTGCAACTGAGCGGCAGCATGAAACCGTGTGGGCACACATGTAACCGTTTTGGAAGCTGCAGGCCTGCGCAAGCGAGCACTGCCGGGAACTTGGCGCCCATCCTGCCATCATAAGCCATTGGAGTTGGAAATCGCTCTGCGCCTCTGCCCAAACGGAGGCAAGGCATCAGCGAAAGTACGGAGACAGGCAGATTGCACGCGGCCATCCAGGTGAGGGCTGCGTGTGCTGCGTTGACTGTCGTCGTTGCACTCAGCACCAATGCACCACACGGCGCGTGCCGCCCCCCTGGTGGTGTGTGTGGGGGGGGGGGGGCGTGGGGGGGCCATCGTGAACTTGGTCCTGGCTCTGCGCTACTGCACACCGCCCTTCTCCCTAGGGCGCTGTCGCTGTTGCCGCCCATGTCCTGTCTGGGCACGCAGCTTCCATCCGTGCCTCCCATCCAGTGCCCATCACTCCATACTGCTGTATGAACTGCATCCATCCAGTCCAGGGGGTGCCGCACACCAGCAGCCAAACCACCCGGACCACCGGTCCACCACGCACTCCGCATGACAGCCAGTCAATAAGCGCCTCTTGCTCCTCAATTTCCTGCGCCTGGGAACACATCTCACCATTTTCCCCCACTAACCCACCGCGGCCCTGTCCCCCGATGCCGCACATGCAGACAAGTCCATCTCATCCTCGGAACCTCGAAACCACACACGGCATCACACACACCGCCACACGACCACACACATGCGCCGGCGCTGCCACGTGCCAGGCTGGTGACGACTACATGAGCGACTGCAGCAGCTTGGCCAGCTGTGGCATCTTGACGGCGCGGCCCTTCTCCGCCTCGACCCTCTTTCGCGCCTCCGCCAGAGCCGCCTCGTTCTCCTGCGGATCAGCAGCAGCAGCCACACAGTCGTGCAATGGGTGGAGACGGCGCAGCGCAGCGCGACGCGCAGCAAAACCACACGATGCGTCCGCCAAAGCAGTGGGATACCAGGTGAGCTGAGATGTGTCTTTGCTGGTACCCCGCATACTGTATGTCGGATTCGCCACACGAAACCCGCCCTTGCCAAACCCGCCGGCAGCGCACCTGCGCCACCTGCGCAATCTTCCGCTTGATGCCTTGCCGCCGGTTCTCCACCGCCGTTTTGTGCTGCAGCAGGCAGCGCCGGAGCGGCACGACGAATCCCCAAGATGTAAACACGCGGCAGCAAACATCAGGCGGGCAGGTAGAGTCCCTCGCCACACGCCTTTCATTCCCGCCTCCAGCTTCTAACCCGCATTCCAAACAGTTTGCCGAAGACCCTCAGCTACCCACCCGCTGCGCCGCGCCACTCCCACTGCCTCCCTCCTCGCAACCGCACTGCCCCTGACTCCCTTTCTCCACACCCCACCCCTACCTTCTCCAGCGCGCTCCCCAGCTCACTGAACTCGGTGTCGTACTCGTTCCACAGGTCCGACATGGTCTGGCGGCACACACGTGGCGGAGAGTGTCGCGTCAAACAGGGCGTTGCAGCGCGGGCAATCGCGCAGTGAGTTGGTTGAATAGCGTGTGCCTGCATGTCATCCAGTGCTTACCCAGTCTTTCGTCCCAATGGCTACTCCGCCCCGCCCTCGGCCCCTCCAGCCCCGTTTCCAGTCCCCCTCAACATATATTCCAGTGCCCCCCAGCGTGCACGCCTGCGCCCTTAGCGCTTTCCTTATACACACAGGCGCGCGCGCGCGCGCACACACACACACACACACACACACATACATACACACCTGCTGGTACTTGGCGCTCAGTTCGTTCATGGCCGCCATCTTGGCGTCCAGCCGCCGCAGGCTGGAGGCGGCGGAGGAGCGCACGCCGGCCGCAGCGTCCTTGAGCTCCTGGGTGAGTGAGGGTGAGTGAGGGCGTGGGAGTGTGTAGCAGGGGCCCGGGTGGAAGCCTAGTGGAAGGACTGAGGAACGAGAGTGAGGTCCATCATGCGTACATTGGTCCAGCGTCGGGCTCCCGCCCCGCCCGCACGCGTAGGAACCAAGAGCTACAGCACCGCCGGGCGCCCACCGCAGGCCCGACCCCACAACCCAAACCCCACGCACACGCACGCCACCCAAATCGCAGACCCACGCACCCCATCACTGCCCTCCGCCTCTGCCTCCGCACTCCCCGCCCTCCGCACACGCCGCACGCACACCACGCCACAAACCTTGACGATCATGGCTTCCAGGGCGGCCACGCGCTTCTGGGCGCCGGCGCGCGCCTCCTCCAGTACCGCCGCCTGTTTCTTCACCACCGCCTGCTTCTTCTTATCCAGCGCGTTCTGAACCGCCTTTTGTAGCATGAGCAAATCCTCGTCATCACCGCCCAGGCCCTCCTCGCCGCTCGCGCCAAAGTCCAGGTTGTCGCCCGCAGCCATCATTTCCTCCAGGCCGCCCATAAGGCTGTTCATGGCAACGTTCGGAGATGGATTTGTAGGTGAAAAGATAAGTCTAAGCTGCGCTGCGGGCGTGAGGGTGTATGTCGACTTGTGCGGGCGCCCGCGGCTGGGCTGCGCGGCGCAGCAGCTGTTGCGGAACGGCGCCGCTACGGGCTCAGCCGCTGAAGAGAGCTAAAGCGCGCTGGCAAGGCTGGTAGCAAATGGAGCACTACCGGCGCTTTGATGTTCAACTGCGGGACTATGGTTGCGTTGGCGGGAAAGTTTGAGCTAGTCGATCTTGTGGCCCCCGTGTGGTGTAGTTTCGTGCAGTGCAGCGGGTGTGGTGCAGCGAAAGCTTGCTGGCCGCGAGCGGGTTTTGCAAAGCGGCAGGGCATGCGGTGTCGCTGGCCCGATCGCGGAAACAGACCCTTCCTCAGGCCGCCGCGCCTCCTGTCCCTCTAAACCCACATAGCGCACCCTTTCCATGAACGATACACACGCCATTTATACAGCTGTAATCTTGATATTTTGTTAGCGCGCTGCACTAAGCCTGCCCCCCTTCCTCTGACGACAGAGCGTCGCCACCGCAGCGGGCGATCGCCGCGCTACCGCAACCACAGCAGCAGCAGTATCTGTCGGCAAGATGCAAAAAATACTTGAACAGGTGAATGGGTCTAAGCTGTAGTAACGGCAGCCGCACTCGCGGCGCTGCCGCCCAGGTCCGGTGGTGGCGTAGGCCGTGTGACCCGTGGGCTGCTTTGGATGGGAGCGCTGTGGGCGTCGTGGAAAGAGCTCCCGGGCCGTGCTGCAGCGCGACGGATCACGGACTTCAGTTGCACGTTGACCGGGCATCTGGGTCGGGGGTGCGGCGGGAGGCGAGGCCGTCGCGGCGCGGCGCCCTGGGCTCTCCCGGAGCGCTCGGGTCTCGCCCCCGAGAAGTCCCGGTCCCAGGCTCCGCGCGGCGCGAAATTCGTTATTTGTAGATTTTGGCTAGCTCAGGGTCATTTTCAACCTTAAATCGACGCCAGTTTGACGCTGGCATTCCGTTGACTCGTGCTTTGACTGTGGCGGAGTGCGCCAGGGGCTCGCTCCCCACACTTTGACCTCGCCTCCAGCCAGTTAGTTCCCGTTCACCCGTGCGTCCCTTACCTCTTTGGCCCGAGTCCATCCTGGCGCACCCGTCACATGCGCACCCCTCACCGCCGCACCCCTTACCTGCTTGCCTCAAATCCATAGATATTATCAAGCCCACAAATTTCCCCCCCCAACCGCCCACCCATCCCCCCGCCCACCCGACCGCTCCACACGCCCTCCTGCTCCGGCCCGCCCCGCCCCACCCCCCCAGGCGCGTCAGTCGCTGCACGTGGGCGAGCGCACCTTCAAGCCCACACCCAACCTGCGCAACCCCGCCATGCTGTCCGAGGCGGAGGAGTTCGCGGTGCACATGAACGCGTTCAAGACCGGCCTGCGCCGCTACCAGACAGCCGTGCAGGGTGGGTGCGAGGCGGGCGGGTGGGCGGGCGTGTGTGTGTGGGGGGGGGGCGTGTGTGTGTGTGTGTGTGTATGTGTGGTTGGTGGCGGCCTGGTGGGTGGTGGCCACGGAAAGCAATCACAGTGTATGCACTGCAAATGCAGCAGCCCTTCGCACATCCCCACGTTCCCACGCATGTGCACGCAAGCTCCTCACCTGTCCATGCGCCTTGCTTCACTCCTCGCGGTTTCCCCGTTTCCTTTGCTTACGTCCTCACACACACACACGCGTGCGCCCCCCGCTCCTGCCAGTGTTCCTGGAGGGGCTGCCGGTGGTGGCGCGCGGCAACCTGCCCCGCGTGTGGGAGCGCGTGGAGGGAGGGCTGTGCGAGCCGCTGAGGCCCAACGTCAGCCACTCGCACCCCACCCGCGTGGGTGGGGAGTTCGACGAGGTAGGCACAGGCGTGTGTATGCGGTGCGCTGTGTGTGTGATCTGGGTCCGTGCTGGTGCCCATTGCCCCTGCCTTGCTGCACCCAAGGCATACACACACACACACACACACACACACACACACACACACACACACACACACACACACACACACACACACACGCATACGCACACATACACACGCGCGCCTCCCTTGCCAGGGTCTGCTGCGTGACGCGCGCGACATGCTGGACGCGGAGCTGAGCCACAACGTGCTTCGCCCCATCGACCGCTGGCTGGAGAGCCTGGCCGTGGTGCGGGTGAGACACACAGGGGGAGCGCCGTGTGTGTGCGGGTTAGAAATCACGAGAAGTGGGAAATGCAGAGAGTGTGTGTGTGTGTGTGTGCGCGTGTGCGGCCGGCGGCAGTGCCCCTGTACCTTGCGCCGTGCGTAGCAGCGCCCCTGTGCCGCCTGCCCGTGGGCGTGTGCCGTGGCACCGTGTGTCGCCGCCCTACACGGAACGAAGGTGGCCGCTGTGCTACAGCGCTAGGACAGCAACGCAGGGGCTGTAGCGGCGGCTGTGGCGTATGTGCCAGCCTTGCCAACCATGTATGCCGACCTTGCACCCTCACCTCGGCCTGCTGTCTGGTGCGTGCTTCGCCCATGACCCCTCACCCCTCCCCTGCTGCCCGTGCTCCTACGCCGGCTTCCCCTCCCCTGCCCCTCTCCTCCCGTGCCCCTCCCCTGCCCCTCCCCTCCCTGCCTCTGCAGACGCGCATGCGCAAGCTGGAGGGCCTGCGGCTGCAGGTGGACGCCCGCCGGCGCCGCGTGCACCGCCGCTACATGCGCGCCCTGGGCCGCATGGAGCACCGCGGCGGCGGCGGCCCCTTCGACCTGGGCATGGCTGGCGGCGGCGGCATGGGCGGCGGCGGCGGCCTGCACTCGCGCCGCAGTGAGTGCGGGGCGGGCGCGCGACTTGTGGTGTAGCGATCTTACTAAGAATAGGCGGCGAGAGAAGGTGGCTGCTATGTGCGGTCTGTATGTCGATTGCCCTATCCAGCTGTCGGGGTAGAAGCATGGAATGTGACGCTGCCGTGCCTTTGCATGTGCATTCCGAATCAGCCGTGTGCGTGGATGGCCCACTGAGTCATTCCTTGTGTGTCTGGACGCCTGAGCGCCTGAGCGCCTGCTGCCTGCCTGAACTGAGCTGAACTGACCTCCAGCTGAAGTGAACTCCACTGAATTGTCATCACCACAGGCCGCTCCGCGGATCCGGGTCGCCGGCGCGGCTACGGCGGGGCGCGCGGGCGCCGCGGCCATGCGGGCCTGGACGAGGAGGAGGAGGAGGAGGAGATGGGCGGCGGCGGCGGCCTGACCAGCTCACCCAGCAGCAGTGACGACGAGTACGAAATGTCGTACGGGCCACGTGGCTCCCACGAGGACGAGGTGGGGAGCGGGGGGTTAGGGGGGTTGGTGGGGTAGGTGGGGTTGATGGGGTTAGCGGGGTTAACGGGTGGGGTTAATGGGGTGTGGGATTTGTGGGGTGTGGGTGGTGCGGGGTTTGGGTACGTAGGGCATTGCATTGCTGCCTTGTTGCCGCCCTGCCTGTTGTGGTGTGCAGTCGGGGCCGCTGCTCGTCACCCGCTGGACACCACCTGTCCCCCCGCCTGCCTCGCCCTCCCTACCCCCATACTTGACAGCTCACCCCATGCACACACCTTGCGCACACACACACACACACACACACACACCCCACATACACAAACATTCTCTCTGCACACACGCACACCCCCAGGTCCTGGCGGTTCGCGGCAAGGAGGACTTCATGCGCTCCGCCCTCTACTACCAGCGCAAGCTGGAGGGTGGGTGACTGGGTGGGGCGGGGAGAAGGGGTGGAGGCAGAGGAAGAAGAGGGGAGAGGCCTGATGGGAAGCTAGCTTGGCAGAGCTTTGCAGAGAAGGGCAAGGAAGTGAGGCGAGGGAGAGGGAGTGTGTGGCGGCAGCAGCAAGCCTGTGGGCAGCACTCATGGGAAAGCACACGAAGCCCTGTTGCCGCTGACACTGCACACGCCCACCGCCTGTCTGCCCACGCTGCCCAGCCTTCCCTCCTTTCCGCGATCCCACCTCTCCCTGTCACAGCCTGCTCCACAAATCTCTCCTTACGCTCCCCACCTCCTGCCGCACCTTCCACCTCGCTCCCCACCTCCCCACGTCCCCACCTTCCACCTCCTCCCACCCGCAGCGGTCCAGTCCACCTACCGCGAGCAGGAGGACCTGGTGTGGCAGCACCTGAGCGGACTGGTGCGGGACGCGGCCTGGCTCAAGGTGAGCGTGCGTGCCATTCATACACACACAGATACAGGTTGATGCACACACACACGCACGTGCGCCTACGTGTTTCCTTCCATGTGGTCTCTTAACACACGCGCACATACTCACAACCCCACATCGAACAAACATGCGCACACAGGCATTCGTGGCCGGAGCCATGCTGTCCGTCAAGGACGCGTTGCAGGTACGTGCGGCGCGCATGAGCTTTCGGCATGTGTGGCGTGGTGTTAGGTTTCCCATGCATGTGTGCGCTGGAGAGCTGCCACCGACAAATCATGCACTTATCTGCGTAAAAAGGACAGCACAAACATACCTACGTGGCCACACCCGCACACATTGTGACCCCCCAACACACAAACAGGCCACCGCCATCGCCCTGGGCCCCTGCAAGCTGCCGCTGCCGGCCTTCCCGGTAGGTCGGTCCCGCGGCACCTACCGCAAACAGCCCTACTGCTGGCCGCCCTGACTCCTCATGTGATCTATGCACACTGCGGGTCGCAATGCCTTCCCACCCACGCCTCCCAGGCAAACGCCGGCCATTTCCGCCGCCGCAGCCACCCCAACCAATTGCTCCCTGCTATCCAACACCCACCCTTCCTTCCAGCCTTCCCTTGCTCCACTCCCCCGCTCCTCCCTCAGTACCCTCTCTCCCCATTCCTGCCCTCCCCTGTACCGCGTTTCCAACCCTCTTTGCAATCCTCCCTTCCGACTGCACCTGCCTACGACTTCACTTCTTAATAATCATGAATGTAACCCCCCCCCCCCGCAATCCTTCAACCCCCTCCCCCATCGTCACAGCGCTTCAACGCGGGCGGCGAGTACGGCGCCATCGGCGACCCCTCGCCCCTCATCGCCGACATACCAGACTCCCTCAAGTCCGCCGCCGCCGCCACCGCCGCCGCCTCGCCCATGGCGGCGCTCATGGGCGGCGCCACCGCCGGCAGCGCCGCCGGCAGCACCCCTGGCGGCGTCGGCGGCGGGCTGACCCGCCTGGACGCGCGGGAGGTGTCGGCGGCGCTGCGGCCCAAGCGCATCACCGCGCAGCCGCTGCAGGTGGGCTGGCTGCCAGTTGATTGGGTGGAGGGGGTGGACCACAGTGGAAATGGGATGGCATTGATTGGTGTTGGAGAATGCACTTGCCATTTTGCTACTCTGTGCACTGTGGTGCTTGCTGGCTGGCGCCTTGACATGCTCGCTTAGCTTGCTGCATGAGCTGCTGCGATCACACCCTGAGGTACGGATGGCGGCATCCCATAAACACTGCTGTCCGCCTGTCGCCCGCCCCCCACGCCCGCATGCGCACGCCCGTACATCGCCCGCCCGCCGCTCACCAGACGTCGGCGGACCACACCACGCCGCGCTACGGCCCCGTGCCGCCCGTGGTGCGCGGCAGCCCCGGGGTGCCCCTGGACGAGCTGGCGGAGCAGGAGGCGGCGGCGGCAGCTGGGGCCCGCGGCACGAGTGAGTTTTCGCATTATTGCCGTAGTTTGCGCCTAGCAGACCGGCGCCTTGACAGCAGTAGTGTGCGAGTTGTGTTGCGGCTGCAAGTTGCATGTGCCACCCCGTATTCGATAGATCTCTACCGCTGACCGCCCCTGTTTCGCTGCTGCCCCCTGTTGCACGGCGGCGTCTGCCGATGCGCTGCGTAGCCGCCGCGCTGCCGCCCGCCGGCGCCTCCGGCCACGCCCACGGCGGCGGTGTCATCGGCGCGCTCAAGGAGCTGGCGAGTGAGGTCACCGCCGCCGCCAGGGCCAAGCCGCTGCCGGCCGGCGCCGCCACCGACACCGCCGCTGCTGGCACTACTGCGGGCGTCGCCAGCAGCACCGCCGCGTACTGAGGCATGTCATCATGTGCTGGACGGATGCGGGCGGCTCGGCACGCGGGATGATGGAAGGAAGCACGGCAGTAGCGCCGCCGTACTATCTAAGAATGGCGGTTGGCGGTTGGCGGTTGACGACGGTGTGGAACGCGTATGGATGGGTTGCGCGTGTTGTGGGTTCAGCTTCAAGCAGCGAGAACGCGGCGACGACTCTGTGAGTAGAATCCGGGCTGGAGACCCGTTGCCTCAGTCATTCAGAGATGCCGGCGGCGGGGCTTGCGGCGGGGCAGCACGGTTCGTGCATGGGCGCACGTAGTGAAGACAAGAGACGATCAAGACCACGAGCTGTGTGAACCCGGGGGCACGTGAGGTTGCTAGGCACGTCTTTCCTTGTTGCATGGTCATCCTGATCTGAATTGTCTTTTTGGTACTATGCATCCGGCAAGACCTCCGGGCACGAAGTTGAAGATGGGAGTGGGAGTTGACGCTGGGGATGTGACATGCATGCATAGTCATGCGAATGGCAATACCATTTGCCAGACCGATGGCCGGTTGAATGCCCAGGTCCCCGCCGATCCATGTCTTCTTTCGTTGACCTTAAGTGTTGACTTTCCAAGTTGCTGAGCTGCAAGTGTCACCAACCTCGAACGGCCCTACGGGTGGCGGGGTTTGATGCATTCCTTCTGTCGGACGACATAGGTGTGTAACAAAGGAACTTTCGCCGCCACCAAACGCACTGCGTCGGACACGCACGCACGCGGCACCGCCTACAGCACCCCACGACGCATCAATTGTTGACTAGCTAGTTCGCCGACCTCTCGCCAAAGTCATGCAGCTGCATACACGGAACGGGGGCGCCAGCTATAGAAGGCACCTCCTTCATGGTGATGGGCGGACCAGCAGCAATGAAGTGCATGCGCTACATACATACGCCCAACGCCCTGGCTACCTCGCTGTGTGCCCGCAACAGCATAGATCAACCGCCCGCCGCATCTATCTGCTGTTCGCACGCACTAATCCTCAGGCACCTAGCGACAGGCCCAGTGCGCTTAACCCATGCCTTTGCCCACCGAAATCCCACAAATTGCACTTAAATGACTCGTACAAACATAAGCTGTCATGCATGTAGCTCGGCGTCTTCGGCGGCGATACCGTACACTGACGTTCGAAAGCGCGGGTGCTGCAGCGGCCTGCCTAGCCACTGCCGTGCGTGCCGCCATCGCCATCACCCGCAGGAGCGCCTGCTACTGCCATGCATATATTGCTACTGCCACCGGCGGGACTCCACCAACCTGCCTTGACACTGTCCCATCGCACACACCTACTGCTACTACTGCTACTACCACCTGTTGCGTCCGCACGTGTTTGCTAACACTAGTGCCATGCATGGCAGAAATCAAACCGCAAAGCATAGTGTCTTGAGTCTCGCTCGTCGCTCTGACATGGGCTCTAAGATCGCCACCGTGCCTCACCCACACGACCTGCTGCTGCCAACCGCGCCTCCATCCGCTTACTTGCGTACAACGCCTCCGTGCGTGCGCACACATCCGTACGCGTGTGTGCTGGCGGCGGCTCTGTACATGGCACGCACCCATCCAGACATGGGCTAATCAGGGATTCAGGGGATCCTCCACTGCCGCCGCCGCCGCCGCCGCCCAGCCAGCCACCATCCTAATCATCCGTTCATTATTACGCTAGCCAGATCCAACACGCGCGCCAGCACCAGCCACGGCCCTAAGACGCCCGTTGCCAAGCGCTGCTGCGTCCATTGCGTCACCAGTACCAGCGCCAGGTGTAGGAGCAGGTACGGCCACGAACACACCCGCCTGGCCGCCGCCTCCATAGCAGCCTGCGTGCTCTCCGCCAGAACGAGCCGCCGCTGCTGCGCCTCCTCCTGCACCGCCGCCGCCGCCGTGCTCTGGTCCGCGGCAGCGGAGCACGCCGCCGCCGCCGCGTTCGCGGCAGCGGCCCGCGAGCGCAGCGGCCCTGCGGCAGCCCCCAGCCGCAGCTGCGCAGCTGCCAGGCGGAGACAAGCAGCCGCGCTGTTGTAGTATGCGGCCGAGCAGCTGTGATATGCGGCTATCAGCCGGTTGTGTCTGTTCATCATGCGCCAGACACGGACGCCAGGAAATAGCTCCGATCGCCAAACCAACATCAGCAAGCGGTGCAGCCACGTGGTCTTGCGCTCCCACTTTGCGAGCTCGGCTTCCTGCTTCGCGGCTTCTGCGATGTCCGCTACAGCTTTCTGCTGCGCTACTGAGGCATGCTGCAGGTTAGGTGTGACGTGCGCCTGCAGAAACTCCGCGGCGAGCATAGCTGACACCGACTGCTGCACTGGCGGGAAGGCCGCTTGAACTTGGTCGAGGCGGCGCGCCGCTATCCGCGGCGGCCCCACGCTGCCACCCATGGGCAAACCTGTGCTTGCAGTGCTTAGCAGCTGCTAATAAAGCGATGCGCGCGAGTCAGACAAGGTTCAGGCCGTAGCCAGCAGTGAATGACGAGAACGAAGGTCAAAGCTAACGCATCATTGGATCACTCCAGTGCACGGCCATCCTAGTTCATAGTTTATAACCCGCTGGTTCTAGGAGGCATGCGATCCATGACTACTTACGTGCGCGCCCATCCCCCCCATCAACATTCAACGCGCGGGCCCAACATAGAGCCGATGCCTTGCCCCAGCAGTGACCCACGCACCGTTTCCCATGCAGCCGCACTGCAGCCACGCTGAAGTCATACACCGAGCGAGCACATCGATCACGAAGTAAGCGGCGGTGGCAGCTGACAGGGAAGAGCCAACGTACTGCCGTACGTCACAATGGATCCCAGCCCTTCCCAGCCGGCCGAACCGAACAGACACGCAGCCCACTGCTTGTCGATTGTGCGGTGCTGGCTGGGCTCCTACTGCCGGGCCATCCATCAGCTCGCTAGCTGCAGCAGTACCAGGGTACCGTCTGCAGTCCTGCTACAGCCGCCGCCTGCTGCAAACCGTGCCGTGCCGACCGCCGCACAATGCATCAGCCACGTGTGTACTGCACCGTCTATGAACACGGTAGTTCTACGGCCGAGGTTGGAGCCGTCTGCTGGTGTAGCGTCTGGTGCGGCCTGGCCCCCTTCTAACCCCATCACCCCCGCCACCCCCATCACCCCCGCCACCCCCATCACCCCCGCCCGCAGACCGGTGGACACCTGGTGGCAGAGGAGGTCGGACACTGATGCATGGAGGCCGGTTGCTGGTGTTGCTGCTGGCCGGGAAGTAAATAAGCGCAACGCGCTGACGACACAGCGGGAGCTAAAGAGACATGGCGCGCTTGTTGTCGTGTGCCGGGGGAGTGTCAACGACTTACAAAAACCCAAATGCTCAAGCAAAACCAGTCACTTCATGGACGCGTGTGGCTCTGTTGGCGATGCCCGCACCGCTGGTGGAGCGCGTCGAACTATCGTGACGGTATTGTTATGCCGTGCCCCTTTTTAGATGCGGGATATAGGTGAAACCTCCGCGTCAATATGGATTTGTACTATGGACGTGACTACCCCTCAAGTCAGATGAATGGAGTGGCCACACGACTTCGGCTGGCAGCAAGGCACAGAGCAAGGCACGCACCCATGTCGCAGGGTTTCGCACCCGGCAGCCAAGTCGTCTGCCCAAACAAAACTAATATTTGATTATGCGCACATTGCAAGTGAACAATAGTTTCTTGTAAGCAGACGCAAGCCCAGACAAACGTCACTTCACTGCCGCGAAGCAACTCTTATATCCAGCTCTTCCGGTATACAATGACTGATGACCCTGATGGACGTCGCTCTAAGAAGCGCGTCCGGTTTGGCGAGGGCACGACTGTGGAGCTGGCCAATCCGGACCCGAATGCCGCAGCGGGAGCACCGCGACGTACCATTCTGCCAGGAGGCGCTCACGGTGCGGCTTCTTATGTATTGAATCTCACTGGGGGGTCATGCGAGCTCGCTGGGGCGCCATGACGTGGCCAGCCAACCGCCTGGGTCCCTTCTTGGACCCCCTCCTGGGCTCTCAATACCCGATGCTGCTCCGGGTCCTGTCTGCAGGCGGCGATGCCCGGGCCCGCCGCTCCGACATCGAGGCCCAGGAGCCGGAGGGTGAGTGCCTACCACATGCTGCTTGCGCCCGGGCTCATGACATGCGCAGGCAAGCCTCGGTGTAGTGGATGCGGACCCGCTGATTCCCCCCTTGCCCCGCCGCCTGCCCCACCCTGCCCGCCCCCGTCACCAGTCCCTTCCGTCCCCCCCACCCCCTTCCCACCCCCTCCTCCCTCCTCCTCCCCTTCCCACCCCCTCCTCCCTCCTCCTCCCCTTCCCTGCTTTCCTGCCTCCCTCCCTCCCAGCCGGCCCGGTCCGCGCCATGGACCCCACACTGGCCGCCACGCGGCGCGCCCTGACGCGGCGCGTGGAGGCGCTGAGCGCCATGACCGCCCTGGAGGACACCAGCCTGCCCGACGACCTGGCGGCGGCGGAGGCGGACTACGACGAGCCGGAGGAGGTGGGTGCGGGCGGGGGAGGGGGCTGGAAGGGGAGGCGCGAGAGCGGGAGGGGGAGCGGGGGAGCGGGGGAGTAGGGGAGGGAAGCGAACGCGGGATCGGGGGAGGGGTGGGGTGGGGCGGGGAGTCGTGCGAGTGCCGGATTCCGCTACCATTACATGAGAGGTGAGGGGGGGGGGCGGAGGGGCTGGGGGAGGAAGGGGGCTGGGGAGGGGTGAGGGAAAGGGCAGGGGTGGGGGCGCATGAGAGCGGCTGCTGCTGATGGTAAGATTGGGTTGCCTCCTCACCAAGCATGTACTGAGGACTGCAGCTAGCGGCGTCAGGTCCTGCTGGTTCCTCGGCGGGCGGCTCACCGTCTCTGCTGCGGATGTGGCTGGGCTTACGCTCGGCTGCTGACGGGGTGCCCGCCCCCACTGCTGGGCATTGGTAAACGTCGGGTCGGTGTTGACTGTAGCCTGCCCGCCTGCCCGCCCGCCGCTCCCACGACCCATGCGCCTGCTGGCGTGCGCGCAGATGTACAACGAGGTTGGCATTCCCATCGAGCCCTTCCACCTGAGGTCGGAGCGAGAGGCCGGATACTTTGATGCAGAGGTGGGTGGGGCCAGGGGGAGTGGGGTTAGGCGGGCGTGAGTGGAGGGGAGCAACGCGAGACGGAGGTGGGCTGGTGGGGCTAGGGAAAATGGGAGAGGCGGAAGTGGGGAGAGCAAGGCGGATGTGAAGCTAGGGGATCAGGGCAAGGTGAGGTGAGGCAAGAGATTGGCGAACCTCCAAATCCAAAGTAGGGCAACCCGGGCCCAGCTCCACCTGTTCATTTCTCCACCATTCAACCAACTGCCCACCCTGACCTGTCACATGCCAGGGCAATTACCTGGAGTATCGACTGGATGCGGAGGACACTGACGCCTGGCTGGAGAGCATGATGGTGAGGCAGGGGGATGAGGCATCGGGATGAGGCGGGAGGCGGACGACGCCGAGGAAGGAGCAAGTTGGGCCTTGTTGCGTGACTGAGGTGTTCAGCGGCGTGGTGGTGGTGGTGGTGGTGGTGGTGGTGGTGGCGCGCTTCCTTGCCCTGCATTGCTTGTGCTAGCCTCTTGATTGTTGCCTTGGAGCTGACCCTACCTCCTCACTCTTGACCTTCCCCCTCACACACAGGACGAGCACAGGCAGGTCCGTGCGGACCCCGAGCTGCTAGCGCGCCGCCGCGCCGCTGCAGCCGCGGCCGCCGCGGCAGGCACTGGGCCGTCATCATCAGCAGCAGCCGCGGCCGGCGGCGCCGCGGGTGTTGCCGGCAGCGCGGGCGCGGCGCGCCGCCGCCGCGCAGCGGCTGCTGCTGCCGCCGCGGCTGCTGCCTCCAAGGGCGTCGACGCCGGCAACAAGAGAGATGAGAAAGAGGACATCGAAGATGACAACGGCGATGATGCCGACGCCGATGATGACGATGACGATGACGAGCCCTACGAGCTGCACCTGCTCGACGACACGGGTGCGGAGCTGGGCGATGAGGAGCGGGCGCTGCTGCAGAAGCGCATCGCCGACCTGCTGCAGTCCGGCGAGACGCCGCTGGTGGGGCTGCGGCGGCTGGGGCGACGCATGCACGAGGCGGAGGCGGCAGCAAAGGCGGAGGCGGAAGGGGCGAGGGAGGGAGAGGAGGCGGGGAAGGAGGGGAAGAAGGAGAGGAAAAAGGGGGAGGAGGAAGAGAAGGCGCAGGAGGAGCACGCGGAGCAGGCGCAGGGTGTGGCGACGGCGGCGGGGGAAGCGGCGGTGGGGGCAGCAGCGGGAGTGCCGCTGTCCAGTGGGGAGCGGCAGCGGCTGCGCAAGGCGCGGCGCGCGGCGCAGCAGCCACCGCCGCAGCCACCGCAGCAACAGGCGCAGCAGGGGAAAGATGCGGTAGCGATGGAGATGGATGGAGAGCGGGAAGGGCAGGCAGCAGCACCAGCGGCCGGCGAGGGCGAGAAGGCGAAGGAGGGGGCTGAGGCGCGGCCGGGTGATGCGCCGCCGTCGCCTGCAGCGCGGCAGTCGGTGGCGGAGGCCGCAGCAGGCGTGGCGGCGCGACGGCACCCGCCGACGCAGCTATCTGCAGTGGCCATTGAGGCCAGGTGGGTTGGTGGTGGGCCGCTGCTTGTGCTCCTGCTGCTCTCCCTCAGCTCGTGCCTGATGCCTACTGCTCCCTGCCTGTGTGCCGTCTGCCCTAAACAACGCACCTTCCTCACCTCCCTTCCTAGCCCGCACGCTACCAGTCCGCACGAACATACCCCGCGCATTACCGCAATCCCCACGTTCTCGTTTCCCTGCCACACACACACGCAGGCGGCAGTTTGATGCGCTGACGTCCGCCTCCAACCTGCTGCTGTCCGCCGGGCAGTTCGAGGTCTACAGCAGCACCCGCGAGCAGCTGCTGCGCGCGGCGCAGCGCACGCTGGGCGTGGACGTGGTGCGCAGCCTGGCGCTGCCGGGTGCGCCGCGGCCTGTGCCGGCGGCGCCGGTGCCGGGGGCGGCAGGAGGAAAGGGAGGCGGCAGCAAGGGGCCGGAGTCAGCGGCTGGCACTGGCGCAGAGGTGGCGGCGGCGGCCGGGGCGGTGAATGCGGCGGCAGCGGCCAGACCGAGCGGCCCAGTGGCGGCTGTGGATGACGACGTCGACATGTTCGGAGATGACGATGAGCACAAAGCCGCCGGCGCCAGCCAGCCCGGCATGTCTTCTTCTGCTACAGCTGTGGCTGCTACTGCCGCTGCGGCTGCCGCTGCGGCTGCCACTGCCGCTGGGACTGCAGCTGTAGCCACCCAGACGGCGCCGCCAGCGCCGCCAGCTGGCCTGCCGCCCGGGTACGATTTGGATCCCAGCACGGGATATTACTACAACAGTGACGTGGGGTTTTACTGGGACCCCGCCACGTGTCTGTACGGCGATGCCAGCACGGGCGCGTGGCACGTCAGCATTGAGGCGGCGCGGGGGTCGGCAGGGTCGGCGGCGGCGGCGGCGGCGGTGGGAGAAGGGCGAGAGAAGACGGCAGGTGGGGCGGAGGCGGTGCAAGCGGAGGTTGGGGTCGCGGCTGGGGATGGGGCGGGCAAGCAGGGATGAGGGCGTGGTAGCTGAACGAGGTGCGTGCGTGGTTCAGCGGCTTGGCTTTGTGCCGAAGTGGCCATTCATGTATGTCTGCGGTTTCGTTGCTGTGGAGGTTGTGAAGCCGGAATGTTCGGAGTACCGGCAGGCGCGGCTGTGATAAGCACGACCTTGAGCACAACAGGAGCATGCAGGACTGCAGGGCACGGAAAGCAGTTGCCTGGATGCGTCGTGCATACGTGCAGAACGACCCCGCACAACCTTGTGTAACTTTGTATTACAAGCTGCATCGGCGCATAGCACGCGGCGGCGATAGCCCGAAACGTCAATTCCATTGCACGCACAGCGGCGCCATTTATGATACTTCGAGTGCTGTAGCCGATTCACATGTGCGCTCTTAATATGTATGTTCCTGATGATCTTGTTCCTGCTGTCATTCACTTCTATAGCCATGAGCCATCCGTGTGCTACGCCAGTGTCTCAGCTCAACAACTGCAGCACCTCAAAGAATGTGTCCGACCTGCAAACTACAGCCTCCGCATACGACGACACATCGGGCCGGTACACACGCGGTTCATGCTATAACGCATACCAGGTGCCCTACACGCCCATGCAGTACCTACTGCCCTCAGCTCCACACGCACCAACATACACACGCCTACAGCCCCTGCCACGCACCGCCCCTCCGTCCACAAGTCGGCGCTCTCTTTCGAAGGGCCTTACGTCTGCCAGCTGCAGAACGGCTGCTGCCACCAGCACCAGCCGCAACCTGCCACACCATGAGCAACAAACAACCCTGCACCCGGCAGCGCCGCCGCTCCTCCACCGCTCCTCCAACACCCATGCAACCACTTTAATCATACCGTACTTATCCCACAACCTCCCGCCTGTCAACATCCTTTACTCCACTTGGCCGCGGCTGCGCCGCCCCGCGCCGCACCGTCTTTCTTTCCCTACACGCCAAAGGACTTGCCGCAGCCGCACGAGTCGGTGGCGTTGGGGTTCTGGAACTGGAAGCCGCCGCCGATGAGCGCCGTGGAGTAGCCCAGCTGCATGCCGAACAGGTACAGCAGCGACTTGGGGTCCACCACCAGGCGGAAGCCGTCATCGTACGAGATGACTGCGTGCGGGTGCGGGTGCGGGGTGGGCAGGGAGGAGGGCGGGTAGGGAGGAGGGCGGGTAGGGAGCGGTGGGTAGGGAGCGTGGGTGGGCGGGGTGGGAAACTTTGAGAGTGAGGGCGCGGTGGCGCGGGTCAGTGGCCGCGTCCGTCAGGTCCTTGCAGCGGCGCTCGAATTAGGCTGATGGAACGGCAATTCCGCAATGTCTCCCGCATGCCACCCTCCCCCGCCTGTGATTCGCCCTCGCCCCGGCCGCACCGTGGTCGTCGTCCGTCACCTTGTCCTGAGACTCGAAGTCCATCACGTACGACATACCCGAGCAGCCGCCTGCAGAGACCACCACGAGGCATCTCTCATAGACTCATACACACAATAAGACACAGCTAGGGGCAGGAGCCACGTGGGCAGGAGCGCACGCAGGCACTATGCCATGTCAGGCACCAGTCCTGTACCGCTATGAGATGAAGCCGCTGTGTACGTGCTGCGAACCTGTTGCTTTGTGCTGTGGACCGGCGTTCGTTTCGGCCCCCCATTTACGTGGCCCCCCATAGGCTTCAACCTATCAGCCTTTACCAGGCACTTGCCTTGCTTCACGCCCACGCGCAGCAGCATGGCCTCGCTCTGTTCCTTAAAGTCTGCGCGCAGCTTGCGCAGCTGCACGAGGGCCTCTGGCGTCAGCGTGATGGCGTGCGGGGGCGCCTCCGTCGCCACTAGCCCTGCGTGGGGAGGTTTTCAGGGTGGCGAAGCCGTGGCAGTCAGTGTGCGTACCCCACAATCATCCCGCAACTGCAAGCACTCTCATAGGATACACCAATATCGCTTGTCAAGGCAGGCAAACTCGGCTGGAAACAGCGGAACCCTTTCCGCAAGCCGAAGTGCCGCCTCGCCAGGCACTCAGGCCTTCCCCGTTTTATTTACAGGTCAAAATTCGATCCTTTTCCAGCGCGTTGCACGAAACCTCCCACCAACTCGCATCTATGTGAAAACGAACCTGGAGCAGCTTCTGCACGCGCCACCGCGACACCACGACGTGCAGGGAGCAGCACAGCTCGCCGTGCCAGGTGCTTCGGCGGCTGGACCCGCACTGGCGTGCACTGCCGGTGGACCAACATCTTCCTGACTTGACCAGCAGGTTCTACAAGCAACAATTCTAGAGACAGCGTATGCGCACTAGTTGTTGACCGTAAACACTGTAATATAGCCCCAAACAATGGCACACGTCAACACCCGCGAAAATTTAGTGCATCGGCAGAAGCAGCCGCTCCGCAATACCCGCTCGCTCCACGCACGGAAACAAATAATAATGCATGCACCAAAACAAATTTGTAATAGGCAATCTTGCATTCGTCGCGGCACAGGTGTTGCACTGGAGCCCTCCTGTCCCCAACTGCGCACACCACCTCCGCGCATGACAGCTGGCTGCAACCTGCTCCCAACCACAGCCACATCCAAACCAAGTCCTACATAAGCTAACCTCCCCCTCCTTACACCCGCCGGACCTCGTGCCGCAGGTTGCCTAGCGGGATGGACTTGAGGCCATGCGCCTCGTCTTCGTC
Source organism: Chlamydomonas reinhardtii (assembly GCF_000002595.2). Classification (NCBI taxonomy): domain Eukaryota; kingdom Viridiplantae; phylum Chlorophyta; class Chlorophyceae; order Chlamydomonadales; family Chlamydomonadaceae; genus Chlamydomonas; species Chlamydomonas reinhardtii. The sequence continues at coordinate 7,386,021 of NC_057009.1, read as the reverse complement.
CGTCAGCAGGCGCGACGTCTCGTACCCGCCATTGCTGGGCGCGTGCTCGGGCTCCTGCACGGCGTTGTGCGTTCCCGGGTACTGGCGCCGATACACCAGCTCCACCACCATGTACACTGCAGGGCGCAAATGAAGGGGAGGCAAAATGGTTGGTGCAGGCAAAATTAGGATGGGGTCGGGAGACGGTGCCCAATCTGCGGCTTGCCGCTGATGTTCTCCGCATCAGGCACCTCAAGCCCCCTCCTGCTCTCCATCCCGCCCTACTCGACGTCGCAGCAATACCATACACCTTACCTAATCACCACCACCTCTGCTCACACCTGTACGCTCTCCCTCCGCTCCCTCCCTCCCCAGCTATGCCGCTCGTTCCTGCAACCCGCCCTTCCATCTTCAGCCCTCCTTCCCCGACCCGCCTCGATCCCGCCTCCCACACAGCCACACGCCACCCGCCGCACCTAGCAGCATCAGCGCCTGCAGCACCAGCATGTGGTAGGCGAACACAAGCGGCATGAACATTGCCGGCGCCTCGTCCTCCCGTCCCATGAACAGGTCGTTCCAAACCAGGCTGCCTGCAGGGTGGGAATTGGCGGAGCGGCATTTGGAGGCGACGCAGGGGCGAGCAAGATGGTACTCAGGGGGGTAGCCATCCATGGGATGGTACTCAGGGGGGGGAGGTTGTAGTTACCAGCCCAAAGTAAACCGAAGGCGGGTAGCCATTCAAGCGAACTCAGGGGGGGCGCTTGGAGCCCAGAAGGCGGCGGGGAGGAACCGCAGCCAGCAGGACGGGCCGTAGAGCCGTGGCCAGACCAGCTGCAGCACAGCGCAAGCGCACCCTGCTTGCACCCTTTCGGTTGTCCGCAACCTCCACCAATATCATGCCACCCGGCGCATAATTCCAACCCACTCCCACACCAACCTAACCCCAAACTCCCAGGCCTACCTCCGAACAGCACGAAGCCGCTCTGCCAGAACCAGGCGCCCTGCAGCAGCATGGACCCGGCGCGGCCGGCGGTGAGCAGGAAGGCCTCGGGCCAGGCCGCCTCCAGCGCGGAAAAAATGGCGCCGGCCCAGCAGCACTGCGCCAGCAGCCAGTGGTCGGTCTGGTCCAGGTGGCCGTTCTTCTCGTGCAGGCTGAACAGCATGGCCTCAATGAAGAAGGCGCCAGACAGGATCACCTGCGTGCGTCGAGGCGCGGGTGGGATCGAGGCAAGCGGAATGGGGCGGGGCGGGAGCCAGCGAGCGGTGGCTTTGAATGCATAAAGAGGCGAACCCGCATGCCTCTGCGCGCCTCCCCGGCCATGCTGGGTTTGTGCACCGCACGGCTGCTCCCCGTCACTCCACCGTCCATCCTGAAGTCCTGCCCGACCTGGTGGGTGCCCTCCGGCAGCTTGATGTGCAGCCCTATCAGCTCCACAATACCTGTGCGCGCACGCGTGTGTGTATGTGGACAAGGGCAGCACGGCGTCAGCAGCAAAGCACAACACCCACACGTCCAGAGACCGCCACCGCAACCGCCACACCAATCCGAAGTCACAGCCCTACATGGGAACATGCCTATGCCGTGGACAGGGCCGCAACGCGGCGTGGGTCGCCCTAACGCGGCCCATGACGTCCAAGGTCCGCCCACCCGCCTCACCTTTCCCCCGCGCCTTCACCCCCGTTCACCCACCCGACAGGCTGAAGCCCAGGTTCATGCTGGCGTGTGACCACGAGTTGAGGTGCTGCGTGACGATGCGGCCCTGGCGGGCGCCGTCCGGGCAGTACAGGAACCTGGAAAGCAGCAGGCGGCCCGGAGGTGGCGTCCAGAGGAGTGGTGGTGCATCGGGCGCATGCCCTCGCGGTGCAGGGTGACTAGGCAACGCAGCAATGACGGATTTCAAGACACCATCTGTCCGTCTACCCGCCAGGTCTCTTCACCCGTTTCCCCAACGAAATGCGCGACCCTGGCTTGGACCCGGGCCACCGGCTATCCTAAACTCCCTCACCACCCAGTCACCCACTTGTAGCTGCCGTATGTGATCTGCAGGATGAACAGCAGCAGGCCGCCAATCGCCTTGAGCACCGGCTCCACTGGATACCTGCGCAAGAGCAACAGCAGACATGGCCGTCAACGACACTGTTCCAAGCTCTTTGAACTAAGAGTACATGCGCTACGTGGCGTCCCGGTCGAAAGGCCTGTCCGCGAGGGTTTCCCGCCAGATCCGCCAACCGTGTTGCGGTGTCGTAATCCGGCCGTAAGCTGACAGCTGGACCTAAGTCCCCGTGACCCAAGTGCGCGCTGAACGCCAGACAGAGCACCGATGCTCTACTGGGTAGTAGCATCCCTACGCACCGGTTGAAGCCGTTGAGCTGTGGAATCATGGGCAGCAACCCCTCAAAGGTCCGGGACCGGTAGGCGCGTCCGGTACGTGTTGAGCATAGGTAGCGCCAGCTTGCAGAGATAAACCACTGCACACACAAACAGGCATGACTCAACGCCGAACACGAATAATATGCAGCGCGCCAATGCTGCTGAACTTACGTGGAGCCCCCAAATGATGAAAATCGTGCCGGGGAACGCGTGCCCCTGGAAGTTCCCTTGGCGGTCAGGAATGCTGCCACCGTTGCAGTCCATCATTCCGCCCATAGCCATCCCACCAGCCATACTGCCTCCGGATGGCGCGGGGGACATCCCGCTGCCACCCATTCCCTCGTCCGTGTGGTCTGTCATAGTCACTAAGCTCAGCGCGTTTGAGCGCACTGTTTTGAGCGCGGCGGCTTGGCACCAGTGAGAATCGGTCGATTTAAGTTTTGGGCAAAGGCCTGCTGCTGGCAAGTCAAGGGGATTTAATAATAATGGGTGGTACGTAGTTGTAAGTGACGCTGCTCGGCTAGCAAAGCGACCCTGCCTGGGTGAAGGATGGGTCGCGACGATTGCCGCTAGCTTGGATTTAGACTAAATTCTCGCGTTTGGGTACCGTGTCGAGCGAGTCGTCTTGCTCGCATTTACATAGGGGTAAATGCACATCACGAGACTCAAGAGCAACTGAACGTGCCTGTCTACTTGTGTTTTCTCTTAATAGCCCCACCATGCCTCGTGAAATCATCAACCTACAAGTAGGGCAATGTGGAAACCAAGTAGGCAGCGAATTCTGGCGCAAGGTGCGAGAAATGGAGCTTCAAACATTTGGAACAGCTTGCGCCCGGCAAAAGCAGCGAGCCCCCCAAACTCAGCTTTGTCTCTCCTCCTAACTGCAGCTTTGTCAAGAGCATGGTATAGCCAAGGACGGGCGCCTGGAGGACTTCGCAACGCTGGTAAAGCCCTGCATTGGCGCCATCTTCCGACTTTTGCGTCTCTCCGGCAACACTGCAGCCAACTAAGTGGTGTAATGCTTGTCTCAGGGTGGTGACCGGAAAGACGTCTTCTTCTACCAGGCGGACGACGAGCAATACATCCCTCGTGCCATCCTGCTAGACCTAGAGCCACGGTGAGCCAGCTGACTGGCCGCCCCTCAGCCAGTGGCCGCATTGGATATGGGTTGGGGAATGGTCAGCACCTGAAGATGATTGCTGCGGCCGAGAGAGTTGCTGCAGAGCGGGAGAAAGAGCTGGGAGACGCGGACACACCCTGCAGCCGGTGTTGCAGGAGCCGTGCGCTGAAGACTGACCGAACGCTGCCTTCCTGCCATCCGTTGCCCAGAGTCATCAATGGCATCCAGACCAGCGACCTGCGCAACCTGTTCAACCCGGAGAATATCTTTATCTCCAAGGAGGGCGGCGGCGCGGGCAACAACTGGGCCAGCGGCTATACGCAGGGCGAGGCGGTGCAGGAGACGTTGCTGGACATGATCGGTGAGTGCTCTGGACGGAGACGAGTGGAGTTGCTTTGAGGAACGACGTGCACATAGGGACAGAGTGGGGCCGGCTGCAGTGTGATGGCGTGCCGCGTTGATAGCACAGGGCTGGTGACGGTGCCTTGTGGGCTCGTTGGGTTGACACGAATGGTTTACGTCGACACGGTAGGACGGGGACACCAGCTGTGCGGAGGCGGCTCGAGCAGCGCTTGGGAGTAAGGGAGATGACACACGGACGGGTCCAAACTAGTGCTGGGTGCTTGTCCGGGAAACATGGACACGGGCGGGCGTGTCAGTAGTTCAGCACCCGGCATCCCGCGGCCGCCGCGAGGTCAGGCTGACTTGTGCCGTTCTACGCGCGCACGCATATATCCTCCTGGCGCTTCACCCGCCACACCAGCCTCCTCGCACCCACCTCTTGCATACCCACTCCACACCTCCTTCACACCTCTTCCACACCTCCCCCACACCTCATCCCACTCCTCTAGACCGCGAGGCGGAGTACTGCGACAGCCTGGAGGGCTTCAACATGTGCCACTCCATTGCGGGCGGCACCGGCTCCGGCATGGGCTCCTACATGCTGGAGCTCATCAGCGACCGCTACAGCAAGAAGCTGATCCAGACATACAGGTGCGGTGGGGTGGCACAAAGCGGGGCGGTGTGGGGCGGGGCGCGGCGGGGCGCGGCGGCCCAGGGTTAGGACAGCACAACTAGGGCTGGGGCTGGGAACAGACTTGGGCGTGGCGCTGTGGGAGCAGCAGCCGGGTTCGTAGGGCAGGCTGTGGGTGTCATGGGCTTCAGGTGGACGGGTGGAACACGGCAGTGCCGTCCGGATTGCACCACCTGCCAACCCCTTCCTCCCGCACTCTGCACCCACGCCTCCACGCCCTGCCCTGCCGTTGCAGACTGTTTGCTATCTGCTGGGGTCTGGGAATCAGCTGCACCCCGCGGGACTTCACCAACCTGCCTTAACACTGTCCCATCGCACACCCACGCCTCCGCGCCCACGCCCGCCCTCCCTGCTTCCCACCCTCCCTTCCCTCCATAATCGCAGTGTGTTCCCCAACCAGTCCGAATCCAGTGACGTGGTGGTGCAGCCCTACAACTCGCTGCTGACGCTCAAGCGCCTGACGCTGCACGCGGACGCGGTGGTGGTGCTGGACAACACAGCGCTGGACAAGATCGCGGTGGAGCGGCTGCACCTGCACAAGCCGGACGTGCAGCAGATCAACAGCCTCATCGCCACGGTAATGGCGGCGTCCACAACCACGCTGCGGTACCCGGGTGAGCACTGAGCAGGCGGGCTGGAAGGGTGTGTGTGTGTGTGTGTGTGTGCGAGAACCCAATGTAGATGCGCCGGACTGTGAGCAGGCGGGCTGGAGGGGGGCTGTAATGGGTGAAGGGACGGGGGGTGGGGAAGGGACAGCATGGGAGAGCGATGGACGCGGGAGGGAGCACGGAGCGTGCGAGCGGCGGGGCAAAGGGCGCAACAGTTGTCAAGTGCATGGAGGCAAGTACGCACTGCTGCATAGCTGGCATCGCGCGCTCTTTGTCTTGTTCATCGCTGTTACGACTCCGCTTTTATGACTCCGTGTCCCCCGCAGGCTACATGAACAACGACCTGGTGGGCCTGGTGGCCTCGCTCATCCCCACACCCCGCTGCCACTTCCTCATGACCGGCTACACGCCGCTGACGGCGGAGAACGCGGCGGGGCAGGTGACGTCCAACATCCGCAAGACCACGGTGCTGGACGTCATGCGCCGCCTGCTGCAGCCCAAGAACATCATGGTGCGCGCTAGGGGGTACGGGCCCAAGCGCAGCGGCCCACACGCAGCTTCCTTCATCCCAGACGGGATTCCAACAGCCGCAATAGTCCACGTGCTGAGATGCCACGCTGCAGTTGATGCTTGCAACGCCTTAAAGAGCCAGGCAAGAGCTCCATGACACATTACCCCTGCCCGTGTGTTGATTGGCTTTACAGGTGTCGACGCACACCAAGTCGCGCGACATCGCCAACGCCAAGTACATCTCCATCCTGAACATTATCCAGGGCGAGGTGGACCCCAGCCAGGTGCACAAGAGCCTGCAGCGCATCCGCGAGCGCAAGCAGGCCAACTTCATCGAGTGGGGGCCAGCCAGCATCCAGGTGCGCGCACAGTCATAGGCAGCGTCTTGCAAGCCCTGTCCAGTGTCCCAAGCCTGGCGTCTTCAGGGTTCGCCTGTAAGGCTTCCCGCTCCTTTTGCTTGACTCGCCGTGCCCGCTTACGCCGCCGTCGCGGCTCTTGCCGCCCGCAGGTGGCTCTGTCCAAGAAGAGCCCCTACGTGCAGACGGCGCACCGCGTGAGCGGCCTCATGTTGGCCAACCACACCTCCGTCCGCCACCTGTTCAACAAGGTGCTGCGCGACTACGAGAAGCTGATGGGCCCCAAGCAGGAGCGCCAGGCGTTCATGCAGGTGAGGCGTGCCGGGGGGCGGGCGGGGTGGGACGTGCTGGGAGGTGGGGTGCAGGAGGCGCCCGCCGCATAAGTGTAGTGTGCGTGTCCGGGGAGCTTGGCCTACGCATAGGCGCTGGGGTCGAAGTACGTGCCTGCTAGCGTTGGGATGCGCGCCTTGGCGCGCCCGCAGTACGGTGGCCGCAGTACAAAGTCAATCCAAGTACGGCGCGTGTTGCCGCGCGTGTACGGTATACGGTCCCGCGTCTTAATCCCGCCCTACCGTCCCTCGGCAGGCGTACCGCGACGTGCCGCGCTTCGCGGACGCGGCGGGCGGCGGCACTGCGCTGCTGGAGGAGTTTGCAGACGCCAAGGAGGTGGTGCAGGACCTGGCCAACGAGTACGCCGCCTGCGAGAGCGCCGACTACGTGAGTGGGGGCTTCAGCCGTCGGGTGTAGCTCATCCGGGGTTGTGTGGCCGAGGGCTACCGAGCTGCTTCCAATGGGTACTAGGCATGCGATCCGAGGTCGCTTGGGGGACTTTGCATGTGGGCGTGCTTTTGACATCCTACTGAGCCACCCTGTGTTTCCCTCGCCCCCGCGTGCCACCTGCAGATCCAGCGGCAGATGATGGCGTCGTGAGCGGATGGGAGCAGCTGTCGAGGGCGGGCACGGCTGCAGGTGGACAGGGCGTGCCTGGCGGTAGCACATCTGGACAGATCGTGTCTAGACGCTGACGCCAATGCGAGGCGTGAGGTGTACTGATTTTGTGTGATTTGGACAGCAGCATGTGCGGAGGACAGTGGCGGCATCGGCCCATAGAGCTCGAGGCTTGTGAGGGACCCAGCAGCGCTATGTTCGCTTCCCCACAGGAGGGGTGCAGCAGTAGGGGTACGCATGAATGGGGTTTACACAGGCCGCGTGCGTGCTTGATGCCAGAGCACTGCGGGTGCAATTTACGAGGCAACGACGCGCAAGGCATGTCCTTGCGCTGTCACAAACATATTCGCGCAACGGCCTCCTGTGCGCGACATGCGTGCCGAAATCAACTCGCATGTTCGACTTCGGGGGCACCGTACGGCACCCCCGCGTCATTGTAAAATCCAGGGGCAAAATTCCTGGCGACATCACAGTTCACCTTCCTGCTCTCTGGCGGATTCCACATGGCACCCACGTCCTACCTGCACCTTCCACGACACCTGCTCCTAGCCTCCCAGTCCTACTCGTCCCATGCCCCATCGCACGGACACTAGCAATCCCGATGTTACAATGACACGCCTCTTACCACCGGCATCGTACGAACATTATCATGATCAGCCTAACTCCTGTATCTATCCTGCATTTCCGGCAGCGCCTGACACGCGTGCACACACTCTGACTACTCCCGTGTCGCCACCTGCCCTGCCTGCAACCTGTCCAGGCCTCTTGCCTAGGGCTCCGACTCGACCCAGCCTGTACACTAGCCACACCAGCCCAAGTGCTATAACAGCATTCCGAGCACATGCCACCACGCGGGTGGAGGCAATGTAGCCACAGGGGAAGCGACAATCACGCCTGTACGCAAACAACCGCGACCAAGTTGACAGGTCTTGCTACTTGGTCAGGCTTTCCATACCCATACTCAGGTCCGAACCCTGCCCTGGCTTCCTGATGATTCTGTGCACGTACACTACATCTAACTCTACCGTATTACGCAATCGAAATTGATGCCTTGACTGCCCAAGCTAACCTGGTCCCTAATGAAATCCCTGCTGTCCTGCAGCCGCCTATCTAGACCTACGTAAATCTTTTCAACAATGCGAGAGGCCCGCGCACCAAAGCCACATGAGATACATTCACACGCACGCACGCTCTGGAGTGTTTTGATGTCATTCAGTTGTAAGTTGATGTACACTAGTCATCACAAACACACGCTCATTGCATTTTTAATGTCACTCGTCTCTTAAGATCTGGGGCGCTAGCACAGTCCGGCTACTCCCACGGATTATCGACGTAGTTGAGTTGACGCGCGCCCGGCCACCCCTGGTCGAAATCCAGCGGCGCCCCGAACGCGTTGACCTGCGGTACACAGGACACGTGAGGCAGGGGTAGCCCAAATAAGTGTACGCTGCACCGCCACCGGATAAACACAAGCTACAAACACAAGAAAGCATGCAATTCAGACGCCCTGCGCACCGTTTGCTGCGCATGCTGGTGCGCGCCGCCACGATTTGGCCCGACGCCCAGCAGTGCATTCAGCCGCGGCGAGAAGGGCGACAGGCTCAGTGGCGGCAGCTGCGGCGACAAAGGCCCAAGCATGGGCGGCGCATGCTGCTCCTGCTGGTGGTGGTGGTGCGGCTGCTGGTGCTGGTGATGTGGCCCGCCGCCGAAGCCCTCGTCGGCGTGGGCCACGCCTGGAATGCCTGCGTGCTGCGGGCCAGGCCCTAAGAGGTTGGGGTGCATGTCCGCCACCGCCACAGTCCCAGCCGCCACTGGCACCTGCACCTGCACCGGCCCCGCCCCCCCGCCGCTGCCGCCTGCCTGGTGCCCCATCGCCAGCAGCCCGCCCGGCACGCCGCCACCGGCACCCACGCCCACGGGCATGCCGCCCAGCAGGCCGCCGCCGTCTGCCAAGCCACTCAACCCGCCGAGCCCCACGCCCAAGCCCACGCCGATGGCGACGTCATCAAAGGGCCCTGCCATCGCCTCCAGCCCTGCTGCTTGCCCCACGTCTCCGTCCACGCCACCGCGGCCAAAAGCATCCAGCGGTTCTGCGAAGGCCTGCACCATGCCTCCGCCGCCGAGCCCGGCAGCAGCAGCGCTTGCGCTGCTGTTACCGGCCATGTGCGCGTGGGGCACGAGTCGGGCCGCAGCCGCCAGCGAGTGTGGGTGCAGGTCGGAGTGGATGTGCACGGGCACGGCTGCGGCGCCGGCATGGTGGTGGCCGTGTGGGTTGCCTTCCCCGCCGTCGGCGCCGTCGGCAGCATCTGGACTGCCCGGGCTGAGCGAGTCTAAATGCACGGGGTGCGACTGGAGCCGCTGGTGCTTGCTGCGGCGCTGCGCCGAGTAGCTGCCGCCCCGCCCGCGGCCAGCCGCCATCGCGACGGCACGCCCCCGGCCCGACGTCCCCACGGTGCCCTGCTCCTCCTCCTCGTCCTCCTCCTCTTGTGCTAACCGCGCCGCTGCCTCCTCGTCATCCTCCTCATCGTCCGTGTCGTCACGCCGGCGCTTTTTCTGCTGCCGGCGTGGTCGCTGCGGTCTCCGCGCCTGTTGCTGCGAGTCCGAGTCGGCTGCAGCCATGCCAGCGCGCGCGATCGCCAGCGCGGCGCCCGCCATCGTGCCGTCGTCCTCGCCGTCCGACCCCAGGTCCTCATAGGCCAGGTCCGGCGCGGCCTCCGTAGACGCCACTAGCAGCACCACGCCCTCCTCACCACCAGCGAAACCGCGCATGTATAGCCCGCGCAGGTGGTTGTAAATGCCAGTGCCCTGCGTGTCGAGGTTTGACACGGCGTGGAGATTTGTTTAAGAGTTTGCACAATGCGTTGAAAGCGTCTGCGCAAGGCAAGCGACCGGTCGTGCGGGTCTGCCGCCAGCGCTGCTGCGACCAACCAGACCTTCGGCCGTACCTGAAGGCGGTAGCTCACGCACGACGTCTTATTGTTCACGTGCTTCTTGATAGTACATTTGTAGACCTCAGGAAGGTTTCGCCCGTCAATCTGTGCACCGCAGGCACGCCGGGGCTTTTGACGGGACTTGCAGCTAGCTACTCGCCACCTCCGCAGCCCCAGACCCACAAGCTCAGACATCAGAAATCAGGGCTGCGTTAGGCCTAAGCTATCCTCAACGCAGACCAGCGACAGCGGGTAGCGGGGGCCAGGCTGGGAGACGCCCGACCCGCACCTGCAGCTGTAGGTTGACGGCGTATGAGTCCGCGTGCAGCGAGCCTCTGAGGCTCTGGCAGCCTCTGAGGTGCTTTCGTTTGATATCTAGCTTGCATTTCTTGCTCAGCGGCACTTTCGTCGCGTGCTCGGAGGCCTGAAGTAGCACACAAACACAAAATTAAGATGAAGCTGCTTTCCTGTGTGCCTGCATATCGGCCAGTCCCCTTATTCTGCTCATAAATGACAACTAGAAGACAATTTGAAGGCAATCCAGACTTTTGGCGCGGTCTGGCACCAGTTTCGGCCCCGCATTGTTCTGAGTCTCAGCCCCGCCGAGCTGGAGCGCTCAGGCTTGATATACAAAGTTTGTTAGAATTTCAAGACGAACACGTTCACGCTTACCCTTCGTGTTCCGCGGCCTCCTCCGGCTCTGTTGGCGCGCGCGGCTAGCATTCCCGTCGCCTTTTGCGCCTCCCGCCGACTCAAGCCTTTGATCACGGATATGTAACCTATCTAACGAATCATTTATAGAAGTTCACGTCTTGCTGGCGTGAAGTCAGCTGACCAGGCAGGCCACTTGCATTGCCTGCCTGTGAAATCCAAGAGTTCAAAGTTCAATCGCGCCCACAGCGCACAAGTGATCCTTGGAAAACATGAAAGCGCTCCTTTTGTTCTGCGTGGATGCTTGAAGTAACAAGAGCAGTAGCGTGCTGCCCGCTGTTCCCCCACGCTGTCTCCCGCTGTCCCCAGCAGCGGATGACGTGCGCCGCCCCAGTCTCCTCGCACTCCCGCTTCGCGTCCCTCGCTGCTGCCTCCCTCTCTGCTGCCTCCTCCCTCGTCGCCTTACTCTTTGGCTCCCTATTAGTTTCCCTGGTTCTCGTTCCCACTTCTTACGAGTCGTGGGGAGTGCCACGACCGCCGCCAACAACCCCGGTGCCCCAGCGCCCGGGCGCCCCAGCGTCCCACCGACCCACCTACACGAGACACCGAGCCCGCTCGAATCCGAACCCGAGCCGTCTGACTCGCATATACACGACAATATATGCTCAGCTGCGTAATCGATCAGTCGTGGGGAGGGCCACGACCGCCGCCAACCACGCGAGCCCCCCACCCGCTGCACCCGCTGCAGCAGTCGCACAACGCATTCGAAAGCAGGGACGGCATGGTCACCTGCTAGAGCAAATTAGAATCGCTCCCGCATGCCTTGCAGCCTGGAGCTGCTGGAATTAGCAGTTTCCAGCAGCTGCACGCGTAACATCTAAGTGGACGAGTCACCGGGCAGCAACAGCCGCACGCACATCTCTTTGCACCCGCGTGACCCACCCCCCTCTGCACCACCATTACCACTGCCGCCGCCAGCCGCAGCCCCTGTCCACCGCAGCTGCTCCATGGGCGGCAGCATCACCTCCTGCCCTGCTTCCCACCCAGCTCGCCCACCTTCCCCCTGGCTTCCGCCAGCGGCGCCGCTGGCATACACCACCATCAGATTGCCCGGCGCCTGGACGGCATGGCCCGACCCACATGAAAACTGCTGCGGCAGGGCACCACCACGTCCCACTCCTCCTCCTCCACGCCCCCACGGCCGCCCCTCGGCCCGTGGGTGCTGCTGCGGCTGCTGTGCGGCAGCACCGCGTTCGAGGCCGCCGCCGGCCGCATGCGCCATGCCCAAACTGCCACTGATGCCCTTGTCATTGCCGAGGAGCGCGTCCACACTGGCGGCCACGTCGGGCCGCAGACGCAGCCTGCAGCGCGGCGAAGCCAAAAAGCGGTGTTGACGCGTCATGCGGTGTACGTGAGTCAGCACGGCACCTTTATTCTCCGCAAAGCCACGGCACATAACAGACAACCTGTGCGCGCGCCACTCGCAGTAGGTGACGCCCCGACAAGGTTACTCACACGCCGGCGCCGTGCACCTCCACAAGGCATCTGGCGTGGCAGGGGTTACGCAGGGTGTCAAGGCCATGAAGTGGAATGGTAGCACCAAACCAACCTTTCCAATGTGCAACAGGCCACCGTACGGTAGAGCGAGCGAGCATGAAAGCAATGCACACACAGCTGGTACACCTTGCTGCGTAACTCCTTCCCTTGCTTCAACGCGTCCTAACATTCAGACACACCTGAAGGTAGGCTCGCCGCGTCGCTCCGTCCGCGTCTTGGCACCGCCCTGCGCGGCGCCTGCCGCTGCGTCGCCCAGGATGACAGTCTGTGGCATGGATTGATGCAGTAGGAGCGGGCGGTTGAGCGAATGGCTGTAAGTTGATCATTTTTGTGCCTATGTCTTCCTGGAAGTGCACACCCACCTGCATTCCTCCCACTAGGCTGTTGAGGTCGGGGTTGCCCATGATGGAGCGCAGGTCGGTGCCGTGCGCAGTCGCCACCAGCATCACCCCGCGCTGCGAGATGCTGCGAGCCGCCTCCGCCTCCTGTGGTGCAACATAGAACGTAAGCATGATCCATTCGGGAGTGTTTGAATCCTACTTGAACCCCCAACCCCATCCACCGCTCAGCCCACACGCCTCACCTGCCTGCTGCCCAGCTCGTCCACCACCACCACCTGCGGCCCGTGGTTCTGCACCGCCTCCAACATGACCGCCTGCAGCTGGTCCCGCCGCCCCACCTTGAGCCGCCGCGCGCTGCCGATGCAGCTGTGCGGCACGGCGTCGCCGCCTGAAGGCCAGCAAACGGCATGTCATTAGTTGAGTCGAGGTCTTGCATTTGCTTAGATCCTTTGCCTATCCGCCCCATCTAACCCGCAATCTCGTTGCTTGTGTCCACCACCACCACGCTCAGCCCGAGGTCGTCCGCCAGGAAGCGGGCGATGTCGCGGAGCAGTGTGGTCTTGCCCGCGCCGGGGCGGCCCAGCAGCAGCAGCGAGCTGTGTGGGGTGGGCGGTCAACAACTACGCGGTGAGCATGGACGTGTACTGGTGCCGGCAATCCAAGCTGGTTTCAAGCCCACCCGGCAACAGGCAAGACATCGTACTTACCCAGCCAAGCTAGTTGCTGCAGCGGTCTGCCCTCCGCCGCCTGCTCCTGTAGCTCTGGCCCCGCCTCGACGGCATGCCTGCCCTCGGCCCGCCAGGTCTGACAGCACGTCTGCCAGCGCCGCCGCCACCCCGGGTACGTGGCGGCCGAGGCGGTACGTCAGACCCACCACCGCGCCCGACCCAGGCTCGCGGACGGCGCTGATCCTGCAGGGACGAGCGAAAGCCAAGAAAGGTCACAGATGATGATGCGAAAAAGAGACGGCGTGTGGTTGCGGTTTGTTTGCCATGCTGACGAGCTAGAAACAAGCTGCTACTAAGCCTTGCAACGGTCTGCTCTCACCTATGCAGCGTCCCGGGCGGGCAGCAGCGGTTGGCGCTGTCGAAGGCTGACGCAGCCCGCGCAGCTTGGAGCGCCCAGCCGCCCTCCCCACCTCCACCACCTCCTCCGTCCTCGCCGCCTACAGCTCCTCTTCTTGCCGCGACCTCGGATCCGGTCCGCCCACTCATGCCGTTGCCGGTGCCAGCACCGACTCCAGCACCAGCACCAGCGCCCGTGGCAGCGCTAGCGCTGGCCCCGCCCACAGGCGTCCCAAACAGCTCCGCATCCGCCTCCGCTACCTCGTCTTGGAAGTCATGCCACTCGTCTGCGCCCGCCGCCGTGCCGTCGTCCTCCTCGCCATCGGCGCCGCGGTCGGCGGCGGCGACTGGCGCCGCGGCCATGCCGCCTGCAGCCGCGCCCTCGACCACGACGGTGGAAGCTAGCCGTGCCCGCTTCCACAGGCGCTCTACGGCCACAAGGGGAGAGCCGCCACAATGCATGTCAGCGCCGGTCAGTAGCGGATGACGTGAACCCTTGCACGTAACCAGGGAATAATATCATAATAAGACCCTCCGCTAGGTACGGAGCGTGTTGCATCTTACCGTATGCTTGCGCACCAAGGTCTTCCTCGACGTCTATGGCCCCCCCAGCACCGCCGCCAGCGCCGCCGCCGCCATGCCCACCTAGCAGCTGCCTCCGCTCGAGCTGCTGCCTGCGGGCACAGTCCCGGGCGTAGCTGTGCAGCGCCGCCAGCGCCTCCCCAATGCAGACCTGCGCGATGAGCAGCATCGCGTGTGTTAGCCAAGATGCCGTGGATATCATCAATAGTGCGCACGCAGCACTAAGTTCCTTTCCCAACACCCCCGCAACGTAAGTGCGTTGCATGCATCCACTTGTTGCATCGACTCAAAACGCATGCAGTCAAGCTCTATCCGTAGCCGGCCCCTGTCACCTGCACGCCCGCCGGCAGTCGTGTCTTGGTGCCGTCCGCAAACGTCACCTGCACCGGCCGCCCCTCGTCCACCGCCACGTCCACCACCAGCCAAGAGCAGGTGGAAGAGGAGCGGGAGGCGGAGGCGCCGCCAGGAGGCGCGGCCGCCATAGCGCTTGCACGCCGGCGCTCGCCAGCGGCTGAGAGCACGTGGTCCCGCAGCCTGCCACATAAGGAACGAACCCTCACCAAAACTCAACAACAGTATGCAAGATGTGGATGGAGCTCGGTCCGCCGCATTCCAAGATAGCGCAGCCAGATGCTTCCACCGCAACATATCCCAGCACAACTAACGGCGATGAGCTGGGTCAGCTTCAGACGCGGCCATGTGTACTGAGTACTAGTACCGCCGGAGCTGCCCCCGCCATCCCTAGACACGCAAATGCACGCACACACCGACAGACACAGGCACACATACCGCACGCATGGACACAGACACGCACGCGCTTCGCCCACCTGTCCGGCAGCATCTGCATCAGGCTGGCCTCATCATCGGGACAACCAGTGTCGGCGTCTCTGCTGCTCCCGCCCTGCTGGTCTGTGCCCCCGCTGCCGCCAGCAGCTTCGCCAGCACCCCTGGCCCCCACCTCCTCATGTGCCTCCACGCCCCACAAAACACGCGCCCGGCCGTCGCCGCCAATGCACAGCCGCAGCGGCCCTGCCGCCAGCAGCTGAGGTAGCGATGGCGGCGCGCAGGCGGCGTCCCCGTATTCGTCGTCGCTGAAACCGCCGTCGCCATCCCTGTAAGCGTCGTCGCTGTAACCGCCGTCACCATCCCCGTACCCACCGTCCATGTGTCCGCCGTCCCCATCCCCATATCCGCCATTGATGTACCCGCCGTCACCATCCCCGTATCCGCCATCCATGTACCCGCCGTCACCATCCTCATATCCGCCGTCGCTGTAACCGTCGCCGTCGCCCTGCTCATCATCCTCCCAGCCGCCCTCAAAGAAGACGGCCTCCGGTGGCCGGGCGGCAGCGTAGCCGAAGCCTGGCGCTGGGGCGCCAAAGTCGAAGATGGGGGCACGCGCAGTGCCACGTGGCCCAGGCGCCCCGCGTGCACCGCGGCGTGCGCCGCGCCTGCTACGTGTTTGTGCCGGTGCAGGTGCTGCTGGCCCCGTCGGCGCGGCGCTGGCGCCGGTGGAAAGTGCTGCTATGCGTGCGTCTGGGCTGGTCGCATGCAGCAGGCGGCTGTAGGCTAGCTCCGCGGGTACGTCCAGGTACCTGACAAAACGAACATGAGAGGGGGAGCGAAGCGCAGAGGATTGAAATCTACTGCACCTATTGCCAGACCCAGAAGTCTCGCTGCATCAACGGGTTAGTGTGGATGTGGTATCACCCCAGCAAGTGCGGTGGGCGGCGGTAGCGTGTAGGAGTGAGAGTTGCGGAAGGGGAGGCCGTCCCGATGTCTTGTTGCCTGGTGCCCGCACAACATGCCCCGCTTCTTTGCCCCCTGCCCGGCTACTCCCACTGCATTTGATAGTTCACCCACCTGCTGGAAAGGCGGACATAGTTATCGCCTTGGGATTTGAAGACCTGCAGCACACCAGAGGTGCCCAGCAGAAACAGCAGGCGCGACCAGTCCGCGACCCAGGGTGAGTTCCCGCACTCGGACCGGACGCCAGCACGCACGTCACCGACGCGCATACAAAAGTCTCCAGCCGAATCAAAGAATCCATCTTGACTATCTTGGTTTAACAGGAGAAAGCGTATGACGCTCGGTACAACGAAATGTGAATTTCCCTGCGGCGCCTTCCGCTTCGCCATCGCGTTACAAGACAAGACTAACAATCAAGCACAGCCCCCACATCATTAATTCAGTTTGTTCTGTTTTGCTGCATGTAGAGCGCCGAAGCTTGACATGCATTCGCGCCACGATGGGGCTGCATGTCACCCTCACCCTCTCCTTCTCCGGCACCCCCCCTCCGGCAACTCTCATCCTTCCGCACCCAGGTACCGTTCCTGACATGTTACTCATCCTGTACACCTTGCGTTACCGACAAGCTGCAGTGGATAGCCCATGACCGTGGCCTGCCCAAGCTAGCTCCCGTCAGGCTCCCGTGGCCTGGGATGTAATGCACTGGAGTCGCCGGGCGGCCAAAGTCACGGAGCGGGCGGGCATCGCTCAGGGCTTGCATCTGCGGGGAGCGGCGAGAAACGGGGCCCATTGCAGGTCCTCAGGCGAGAAAGATTGGGCGTTTCCGGGGGTGGGTCTGGCCGCGTGGGGATGCATATGATTCCCCCTTCTCGCCAACTACCCCTTGTCAATGCGTACGTGTCGAGCAAGCGCCAGCAGCTTGGTGCGTGCCGGGCCAGCTCTTCACGCTCATCCTCAAACCCAAACACATCTGTAAAGTGTAATCTGTGACCGTGATGGACCAGACGAAGTGGGCAGACCCCCGTGTTGTTTGGATGTCAGCCCAGGTCAACCTGGGTGACTGTATCAACTGCACTACCTTTCTACTGTACGGTGTCGGTCCTTGTCAGTGCGGCCCTGCTCCCTGAGGCGGGGCCCGGTTCGCCGAACCCCTCCTCTAAACTGGGCCGACCTGGCTCTCGCAGCTAACCTCTCGCAGCTAACCTCTGGCGCACGCGAAGTTGCTTTCAAGGCCACACTTGACATATGACGACGCACACGCTCCAGAGGTAGGAATCTCCATGGCAGTTGGCATTCGACGCGCGCGCCCGACAGAGGGCGCATAGCTGGCTGTTGATGTGGCTGACGCCGTCTTGAACGATGAAATTATTTGCCAAGCACCAATTACATAAATGGACTAAAATGCGCCAGAAATGTGCTCTCGGTTACTCGAAGCCCGTCAGAGTGGCCACCGCGAACCCCAGTGACGTCACACTTGGACATGCTGAGTTCGCGTTAATGTCTTCGCTTGAAGGCAAAGAAAAATCCAAGCCATACTGGCCCGCCCGCCATGCTGCATCGGGCCGCAATGGGTTGGCCTTTCCATTTGATTTACCCCCGGGCGCACACACTCCAATCAAATAAGTCTCTAGGCTGTAAAATTGACCCTGGCACGATGGGTCGACAGTCCGGAGCCTCGGGCCTTCGGGCTTTGGCGGTAGTAGCGCTCTCCTCTTTTCTGCTGTGAGTTTCGTGAATCTAGCCTGATGTAGGCGTAATACTATAGATGGCTGCTTCTTCCACGCTCACACGCCGAGGTGGCCGCGTGCCTGCTTCTTCGGCGTGGCTGGTTGCTAGTAGATAGTTAGTGAGAAAATACTAGCAGTAGTGCATCAGCTTGTGATCGAGTCTCGGAAGGCCCAGCGTTGCAAGCGCCGATTGATGCTCGCTAACGCGCTTGCAAGGTCCCGCGCCAACGCCACGCAATAACCGGTGTTATTATACCAAACGGTACAGGGCGTCTGGAGCTGCTGCCGCACAGAGCGGTCTCTACACCCAGTTCCCTTTCTGCAAGGTAAATCCGCGGGAAAAGTGAGCATGGTGTGGGTTGGGCGGTAGCTTCGCGCCAGGTTTTGCCGGGTACTTAGCGACTCGTGCTATGATACGTTGAGCAGCGCTCAACGACGATCAGGCCTTTGGGGAACATCAGCAAAGCGGGGGCGAGGGCGGGTGCTTTGCGGGTGGGCAGGCCGTGGCAGGCGAATCGAGTGGCCAGGCCGGCAAAGCCCGCCGGAACGTGGACGACGGAGACGGCCGGAGCTGCTTGCCACTTGATGCCCTGCTGCCACTACCAACCATGCTGCTCCTGGCCCGTCGTTAGCCGGGTCGAATTGCTGCAAGTATGTTTGGTCCAGGCCCCAGGTTGTCAGCTTCTAAGACACGGTTTCCCATGCCCTGCCCCGTTTACTTACGCCCGGCAGTGCATCAAGTCGCCATCGGCTTACAAGCTTGCGGATGTGGTCGTCGCGAAGGTGGGTGCGCGTAGTGCGCGACAAGGCATAGTCATGAACACACTTTCGGCAACTTGTTGTTTGCCTCTACGGCGGCTGAAGGCATCTGTTGACTCCAAACCTCTGGATCACTTGGGCCTGAGCTTTGTTGTTGCCCGCTGATCTGTTGTCACGGACGAACAGGGCAACAGCCAATACTGCTTCCGGCTGAGCGCCAAGGTGCCTGCGGGCTGCAACAACTACTGCTGCAACAAGGCGGATCTCAAGAAGATCGAGGTGGGTCGCCGGGTGGTGGGCGGCCGGGTGGCGTGGGGTGACGTGGAGTGGCGCGGAGTGGCGTGGAGTGGGGCTGAGGGTGCTAGGGGATGGATATTTGGGCGGCACTGTCGGTGCATGTTTGATGCGTGCAGAGGTGGCACTACGCATTTAAATTGAACAACAAGTAAAGGGTAGCCTGATGACGGTGGGGCAGGTGCACCTGTGTGGCGAGCAAACCCGAGCTGCTTGGTTTGACACCGGTGCTGTGCGCCACGCTCGTGCCCGCCCCGCCCCCGCAGTTCAACGTGAACACGGCGTGCGACGTGTTTGGCTCTGTGGTCAAGGCCACGGTCAACGGCGTCCCGACCAAGGTCGGCACCTCGTTTGACCAGCCCACGGACGGCCCCGCCGGCAGCACCGTGCTCCGTCTGACACAGCTGGGTCTGGGCCTGTGGAGCGACGGCGCCGAGATCTGCATCACGCTGGCCCCCGGCAAGAACGCACCCGGCTGCACGACCCTGGAGCAGCTGTGCGTGCCGCCCGCAGGCCTGCCCAAGGGCGTGTGCTCGGCTGCGCTGTTCGACAGCCAGAACGATTGCTGCCCTCTCTCCACCCCCGGCATCCCAAGCCCGCCCCCGCCCCGCCCTCCCCCGCCGTCGCCGCCCCCGCCCTCTCCTCCCCCTCCCAGCCCCCCGCCTCCCTCTCCCCCTCCTCCCTCTCCTCCTCCTCCCTCCCCGCCTCCTCCCTCTCCCCCTCCCCCCAGCCCGCCCCTCCCCCTCCTCCCTCTCCCCTCCCCCTCGCCGCCTCCCCGTCTCCCCTCCCCCTCCCCTCCTCCCCCTCCCCTCCCTCGCCTCCTCCTCCTCCTCCCCCTCGCCTCCTCCTCCCCTCCCCCACGTCCGCCTCCCCCTCTCCTCCTCCCCTACGCCCCTCCCCTAGCCCCCTCCCCGTCTCCTCCCCTCCCTCTCCTCCTCCTCCCCCACCTCCCTCGCCCCCTCCTCCTCCTCCCCCGTCCCCTCCTCCCCCGTCCCCTCCTCCACCTAGCCCCCCTCCCCCGTCGCCCCCTCCTCCTTCACCTCCTCCTCCCCCTCCTCCCTCCCCTCCCCCTCCCCCTCCCCCTAGCCCTCCTCCTCCCAGCCCCCCTCCTCCCTCGCCTCCTCCTCCCCCTCCCCCGTCGCCCCCGCCTCCCCCTCCTCCGTCGCCTCCTCCTCCCAGCCCTCCTCCCCCGTCGCCACCTCCTCCCACTCCTCCCAGCCCTCCTCCTCCCTCCCCGCCCCCTCCCAGCCCGCCTCCTCCCCCGCCCCCCTCGCCTCCTCCCCCTCCCCCTCCCCGCCCGCCCCCGCCCTCTCCTCCCCCTCCCTCGCCCCCTCCCCCACCTCCTCCCAGCCCGCCCCCTCCCTCGCCTCCTCCGCCGCCGCCCCCTCGCCCGCCTCCCCCTTCGCCGCCTCCTCCCAGCCCGCCCCCTCCCCCTCCTCCCCGCCCTCCCCCGCCGTCACCCCCTCCCCCGCCCCCTCCTCGTCCGCCCCCGCCGTCGCCCCCTCCCCCTCCTCCCCCGGTAAGGGCGCCCAGCCATCACCACTGCATCTGGCGTCCTAAACCCGCTACATAAACATAACGCCAATATGTTCTACTCATTCTACATAACGCTGACAAACATCCTGGACCCGGCTCCGTCCTGACTGCAGGTGTGCCAGGCTTGCATCAGCTTCAACATCGACTCATACCCCGTTTTCGTCTGGTGCGCGGGGGCGCCTATCGTCGCTGTCCCAGTCGCGAGTGCTAGCTTAAACCGCACTGCCGGCACTGTAACCCGCCATTGCGGGAAGGCAGAGCGGCGATGCGCGCAGATTGGAGGTGGACTGTGGCTGCGTAGGCGGGAGCACACAGTGCGCTAGTAACGAGGGGTCGGTGTAAATCAGCCGGCACGGGCGTGGTCGGGAAGAACTGACACTAACCCAAGACACCGTGCCGTGCGTTTGCTTCCAATGGCGCAGGTCTGACTTCCTAAAGAGGTACTACTTCAACCAGGGCCGCTGCCTGGACAGCCTGGGGGTAGGTGGCGCAGTGAGCATGTGCGTGTGTGGGGGGGGGAGAGGGGTGTCTGGGAAGGGCAGGGAGGGGGTGGCTTCCTGCGGGGCAGTAGGGTCTGGGGGTGCGGTTTATGAGAGGGAGGGGACAGTTTGAGGCGGAGAGAAGCTAGGCTGGCTGGCAACTGGGGGCTGCTTAAGGCAATGCTCCTGGGATGCTGGTCAATGGACCGCCCTCGGGGCCGCGGTGCCTATCTACCTCTCCCCCCACCCCAGTGTCTGCCCACATGCGCCCCTTCATGCACTCGGGTCCTGCGAAGCCCACACTTTCCGAACAATGGTGCATCTACACCGTACCCACAACTGCACACGCCTCAACCTCCAAGCACCAGCCAGGCAAACCTACCCCACCATGTCCCCACCTCTGCCGTACAGCTGATCTCTGGCGACGTCAACGACGCCGCCGAGCAGATGGGCATCAAGCTGGCCCAGGGCTTCAGCTACACGCCCGCCAGCTGTGGCTCCAGCAGGTGGACCACCTGCGGCAGCTTCCACACGGAAGCGGATGCCAAGAAGATGCAGGACTGGGCCACGCAGCAGGCCAACAACGTGTGGATGGAGTCGATCACCGGCCCCGCATGCTCGTCCTACTGGCACGGTAGGTGTGGATGGGTGGGATGGGTTGGATGGGTGGGTGAAGGGGCGGCAAGAAGGGCACGGTAATGCGACTCAGCACGGTTCTGCACGCCACGCAGCAAGTCTGGGTTGCTTGGCCACCTCGAGAGCGTGCCGAGCCACTGACGTTCTGTGTGTGCGCTGTCGCGCGTGTGTTTCTGCTGCGCGCCCTGCAGGCTGGCAGTTCTCCATCACCTCGGCCAACAGCCAGTGCTTTAGCATGGGCGCCTCCTCGCGCGCCTGCGCCCTCGACGACGTGCCCTTCCCCACCCACACCCAGTGAGTCGCGCGGCACGTGTCGGGATGTTGCAACGGTGGCTCGGCAGGCGCGGGGTCTGAGGCACTGTCTTGCTGGAATTGTTACGGTCTGGTGTGTTGTGGCTGTTGCTGCGCCCGTGCATTGGCACGGCGTTGGAAGCTGCTGTCCGCTTTCCTTCTTACGCCACCAACAATGCACCAAACACATCCATGTACATCACACCAACACTCCACCAACACCAGTAACGCCACGCACGACCACCACTCCTGCCCCGCGCCTGCAGGTGCAAGAAGACGCAGTTCTCCACGCCCTTCGCGCTGGTGCCGTACGTCCTGGAGGCCGGCCGGGGCCGGTCCAACAACACACTGCTGTACTGCTTCCAGACCTACACTGTTTCTGGCGACCAGCTTGTCGACCCCCAGGTGTGTGTGTGTGTGTGTGTGTGTGTGTGTGTGTGTGTGTGTGTGTGTGTGTGTGTGCGCGGCAGGGCAGTGTGTGCAGCAGGGCAGGGCAGGGCAGGGCAGCGTGCGAGCAGCACTTTGCGCTGCGACCCGAGCCAGCAGGCAGGGCGGCTGCCAGCGCAGGGTGGAAAGGAGGAGTTCTGCATGCTGCCCCCTTTGCTGACATTCGTACCTGCTGTGATGCTGTACGGTCTTACAGAACAAGTGCGCCAAAAGCACCAACCTCAACAAGGTTGAATTCTTTGCCGGTGAGTAGGGAATGTGCGTGCCCTGAAGCTTTTGGCGCAATCTGTATGGCGGTACATTGCCGTCATGCATTGGCAGCGGGGCGCAAGACATAATCCCTTCCTTCCCCCAGTAAATCATCCCAGCCAGTTACCATGCTCTGCTTTGCTTCTTACCCGGTAAATCACCCCAGCCAGTTACCATGCTCTGCTTTGCTTCTTAGAGTCATTGCGTACCCAAGGTACCCATATGCCGGGTTTCCCGTTTGCCCTGTAACGCAGATGAGAGCTACCGCCGCGCCATCATGGGCGTGCGCGTCAAGCCCAAGGGCGGCAGTGCCACCTGGCTGGCCTCCACTTGGGGCGCCGTGGGCCAGACCACATTCAAGGGTGAGTGAAAGCGCGAGCGGGGCTTCCTCACGGTAGGTGTCACAGCAGAGGGTGAGCGCGAGCTAGCGGGGCTTCCGGTGCC
Source organism: Chlamydomonas reinhardtii (assembly GCF_000002595.2). NCBI lineage: Eukaryota > Viridiplantae > Chlorophyta > Chlorophyceae > Chlamydomonadales > Chlamydomonadaceae > Chlamydomonas > Chlamydomonas reinhardtii. The sequence goes on along the minus strand of NC_057009.1, from coordinate 7,363,360 downwards.
GCGTGTACCGCCTGCACATACATGGCCGCGGCGGGCTCGTAGTGGGAAGTGCCTGGTTGACGGTATGCAGCAAGGCGGCCGTGGAAGTGGACTGGAAGCAGGTTGGCAGGCTGAGCCCAATCCTGGCATGACTGTATGCCGGTCTCTGGGCTCTTGACTCCCTCCTTACCCCTTTTCGTGCTCTGGGCCCCCTCTTTGTGTTTGCAATCTTTGCAGTGACTCCCCTGGACTGGAGCATCGAGCAGGCGAGCCAGGGCGAGATCTGTTTTGAGCTGAAGGCCTCGGTGTCCATTGATGACTTCTGCTTGGGCCCGGAGACCGACACTTGGTGGGTGCGGGCTGGTGGGTGGGGCGGGGGAGGGGTGACTGGGAAGCGACGGAAGCACTGCACATACGTACATACGCGGTGCCAGCAGTGCGGCGGGGACCAAGCAAGGGCGGAGACACATGGGGGGTGGGGAGCGGGTCAGGGCCTAGGCCAGCAGGGTCGGTTAGCGAGGGAATGGCCCCCCAGGCTGGCATATGAGACGGCGGGATGAGCAGAGCACGTCCCGGTGAGCACCGGCGTGCGTTTAACCCCCAGGCGCTGGTGCAATGACAGCACATGATAAAACGTTTGTCACCCATCCTGACGTGCGTGACCACATGCCGCCTTCCTCCTTGCCCGCTCCTCGCAGCCACGGCTCCATCTTTGACAACAGTATGGACTGCTGCCCGACCTACCCGACAACGCTGCTGCCGTAGCCGGCGCTTCTGAGAATATTGCCGTGCCTGAGACAGCTTTACCACAGTCCAGGCGCTGGCTATTCATCATGTCATGGTCGAGCATGACGCTTTCGAGTATTGATTAAAAGTGGGGATTGATGCTTCTTAGACTACCGTACTGCACTGTGACCTGGGGCTGGGCTTGATTATGTCCGCCCGACAGTGGGGACGACGGATTGGAAACGGAGTGGATGGTGCATTGGGCATCTACCTCCGGACCTGTGCGTGACCAAGACACGTGCACTGGGACCGCATGTCCCAGCATTTGGCCCAAGACCAAGTTGAGGATAGTATTGAGTGCCAAGGGATTAATCTCGCCTCGTAGTTCAGGTCAGGCAGGATCGTGTATTCATACGCATGCAATATGCGCTGCAAGGCGTGTGTACAGGATTGCGCACAACGCAGATGTGTGAATATGATGCACGGGTCAAACGGCACGCCCAATCTACTCACAAATGGCCGGGTGGGAGCGGGATTAGTTGTCGTCAACACGGGAATATGGCAACAGGAAAAGTTTCGCGCCGCCTGCTGCTGACCCATGGCACATCAATGCATGTCGCCACGCTCGCGATGTACACCAACTATGGTCCGTTGGGCCTGTTTGCAAATTGCAACCTTTCATCTGGCCATACATCCGGTGCATGCACTTAGCCTCTCGAGCCGCGTATACATGACGCAGGGTGTGACTACCCAGGCTGGGCCATACACGCCCCAAGCTGCCACGCACTTCCATCTTTGAGGTACACTGTGACACCGTTCGCATGAATGGCTATAACACGCCTACATGACGCAGGGCGGTGACTAAGGTCCAGGCAGCTGGGTCTTGTCCCAAGCGTTCCCATCAAGGGGGAGGGATGGGCGAGGGGGGCGAGGGCCGGGAGGGGGTGGAGGGGAGGCCAGGTTTGCAGGCTTCAGGCATGATGATAGCCAGGCACGTTGGATTTGGTGGCAGCCCAGTCGCGCCCGCCCTGAGGGCTGGGTAGGGCGTTATTATGCCGGCGGGTTTCCCACGTTGCATTCACGCGTGTGCATGGCGGCATGGTGTCTGTCTGCGGTCCCACCCCCAACCAGGTCACTACTTCTGCGGATTCCACTTACTCGGGGCCTGCTGTTTCTGTGGAAGGACCTGCTTTTTCTGTGGAAGGCTAGCATAGCTCACGATGCGGCCGCGCAGACGAGGTTGGACATTTGCTTACAGCACGGAATAGCGCGTCATCTGACGTGTTCACGTTCAAGTCGGCTGCACATCACGTGCTAACCGATGGTGGCAAGGCCAACATAACAGCCGGTAACCGGTGCTCGTATCTTCCATCTACACTGTAGAAATCTGTCCAAAATCCGCCGAAGGCGGAGAAAACATTTTGGGTTTGGGTGCCGCGCATCGATGCAGGTGTAGACGTTTTTGGCCGGTTTTGGCGCAAAAATGGGGGAAGCGTAGACGTTTTGGGGGGCTTGGGGGCTTAAGTGTAGACGACTGGCAGCGACGCCCCTTTAGCTATCTAAGCCTCATGGATCTTTGCTGAGCACTCCTTCAGGTCACATACACTCATACAGCAACCTAGGCGAAATTGCATCACGTACGGCATTTGGGAAGGTTCTCAAATGTGAAAGTGCTGGCCGCCCCTTCCCCCCGTGCATCCAGGGATACGGTAGTATCGGACATTCGGACCGGTTTCACGTCCCTGCCTCCATGCGTGCGTTAGTCAGATCATGCGGCACTCTTTGTTACCGCCATTGTACTGCTCTCCGGCACCTTCAGCCCGCCAGCATAGTGATCAACCGCATCGCTGGCAGTGGCAGGTGTGCCCTCAGGCGCATGCAGCCGCCAGCACGGGCAGCAGGACGCTCATCAACAGCGGCACGGCCGCCATAATGGGAGAGGTGCGGTGTAGAGTCCTAAGGGTTATCCCGGACCCATCGGCAGACCCAATCAAGCCGACACGGCACCACAGCCTGCCGCATAGTGCCAGTGACAGTCCCATGCACCAGGTTCAGTCAGCGTCTGTCTGTGCTAGCAGCTAGCTGCATTATTCCTCCTCAAGGCTCCTCATGTGTGCATGGGCAGTATGTCGTTAGCGCCGCCTTGGGCCCTCGCTCTGGCCCTGGGGATAGTGTGCACGTGCACCCAGCACCCTCCTTCGGCGCCCATATGCCACTCATCCGGCATGCATCGTTCGCCCATCCTCCATTCACCCATGTCCAGTCACACGCATGCACCATTCTTAAATGCACCTGAATGCACACATGCCAACATGCTACGCGTCGCTCTTTCGCGCCTTCTTGCCGCCCGTACCGGCCTTCTTCTTCGCCTTCTTCTCTTTGGCGACGCCCATCTCCAGCTCCTCCAACGCTGCATCCACCAGGCCCAGGTCCATGTCGTTCATCACACCGCCCGGCAGGCCCGCGTCCGCCGCATCCGTCGGCACCACCGCATTCTTCTTGGTGCCCTTCTTGGTGCCCTTCTTCTTCTTCTTCGTGCCCGCAGCGGCCTCGCCACCCGCGTCTGCATCCGCACCCGGGCTTGCCGCCGCGCCAGCGGCGCCGCCCTCCGGCCCGCCCTCCACGCTGGCCCGCTTCTTCTTTTTCTTCTTCTTCACCGTCCCGTCCGCCGCCTCGCCCTCCGCGCCAGCCTCCGACTTCTTCTTTTTCTTCTTTTTCTTTTTCGGCGCCGCCTCGCCCTCGGCGGCACCGCCTCCTGCTGCTGCTGCGCCGGCCGCGCCTCCAGCCGCCAGGCCGCCTGCTGCCGCAATGGCTGCGGGCCCGTCCTCGTAGTCGGTGACCCATTCGCTGCCCTCCGGGTATTCGCCGTGCTCATAGCTGCTCTCGTCGTAGTAGTCTGTGTCATCAGCGTACTGCCCGTGCTCGGGGTCCCTACGGGGCGGGAGCGGACAACACAGCAGCGCGGGTGGGGAGAGCGGGGTCGTTAGGGACGGGCCGGGTTTGATTGTGTGGATGGTGGCAATGCGTCCAAACGCTGGTCATATTGGTGGAGCCATGGCGTCCCACACCACGCCGTTCCCATAGGCATATGAGTTGTCCTATCCTGTTCCAAGGCCATCTGGCAAAGCGACTTACTCGTCCCACTGCTCCACCGGCGTTTCGCGGTAGCCTGACGGCCCCGGGCTGTTGGGGTCGTGCGGCAGTTCCGCCCGAGCACGCGTACGGTCGGCTGCAAAGGAATAGGGGCACCGATTTGCAGTGAGGCACGTGCACGTAAGACAATGTATATGATTGAGCTATAAACATGCGAGTGATGCGACACAAGGTGTAGCTTTCGTGTTCACATGGGACATCGATCGAGACCTCGAGAGCGCCTTTCTCCACCCACCCTGCAGGTCATGCGCGGCCATGGACAGAGGCGGCGCATGCGGCATGGCGTGTGCCGCGATGCCCTGCACGGCGTAAGAGTAGTAGGACGTGTCGCAACACGTGACAGGCAACAGGTTCCCTCGGGCTTCGACCAGCCCAACCAACGACAAGGACACGACTGGTCAAGAGACGAACACCGAACATCTGTCCACTGTGCACAAACCGCTGCACAACACAACACGGCGCAATGGGGCGCGGACCGGCACGAAGGATTGCGCCAAAGATGATAACCTCCCCTGCCGCACACACCGCTCGTTTTGCTATAAACACACCTGTGGTGTGCCTGGCGGCGCCGGCAGCGTCACGGAGGAGTTGAGGAAGCCGCCGCCGCCCTGCGCCGCCATGTGCTTGAGGTAGTCCTCGTGCCGTGTGGTGACGGAGCCCACCTTGTAGGAGGGGCCCACGTGATGCCCGCCGCCCGCGGTCGCGCTGCCGTACCTGGTGAGAGTGCGTACAGGTGTGCGCGAGGTGCGTTACGTGCGCCGGCATGGCAGCAATCATGCGGGGCCGCTACCGCTGCTGCTGCTGCTGCTGCCTGGATCAGCGCACGGTGGTACAGGCAGCAGCAGTACAAACCTTGGGCCACAGCTCGGCCCGCAGTGAGGCCGACAACACGCCTTGCTCAGCCACGCCCGCTCCCCGCCCAACCCGCCACCCACCCATCCATCCCCACCCCCCCGTACCCCTCCGGCCGCTCACCTGCCTCCCGCCTCCTCGTCAAACTCCACCGCCAGCAGCTCCGCATCCAGGCCCAGCAGCTCGCAGGCCGAGCTCACCGCGGCCCGGTCGCGAGCAGTGCCCAGGCGCTGCACGGGGGGTGGCGGGCGGTGCGCAGAAGGAACTGCTCTTTAGGAGGCGGGTCGAGTGACGGTCTCAGAAACTCAAGTGCGGCGCTGCCGTTGGTTGCATGGCGTTATGTGTGCACTAAATGCGCCGCAATGACACGCACACGCATGCGTCGCTGACAGGCTCACGCGACCGCATCTGATGAGGCGAGCCACCCGGCAACTAACATGCAATCTATGCAACGCTTTCCCTGTTCCGCCATCGCCCCCACCACCGCTGTATGCCTGAAGCCCCATCCTACCTGCCAGCCCGCACCCCCTCCCCCGCTCCGCCCTCCCCCCTTTGGTCCCTCTCCACTCCCCCTCTCCTCCTCCCCTCCCCCCTGACCTGCATGGTTGTGAGCAGCTGCTTGAAGACCATCAGATCCACGTCCAGGCCGCGTTTGGCCTCCAGCCGGTCCAGTTCGCGGTTCACCTGAGGGTGCGGCACGCAGGCAGGCGTGTGCGGCGTGCAGAGGGATGGCGGTGGTGCGTGACGAGGGGAGGGGTTATCATTCTATAACAACGGAGAATCAGAACCAGCGGAGCCAAATCGTGGGGATGGCTTGTGGTGATCCCGGCCCGTCCACTCACGTTACGCGTTACCCTCGCCCGCCCGCCCGCCCACCCATCCGATCCCATTCCACCCCAGCACCACCCACCACGGAGCGCGCGTACAGCAGCTTGTTTGCGGCGTCGTTGTGCTCCTTCTCCATGCGCATGAGCACCATGAAGCTCCACACGGCGGGCAGCGCGATGAACAGCAGCTCAATGACACCCATGTAGGGCAGCGCGGAGGCGGCCGTGTCCACGCCGGAGCACACCTGCGTGTGTGTGTGGGAGGGGGGAGGAGGGGGTTGCAGGGATGTTTGGAAAAGCGGTACAGGATGCACCGGGGGTGGGTGGGTGGGGGAGTGGCAGGCCGGGGCGGCAGGCTTGGCGGGAGGCATCCGGGTTGCATCGGAAGGGAGAGGGCATTGTGGAGGTGTGCGCTGGGATGGGTGATGGGGATGGGTGGTGATGATGGGTGAGGTAGTGGGTCGGGAGGGAGGGAGGGACTCGCGGTGTGCTAGGTACGCTATGCTATGCTGTCTGCCAAGCATCCAAAAACGTTGCGGCTGGGCTGCATCGGTGCGCTCGACCAGAGGTGCCAAGGCGCCAACCCAGTAGGTTGCGTCGGGCCGTGTGTTCAGCGCTCATCGCGTACCTCTGTGGACCAGGCCTTGCAGCCCACGCATGCGCCGGTGGCCAGCGCGGCGCGGGTGCAGTTGTTGGCTGCGGCGCAGGCGCATGTGGAGCAGCCCCTGAAGCTAAGCTGCGTGCGCTCGCAGCTGCGTGCGGGGCAGGGCGTGGGGCAGGCGCCGGGTCAGGCGCCGCGCAGGGGGAGGGGGGTTTGCAGGGTTGGGTGGTTGGGACGGGAGGGCAGACGTGGAGGGCGGGTGCAATGCGCAAATCAATACGAGGTGTGAAGCATGCGCAGAGGCGTTTGACTACTGTTCCTGACCGTCTTTAATGTGCACACGTTACCACGCCCACAGTTCCCACTTACCCGTCTCCTTTGGCAAATTAGGAGACCTCGTCCCTAATCGCCACTAGCTCTTAGTTCACTTGCCACTTAGTTGCTCCCTGCTGCCAGCTGTTGCGCCTCCCATCACCCGTCCTCCTTCTCCTGTCTTTTCCTCTCACACCTCGCATTCCTCTTCCGCCGTCCTCCCACCCCTCTCCTCTCATCCCTCGCCCCCCTCTTGGGCCCCCACTCACCGGTCCACCAGCAGCATGTAGAGCTCCGTGTGGAACACGCCCAACGCCGCACTCAGCGCCAGCGCCAGCACCGCGTGTAGGCCCAGCAGCAGCGACTTGAGGAATACAAAGCCCGAGATGCCCTGCGCGGTGCGTGCGGTGCGCGGGAACCAGGGTTGGCTCAACTGGTTTGCGGCGGGGCGTATGGACTCGCACACTTGCGTCCTCGTGCGCCGGCGGGCGACTCCTTGCCAAGCCCAGGCCAGACCCATGCTGTCTGCATAGCCAACTGGTAGCAGCTAGCATTTCCGGCACTGCACGCCGCTCCTTCCCCCGCACCCGCATTTGTCCCTGTGCCCTGACCCACCAGGCATGCTGCTAAGGCTGTGATGGACCACGTGAGGATGGGGACCGGCGTAAGGCGCGAGTCCTTGTTGTAGAACTGCGAAGGGACGCAGGGGGCCATCGGGCGCGGCAAGTACCGTATGTGAGACCGTGAACACAGGGGGCGGTGCCGGGCGCAGTCTTGCGGCATGTGCAGTAGGAACGGAGGAGGCTGCCCACGGCCGCGTGCGCCTACACACCCAGCGCGCACTGCTACCGCATGCAATGCCTCCTTGTGTTGAGTCTGCGCCTGGTTTACACATTCCTAGTGCCTCTTGCTCAGTATCTCCCTTCCTGCTCCTCCTCCTCCTCCACCTCCTCCTCCCTGCTCCACCACTCACAATGAGGTACCACACGACTGGCAGCACCGTGGTCACGATCAGCTGCAGGATGCAGGCTGACGTGCCCTGCAAGTGCACAGTGCCACGAATGACATGAGTGAGAAACGTGCGACCTTGAGGCTTGAAATATACAAACGGGTCGAACGCGCGGGACGCGCCTTCCACGCGCTGCTGGCCTAGTTCCCACCACAAACTTACACAGCACGCGCTTGCCTCATCCTCTCCTACCCTCACACCTTGTCCGGAGCCCCCTTTGCCCCCCTGCTCACGCACCTGTAGTCTTAGGTCATTAAGAGTGACTGCCCGGCTGCCCAAATGCATGTACGCATGTTTCCACGCGTCAAACTTGTTTGCCTGTGTCGAGTAAGGGTCGGGTCAACTCCATGTGGGATGCGACTCAAGTTCCCGAGGCCCCAAGTGAGTCCCTTCAAGCCTCTCCTACGATTACAGTGCCCCCTTTGTCAACTAGGCATTCGGGTTACCCAGGCCAACCTGCAGCTTCGAGTACTGGCTCGGCATTTCGTCCGCTGCGGGTCCACTAGTCGCAACCGGTCAGTAAGCTCTAATTATACTCGTAACAACCCTGTCCTATTTGACAGCGGTGCGCGGACTAAGACGGCCTTTGGCCGATAGCGCCCTTCGTCTGCCGCAGCAAGCTTCGCAGCGAGCTGCCCGGAGAATTGCTTGGCATTGCTGGGTATGTATGTAAGATAGACTTGTTCCAGTCAGTCGTGTTGTGCAAACGGTGCGCGCCCCCAAAATGTCGTGTCTCCACAGCTTGGTTAGGTGGATGCGGGGCTTGATAAGATGCTGTTAAAACTGGGCAGTCAATAATGGCTTGGCCAGCCACGAGCACACTCGAGCCGCTTGATGGGCTTTCGCCTTAACCCAGCCCATCGCCATGGACGAGTTCCCGAGTGACATCGGGCAAGTGCTTGGTTGCTATCGCTCCTACAGCAAGTGCGGTTCCGCGTCCTAAATGCCCCGCGTTCTGTCCTGCAGTGTCAGACTGTGCAAGTGGGGCTGTGGAGGATGATGGTGACCCGCAAGTCCAGGGTGGGCCTCCACTGGGCAGGGTTGGGCACTTGGGCTGCAGGTAATGACCGCTCAGCAGCGGTGATATGTTGAGCACCCGTGACCATACGGTAGTAGGTTAGTAGCGGCGCACTTGAAGCACATTGCGTGACAGCATCCAAGGGATGATCAAGTCAGGAGCTCAGCAACGGGACCCTTGCGTCATGCACGTGTGTCTTCAGGATATGGCATTCTTTCAAAGGCTCTATTGCTCCCTTGCCACGTCCATTTTAATGCCGCCTGCTGGCAGCATCAACCCAATCAAACGCAGAGCTCCCTCCTTGGCTGACGCGACCTATCTAGCCAACTGTGCTGATGTAAAGGTCTGCTACACCTACAACTGCATCCACCTGCCTTGCATCTAAACACAACACTTGCACGTTCACCCAAAGGCAATGCCAGCCCGTTTCGCAGCTTTTCGCATAGCTGAGCTACCATATAGCCATCGGTACGTCTAGACTAGTCTTGACACACCATACCATAAAAGGTTTACGGCACACACGTGCCCACGCGGCACGTGCGACTAGTGCGACCCCCATCCAACCCGAAAGGCCCTGCATGCCTCACGAACCCATCCGCGTGGCCTTTTCAAGATATTCCTTCCTCCCCTCCATAACCATCTCCAACGATCCATCCCGCTTTCACTCTGGCCATGCCATTTCAAGGGCACCACTGTGCCAATCCACTTGTTGGGCATCTACTCGATGGACAGCGGGCGGTCGCCCCAGCCGTACTCGCCTCTGTGCCTGTTGTACATCTCGCCCAGCTCCGTGATGGTGGCGTCAAGCAGCTTATCCACCTCCTTGTCGAACTCGGGCGAGTCACGAGCCACCTTGGGCACCGGGATGGGCTTCCCATTCACCATCTGCGTGTGCGTGTACACGAGCAGTGGCGGCAAGGTTGACGCGGATGCAGCGAGCATTGCAGCCGCACGTGCCGCGAGACCGGTGACGGGCAGTGCTGAATGATGTGGCCGCCAGCCGAGCAGCAACGATACATCCCTAGCGTCTGACCCTTCCGTGGCGTATGGCTTTTGAGTATTCGTGGTTGCCATCCGTTTTCCTTCCCCTCTACTTCTTGGCCACATACTGTACACAGAGCGCCGAGTTTCGTGAAAGCGACTTGCCACCAGGCCGGGGCCCCCGACTCCCCCACTCACGTAGATGGGGATGGGCCGCGGCACCGGCAGCCCCATCCATCCCGTGAGGTAGCCGAAGCTGGTGCGCATGCGGCGGCTAAAGTCCGCCAGCCAGGAGGGCCCGAAGTCCAGCACTTGGCTCTGACCGAAGTAGTACACGCACACAATGCCGTCCACCTGCTCCTCCAGCGCGATGCGTGCGAAGCCGCGGCGGCCCACTAGCTTAATGCGCTCCTTCTTCTTGTTGCCCATGTACATCTGCAGATGGACGGGGCAGGTGGGCAAGCAGGAGCGGGAAAGGGAGGGTTTGAACAGCGCGTATGGTAGCTGGTTTGGCCGGAGTGGCCAGTCCTGAATGGCTTCGCGACCCCTCTCAGAGCATGACCCTGATCCCATCGCCTAGGCGCGCCTACCTCGGCAATGCCGCCCACCACCACCGCCACACTGCCCTTCTTCAGCAGCCGCTTGAAGTTGCCGGGCGTTGCGGGCACCGAGCCGATCCACCTGCAACAGCGCCCAGGGTTTGCAACACAGTGAATCCGAGAGATCGGCAGCATATTCGGCATGGTACGGCTCTTCCTAGCGAAATCGGGATGTCGGCGACTGCTGTAGACCCAGCGGGAGTCTGTCCTGTTGCAAGCTTACGTGATGAAATGGCGCCAGAAGGGGATGTAGAACACGACGGAGGCGGCCACGCTGTAGATCATCATGTGCGGGAACAGAGTCTGCATGAGCGTGCCCGCCACGATGGGACCTGCGGGGGGAAGGACGAGTGAAGGAATGCGGGCGCATTACTGCACTGCCCGAAGGCGTTGCGACAAACAAGGCACCTGCGGAGCTGAGCCAGGCCAAGCACCATGCGTGACCCCAGTCAGTCCAGTCGGGTAATCGCACAGCCGTCACCGGACAAACAACCACTCACCAATGGGGAACGCGCCGTGCGGGAACCTGCAAGGTGAGGGCGGCAGCGAAAGTGGCTGGGAGTAAGAAAATGAGCATACTAGTAGCCGAAGCCAACAATACAACCTTGACTTCCTGGCCACATGTAGAATGCCTGTGCTGCAGTCCCCGCACTCACTCGACAAAGATGTAGCGCTTGTTGGGGTCAAGCGGCTCCTCAATCAGGAAACTACACGCACGAAGCATGACGACAAATACAGAGATTGTAGTGTCTTCTAAATTCATCGCCGGCCGCTGCTCGCCGCGACCGTGCAGCAAAGCGCAGGAGTAGCAACGCAGCGCAGCGGCACAGCACATGCAGACCCGGGCCCACGTCCTGCCCGCCAGCGATACACCAAGGCATTCAGCCGCCCGTTGCTGTGCACCTGTAGTGGAAGTAGTGACGCCAGGTCTTGAAGATCCACAGCTTGTTGAAGGCAGGCCACAGCACGGGCTTGCAGGGCAGCGCCAGTGTGCCTAGCAGCGCCAGGACCACATAGCGGCAGATGCGGCTCCAGTAGGAGAGCACCACCAGCAGCATGAAATAGTTCATGAAGCCTTGGGACGGGGAACGTCCAAACAAGGAATGAGGTTGGGTTGAGCTCAAGAATGGAGGCAAAGTTTTGGTTGCGGATGCACGGTGCGCGAGTAGTTACGCGGCATGCTTAGATGCCGGGTACAGTCCCAAGGCCCCGACCGAATGTGCTGTTACCGCTATGTGCGGCCGTGTCCGCTGTCCGAGTGTGGGAATCACTATCCAGTTGGAGCCCTGGGAGCGCGCCCAGACCTTCCTGTCAGCTGAATGCACTTGCCTACATAAATCGACATCGTGATGCCGGCCAGGATCTGAACAAGCAGGTTCTGCCGCGCGTCCGGCTTGATGCCTGCGGCGGCAGTAGCATTGCAGGTGAGGAGAGGTAAGGCATGTGCTGCGTTTGTGCCCACGGCTGTAGCCGCCCTATACGCCGCACAGCAGCCGTCCACCCTGATGTCATAATACGCCGGAGCATGAGGTCTGCTGTCGTGTAATGCATGTATCCGGGCTCACCGTCACTGTAGATGCGAACATTCGGGGGCGGGTCCTCCCCAGCTTTCAGGGTCAAGTGCGAGGTACGCACGTGCGCGTCCGCCGCGCCCGTGCCGTTTGACTTTCCACCTGCCATCTGCTTCCGTCTCGCAGGGGCCCTTCGTGCAGGGGCCCAGGTGTCCACGCGCGCGGGCTCCGTGCGCAGTGTCCCGCCGGCGATGCGCGTGAGTGAGCTCGGATGAAACGCTCAACGTCTCGGTGCGGCTGTGTGTCCGCGCCTCAGGCGCCCAGTCTACGCCTAAAGGCTTGGCTAGTGCCGAAAGCCGCCAGTGCACGCGCGGGGGCGCTGGGGAAGCTCGTTGGCTAACGCGGATTATGCAGTGGTGTTTATGGGACGTATCCCGCACGCTGCGCCGCACGTATACGATTGCAAACAGTATTGGTAAGCAAGTTATATTGTTTACGTGAGAAGGCGAGCGGCATTTGTTCACCGCGGGGGGACCATGCGCGCGAGTCGCTGCATGGGCGACCTCGGCAACTTGCAAAGGAGTCCAAGTTTTGCACAGCTTCGTGTGGAAGCCCGTTTAGCCCACCTCAATTAGATTCAAAATGGCCCTCGCAAACATGCTGTCCCGCAAGGCGGGCTTCGCCACCTCCCGCACCAGCGCTCCTTTTGTGGCCAGCCGCGTTAGCCCCGTGGCGGCCAAGGCTCGCGTTTCCTCCGCTGCCCCCTCTTTCAGCCGCCAGCAGCAGTCTATTGTGTGCCAGGCGGCCGCCACCGCTGAGGTCGCGGAGAAGAAGGTGCACCCCTCGCCCCTGACCATTGCTGCCCCGGCGACCTACGCGATTGTGGAGATTGGCGGCACCCAGATGTTTGTGGAGCCCGGCAAGTGGTACACCTGCAACCGCCTGAAGGTGGACGTGGGCAGCAAGATTAAGTTCGGCCGCGTTCTGGCCCTGAAGCACGAGGGCAAGCTGACCGTCGGCAAGCCTTACCTGGAGAACGTTGCTGTGGAGGCTGAGGTTATTGAGGAGCTGCGCGGGCCAAAGGTTATCGTCTACAAGATGCGCCCCAAGAAGCACTACCGCAAGAAGCAGGGTGCGTGCGCAGCCCAATTTGCTCGGGGCCGTGCGTTGAATGGGAATTACATGGCAACGTTAGCATATCCTCTTGAATTGTGATGTGGGGCGATTTCTTTGCTTGCGTGTTGAGACATGGCCACTCGCTCTTTGCTGCGCAGGCCACCGCCAGGACCTGAGCAAGTTCATGGTGACCTCGATCTCTGCTTAAATGCGTCTCGAGGCCCAGCGGGCTTGACAGCAGTGGAGCAATTTGTGGCTGAACCGGAAGGCAGAATTCTCGGCGGTGCTGGGCGCTCGCTGGCGGACTAGCAGCTTGGAAGCAGCGTACCAGGGTGCAGCTTTGCAGCGGACTTGGGCTCGAGGCTGACACTGCCATTTTCCAGGAGGCAGTTGCTCAGCCCGCCGTGCCCCGTGTGGCACAGCCTGCCGCACGGGGGCGGTGCCGGCAATGCAACACCGGAGGAGGCTCTTGGAGGCGATAGCAGCCGGCTCAGATGGACGGAGCTGGGGCAGGTTATAGGCGAGGATGCGGTGGCGCGGGCAGCGCCGTGCGGGGGGTGAAGACTGCCGCGTGGAGTAAATAGGCCACGGGGGTGGCGGTCTAGGTATGTGTCGCGTTTTTGGACTGGGGTAATGGCGTTGGAGGTGCGGGTGCATGTCCTGCTCCGGTGCAGTTGGGACATAGTGTGAATGTAAATCATGAAATGACGAGACAGCGATTTGGGTGTGCCTGGGACAGGGCGTGCCACCAGGAGCCGTCGACGGGCGATGGGTGTTCGCAGCTGCGGATTACAGGCAGCATCCGGTGTGGGAAAGCGACAAGAAGCGGCTGTCGGCTATTTCAGAGTCGTGGTCTGCGCAGCGACAAGGGGTCGGTATGGACGTGTCCGGCTTCGGCACTTACCAGGGGTGTCAACGGTCAGCAGCTGTCAGTTGGGTTCGAATGCAGCGCACGAGAATGGTGGGGGTGCTGACGCAGTAAGTGGAGTGCGCGCTATTCCCAGCTCCAAAACAAAGGCAGCGCTGCTGACAGCGAAGGATCTTAAGCAGCAAGACTACAACAGCAACCGGTCTGTGAAAACCAGCACGCTGTCAGCGCCAAGATTGGCTTGTGCTAGATTGCACATCGCAGCACCCAACCTCCTTCAGGTAGTTAAGTGACACGTCGTAGTGTCGTACGCATTCGGGAACACACATTCTTTGTTACAATCACGCCTGTCCAGCACAGTCACATCCTGCTGTCTCCACCTGCACAGGGCAGCTCGCCCCAACGCATCAGGCCACGGTATCAGGGCATTCTTCGCCTCTGGCGTGCGCCTCTCCGAAGTCCGAATCTCCGCACTCCGACAGCACCTCTTGCCAATGCCCCAACCGCATGCTGGCACTCCGATCACACGGACCTGTCCTACGCATGTCGCTTGCACATGTCGCTTGCGGCACAGCAGGCGCACAGGCGGCAGCCATTATGCGCTCTTGTTCCGCAGGCACCCATTACCGTACCTCCCCTTGGCATCCGGCCAACTTCCCTTCTTAGCAGGGGATCCCAATCCCCACTCGCCGCCACTCATCAGTACCCGGTCACGCCCAGCGTCACGTGCGGCTTGGCCCTGTCGGCCAGCTCGCGGCCCGGCTCCGTGAGGTAGCACAGGTAGGCGCCCACGTCCACCGGCCGGATGGCAGCAGCGGCGGCAGCAGCAGTAGCAGTAGCAGTAGCTGCACCGCTCTTGCGGCTGCCGCTGTCGCCTCCGGCTTGTGCGGCTGCAGACGCGGCTGTCGCCGCCCCCGTGCCTGACGGCTCCGCACCCGCACCCTCGCCCGCGCCTTCGCTTGCGGTCCCCGCCTCCGCCTCCGCCTCCTTGCCCTCCGCATCCGCTTCCGCTGGCAACGATTGCCCGGCGCCAGACTCCGTCACCGTCGCACCACCGCTGCTCCCAGCTGCGGCGTTTGCGGCCGCTGCCAATCGGTCACAGGCGACGACGGCGGCGGCGCGCAGGGCTCGCTCGTGCGGCCCGGCCGGCAACTCGGCGCCACTGTCCAGTGTGGCGGCCAGGTCGGGGTCCGCCACCTGCAGCACGCCCTTGGCGCGCAGGGCAGCGATGGTGGTGGGGCCTGCGGCGGGGGTCGGGGTGGTGCGATGGTGGGACCGGGAGGAAGAGTGAAAAACACGAGGCCAGCAGCAACGGCATGCACTTGGGGGCTTTCGCCGGTCAGGTCATGGTACCCGGCACGCCTCGAAACACCTCGAGCTCCCATTCCAGCAATCCAAATCCCGCCCCTCCTGCCTTATCCTGCACCCCTATCCCTGTGCCCCATTACAACCCCCTTTTGGATTGGAACAAACAACCCCAACCTCACCCCAAGCCCAACCCCCGGGCTCCTGCCACGCCATGCCGCGCCACACCACGCCACACCGCGCCATGCCACGCCACGCCACGCACCGGAGTCCCCCGCCAGCTGGTCCACGTCCGGGAAGGCGAACCGGCCGCCGCCCTCCCGCCCGCCGTACACACACGCCAGGTCCGCCGCCAGGTTCTGCGCCCGCCGCTGCAGCACCAGTGTACGGCCGTCGTACAGCACTGTGTCGCGGAAGGCGGGCAGCGTGTCCACCAGCTCCTCCACAAAGGCGCTGGCGGAGGTGCGGCTGCGGGAGGTGCGCGTGGTTTGTGGAAGGGCGTAGCGTGGCGTTATCATCTCTTTCTCCGAGGTTTGCGCGCTTAACGCCACAGCCTCACCATAAGTCCATTGCACATCCTTTCGTGGCGCCGGTCGGCTTGCAACCCGGTCCCACAGCTGCCCACAGGGCCTGAATATGCCCCTTCCCCTCTACAACCCTCCCGCTTGCAGCCCCTGTGCCTCACCCCGCCTTGGCCAGCTCCTCCCCGATGGCCAGCAGCAGCTCCCCCGGCGTCTTGTGCCCCGCCTCCGCCAGCTGCGCGCCCGTGTCGGTCAGTGCCGCCAGCAGTGACTTGCACAGCGGCTGCAGCGGGCCCTGAGCGGTGAGGGGTGGCGGTGGCGGTGGTGGGGAGCGCGATGGGTGGGCGGCAGAGGCTTGGGGTGGCAACGAGGGCATGGGCCGCCACCACACAGCCCCACAGCCTTCCGCACAATCCGCAGCCTCCCACACCTCCTCCGAGCTCTTTGGGCTTGCTGGGCCTTGGTTTAGTTTGGTTTGGGGTGCACTACCCCCTCCTCCCCTCCATCCTGCCTCGTGCTCACCGGTACCTACAATCCCCTCCCTCCTCCCTCCTGCTCACCAGTACCTACAATCCCCTCCCTCCTCCCTCCTGCTCACCGGTACCTACAACCCCCTCCATCCTCCCCCCTGCTCACCGGTTTGGACATGGTGACTCCCGGCATGACCGGCACCTCCACGGTGGCGTCCAGACCAAACACCTGGTTCATGTCGTACATGGAGAAAGACCTGGGAGGGGACGGGGTTGGATAAGGTCGCGTGGGGATGCTTTCAGCGGCACCAATTGCAGAGCGGCTCCCCACGCGCCCCAAGCACCGGTCCACACCATCACCACACACGCCGTTAAGCCCAGCGGGAGCTCGCCACTTTTGCCCGCTGCCGAAAGGAGCTCGGCACCATCCCTCTGCCCACTGCCCAACATGCTGCGCACCTGTGCATGCCCCAACGCGTACAAACACACATGCATGCGCGCTTGTCCTTTCCCTTCAACACGCATTACACACGCACTCCCCAATCCTCCTCCCTCTTCCCCCGCCTTCCCTCTCCCCCTCCCTCACTTGAGCTTGTGGCTGTCCAGCCGTGTGCCGCCCAGGTGCAGTCCCAGCAGTCCGTACTGCAGCGCCTCGCGCCAATCGCGCCCGCCGCTCTGGCGCCGCGACTCGGGCCGCGCCAGGTGTCCCGAGCCGAAGTCCAACAGGTGGAACAGCGCCAGTAGCGTCAGCTGCGAGGTGTGAGGCAGTGGGGCGCGTGTGGGCATGTGTGGGGGTGGTGGGGTGCATACGTGTGATAGCGGGCCACGATGTGGACGAGAGGTCGGCCAAGGTAATGGTGGTGGCGCTGCCCGCGCTGCCTGTACGTGCATGGATCGTGCCGTGCTCATGTCGTCATCCCAAGAACCTCCCGACATTCCACATCGCCGTCATCTAAGAGGTCATGCCTGGAACTCTGATTCTCCCCCATCGGCACTGCACGTATTCTTCACGGACGACTATCCCGGCCTTCCGCCCGCCCCCACCTCCTGCTCCAAGCTGTGGAACCGGATGGGCAGCGGCAGGCCGCGCACCGCGCCCCGCACGTCGTCAGCAGCTGCCGCCAGCTCCGCCGCCAGCTCCGCCAGGGCGGCGTCATTGATGCTGACGTGCTCCCGGTGTAGCGCTGCCACCTCGGCACACGACCTGCGGGGTGGGCGGGTGGCAGCGTGATGAGAAGGCGCAAAGGATGGGGGTTGACGTCGTGCGTGCAACATGCACAAGCAAACATTGCGCCACAGGAGCGGAACCAGCGATTGTGTATGCGGAAGTTTACTGCGTACTTGGGTAGGTATGGGAGAGTCACCGAGCAGGAGCCTATCTTCACTGGGCACACTGTCACACGGCTGCCGCGATTTGGCTCTTTAGGCAGACTCGTTATTGCAGCACTGCTAGGCCTGCCATAGCCCCGCGGCCCACCCCGCTCCCCTATTTAGCCCGCATACCCACGCCACCTTTCCCCATGACCAATCCCATACAGGTGACGCAGCCATTCTGCCCCAAGCGCATGGACCATACACCCATAACCCACGCCCCCACAGCCCTTCTGATTGTCGAGTATTTGGCAAGTCTGCCACCGATGTGGCCGGGACGTGAGATGCCATCGCGGGTCACGCACGCACCTGTGCACATCCTCCAGCACGTTCGGGGCGCCGGGCATTAGTCCCGCTTCGCAGCTTCCTGGTCCGCGTCAGGTACTGGTGCCTGTCTAAGATATCAGGTATCAGATAACAGCCAGCTGCATAATGAGTATAATAAGTGCCGAGGTGTGCGCTCTCGTCGCAAAAACGAAGTAAGGATCTAACTGGCGATTGGTTCGCGCCTTCTCTGATTGCTTCTGTAAGTTTACTTCAAAGCTTTCTATACAGCTCAAGCATAGTGCTTGTGGATATGATCACAGCTGGACTCGAGTTCGATGATGGGTTTTGGCCCCATCCGAAAACCCGCCGCTGCGTCACCCCCTCCCCCCCCCCGCCCCCCGCCAAAACACGGCAGGCACGATGCCCATCAAGCTTTGGTCCCTGACTATACTCCCTTCATGACTCCTTCCGTCCGCCAGCGAGCCACTTCCTCGCCATACCGGTAGTCTTGTGCTCGGACGTGCGCGTGGCTGGACAAATCTCGGCTGACCTGCGTCACGTCATCTAGGGCCAGGATGCACCCAACCCGGGTTCACTCGGGGCGTGCCCATACACGCCGCACCGTCCAAAGACCAAACCTTGCCTAATGCTTATACATGACATATGTATGTTATGACTTGTTGTTTTAAGCCCTGGCGCGGCCTGCCCGCTCGCCGAGCTCGCGAAATGCAGCGACATGCCCCGACATTGTGCACGAAGAGCTGCTTTTAGCCCTAGCAAAGCCTTGAATTCCCATTCTTATAGCTGACAGTAGACACGGCATCAATCACGGCTTGAAAAAATGGCTCCTCGAGGGGCCTCGGTCGCGAAATTGCCGGTCGGCAGAGCCTCACATTTTGCCCCGGGATACATTCCAATGCAATATTGGGTATCTAAATAACATATGGAGTGAGTTACTGCTCTCTCCAGCACACTTTGGCCCAATCGGACCGACACGCGCCCATCGGGCGCATGACTGGCGGGCCAAAACCCGCCCATTTCGACCTCAGGCGAGCGAGGACCGCCCTCCCACTTGACCAGCAAGTCATTACTACATGCACGGAGGGGCTGAGAGCGTGGGTGATGGCATGGGGGACGTTTTGGCCGTCAGGGAGCCCCCCTGCCCACCCCAAAGACCCCCCGCACGGGAAGGGCCGTACGGCACTGGGGATACCGTCGGAAAAGAAATCTGACACGACAGGTGTGGGGGGTAGGTCAGGTTGTTTGTCTTTTCCGGTGGTATCCCAGAGTCAATATCAAGTGTCAAAGATGGCGCATTTTTGGACGGTGGCCTGGACCGGAGTGAACCCGGGTTGGATGCACCCCATGGGTGCAACCCTGAGGTTAGACTTCAATCTATACCAATAAGAAGCGATAGCCCCGTCCGTTGCCGCGTCGCCGCAGTCCGTGCCAAGATATCCTTATCAAACCCTGTAGCCACGGTCACATGCCGACATGCGTACCACGGAGTGCCGCCTGCTGGATGGGCCCCTCACCCAACCTCACCTCGGCCCCTCACCCAAAAGGTCACACCGGGACTCGCTCGCACAGACGCCGTCAGCGGCTCAGCGCTGCCTCCCGCAGTCCCCCTCCCACCTGCAGCCAAACCTCCCGCTGCCAACAGCGCCCCAAGCTCCCGCATGGCTGTCAGGTACACTGTCGCATTGGCCCCGCCGTGCCGCAGGTGCGCAGGCACCACGCACGCGGCGGAGGGCCTCCGGCGAGGCCTGCGCGGCCAGCCGGTGTCTGCGGGCCATGCATGATGCATCGCATCAGGGCTGGCCTCATCATTAAAGCTCGTCGGGCTGTTGAAGCGGCGCGCGGCTGACCGTTAAGTGTGGCCATTGAGCTGACCACCGCAGCACCGCTGGACTCGCTGTCGGCGCAATCAGACGCAATCCATTCAGGCCCCGCCCCCGTGCCCCGGCCCCCGCCCGCCCCCGTTCCTTTCACGGCATGCATGGTAACATAGAATTGTGCTAGCACAATCGCGGGTGTGTGAAGGTGACCTTGGGGCTAGTAAGGCGCATTGGAGCCCTGCTTGAACACCGGCAGCGGCAGGTGCCTCCACTAGTCCAATACCATGTCCCACACACACGCCCTCGCCAACCATTGACGCCGGTCGCACTACCATACCGTATCGAGTTGACGAATACAGTATCCCGCCAGCAGCCGCTCGGAATCATACTCGCCCAATCCCGTACACACGCTGCACAACCAACTCAGCTGCTGAACTCAAACGCATCCGGTGCATGACCAACACCGCGGCACGCATCCGCCTGGCACTCACCCCACCGGGCCACCCACCGTGGCCCCCCACGCAAGTGCTCGCCACCCTGGCTCTCTTACTTTGTAACCGCCCGGACCCTGCGCTTCAGCGCCCATGGAGGTTTACATTCACATCGGTGGAATGGTGGGTCAGTGAAGGCCCGCTTCCCGCATAGGCATCGCCATTGCCCTAACCAACCGCGGTCAGCAAGGCTCCACCCAAGGGGGGGGGGTAGTTTCGACTGGGAAAGGCCCCATGTTCTAAAACGAAAGATCTCGACGAGAGGATTCCAAACCCGCTTTCTGAGTTTCAATCAGGGTAGTAATTGCAAAGTTATGGGCCCTCAAATTCAGGGTCGGTCGTCGGGGTCGGGGTCACGCGGATGTGGGTGGGACTGCCAGATTTTGTCTCCGTGCCCTAAACGCCCCTCTAAACGCTCCGCCCATTAGCAGAAGCACTAGCACACATCAGCATGCACGTACTAAAGCATTTGCAGAACGTTTGGCCTCTGGAAAGCGGCCGCACGTCCGTCCACATCGGCATCGTAGTAGCGTAGAGCTCCACTCGAGCGTTTCTTGCTGGTGTCATGGACACTATGCAAACTGATGCTAGCTTGTAACGGCTAAGGCTTGCTGCCGCCGGCCATCGATGTGTCACATAAATCCCCCCGGGATTCTTCACAATAATCCCGGGATGCTTCACATGATCCCGGGAGAAAGTCGACCAATGTCTTCCGGCACACAATCCCGAACATCATATGGACAGCGCAATTGTAAGCTTAAGCGCACGCCCCGGTAGTCTGCCAGAAAGGTCAGTGGTCAGCCATGGAGACAAGGACATGTATGTGTGGCATGGCTGCCAGTAAATTGTGCCTCCAGCTGAACTGGAGGTATACAATTGTAGAGCTCGCCGAGAGCAGTCGATTGACACCGACCTGGCTACAGACAAAGGGGTTTTGAGGGCAGTTTTAGGGGGTAAACGGTGGGGGAGGTCGGTCGTCAGTCCGGGGGGGGGGGGTCGGGAGGTTTTGGGACATGGGGTCTGGAGGTTTAGTTCGTACACCCCCCCCTGGCTCCACCATGCATAAGCGCTCGCTGTCATGCACGAGATGTGAGGGTCCACGCAATGTAATCGCTCGCTCCATGGCTCATAACAAGTCCGCCGCGCCTCACTCGCAACCAGGGTCAACGTGCCACCTTCACCTGATCGCTGTGCAACCTCCTTGCACTCCTTAACTGTCGTTCCCATGCTGGTGTCCACACACATTAAAACAGCCAGAATGAACCGCCAACCGAGACAAGGGGCCTGCCGCGCGCTGAGCGGTCGTGGAAGACTTGCAACCCAGCGGGCCGCAATGACTGTCTATGTGTGCACGACCTCAATCACGGCACTGCGACGTACGCTAGCCGCCCCTCACAAGGCCCGCCGCGGGCACACCAGCATGACCACCGCGTTGCAACGCTTACCCAGGCCTGGACATCAAGACCAGCACACACATGCAGTAGCCCTAAAACAATGTTCAGTTGGAAACGAATACCCTCCCCTTTCCCACCTCCACTGCCACCGCCACCGCCATCGCCAGCACGGGAGCGCGGGGGCAGGGGAAGAGGGTTTACTTGGAGAGGCACGGAGGTGCTGGCATTGTGTAATGTGCGCACTTTGCCAATTGACGGCCCAAGAACCAGTCCAGCATACGCCCTCAAGCCACGCAAATGTCCATGCCCCTCCCCATGCCAAATGCACACGTATGATTTGCACGGCTCACCCGCGCCTGCGCATTCCCTTGCCTCGTCACCTCGTGCATGTTTCTCAAGGCGCACGTACAGCCCGTGCCCCAGCCAGCCCCCCGGGGGAGCTCTGCCGGCTGTTTGTAAGTTAAACCCCCTCCCTACCTCGCGCTTATGGCAGTCCAAGTAGCAGACCAAGTATCGTCCGGAGAAGGAAGTCCACCAAGTGTCACGGACTCTTCTTCTGGCTGAGGGTTTAGGACAAGCAAAGGGCCGCTGGGAATGGCGACAGGGCCAGGGCTCGTGTGAGGGCACCTGCAGGGTTGCGTAGTTCGTAGTACGCGTACTATGTACTACGTACTGTACTACGTACTGTACGCTGCCCTCGTCAGCTAGTACGTTGGAAAATACGTTGTGCTGGGGAAACCAGGGGGGGGCCGTGGCAGCGCCGTGGCTGGGCGAGGGGCGCGAGCGGTGCTGGAAAGGATGTCCGTCAAAGTTCGCGAACCATGACTGCTCTCCGCACTGCAGCTGTGTTTTCTTATAGCAGTATGAGTATAATAAGTTGAAGGAAATTTCGCTAGGAGACTATGGCCGCGCAAATCCAAATTCACACTGATTCGGGCATGGTGCGGGCACGCGTGTCGTGTTTGCACCGGCTTTCCCCCCGGATTTCGTGGCCCAGCGTATTATGCACCGTATTTTAACGTACTGTACTAGAAATCCTAGTACGCTGTATTAATACGCGTATTATGGAGAGAGGGTCGCGTACTATGCAACCCTGGGCACCTGCCAGCAGCGGGAACGGGCTTGGCATGAGATACTGAGCAAGGTGGCTTGTCAAGGCGCGCAAAGTCCGGAGCCTTCCGGGGAGACTTCTTGGCGAGTCCCACCAGCCACCTGGTCCTCCCCTGATGGTCCCCACAGCCGAGAAGAAGCAAAAAGCGGCGGGACCCAGGAGACAAAGCCATTTCATGTTGAAGACTGCTTGACCAGCCAGCCCAGTGACGAGCCAGCCCAGCAAGCTACAATTAAATCAGTATTCTCAATGATGTGAGGGAGAGCTGGCAAGCATTGCATTATCACTCGACATGCCCTGATTGAGCCCACTGCAGAACTCACGTGTGCCTGTAAGCAAGCCAGGACGCCCCCCCCTCCCCTCGCCCCAGCCGGCCAGCCCCCCAGCCACACACAATGAACACCGCCGCCCGCCCCGCCCACCCTGCATCTTTTAAAGGACATGCATGACGCACTGTGCACTACCCTGACCCTATGTCTCGACCAGTTGCCAACTCTGGCGCCGCATGCGTAGAATATTGCCTGTTGCCCACATGCGAACATGGGCCCTCGGCCCATTGGCATGAGGCATGAACACCCCATGAACATGCGTTGATAAGTCGTCGCGAGGTCGCAATATGCAAAGGCTATTGCTAGCCTCGCAAGCACCCCACGTTCGACAACTGTGGAATTAATATCCTCCATATCCGCACTCATGCAACCTAAGACGCTTACATTTAGTATGACGCTGCGCACAGCGGCGGTCGCCCTGCTGCGACTTCCTCTGCTGCTGCTGTTGCTCGCCCCGATACTTTCTGCAGCGTCATTGGCTGCATTCGGTTCTGAGCATACCTCCAGCCGCTCTAGTCGGCGGCACTTGCTATCTGACATGCCTCCTGCTGCAAGCCCTGCGCTTCATTCAGCGACAGCATCTCCACCAACTCCGCCGGCGCATCCGAGCAGCAGTTTACAAATTATTCTACATGCGGGCACGGATGCAGTCATGTATTTCAATGATACCGGAGAGTTTGTCCAGGTCCCCTCTGTGGAGGAGTTCTTGCGAGAGCCGACTTCAGAGTGGACACCGTACCCTGCACCGTACCAATATAATAATGACATCAGGTTGCGTTCTCTGGCGCACCTAACACAGCAGCTCGACAAGACTGCGGAGTCAGTGCCAGGTGCTCCGCGTGTCCACATTACGCAGTCCCAATCCAGCTTGCAGCAGGTCCTGCAGCTCCAAAGCAGCGGCACACCCACACTTTACGTCATCGCGCCCCAGGACTCCCGCGCTGCTATATATTCTGCAGACTTCCCCTTCAACACAAAGGTGTACTATGCGCAGCAGCAGGCGGAGGATGTGGCAGGCGACCTGCATGGCTTCGTGCAAGGTGGCGGGGTGGTGCTGGTGACCCTGGTCGACAAAGATGACATGCTCAGTCACCTTCTGTCATTCCTGGTGGGCGGCGGTGACAGTGACGGGGCTATTCACTGTAACACGACGCGGAGCTGGATGCTAGACAGCGAGGATGTTACTCATACACCCACTGCCACCTATTATCCCATGCGCTGGGCAAGGCTGGTGCCACTGGATGACTTGCCAAGTGAGGGGTGAGTTGCACCCTTGCAGGCCACTTGACTGCTAGCTGGGGCTGGCCAGGGCAGGCTGGCAGCTGGTAGGAAGTGATAAGCACAGAAGATGACCAATGTTATATACTATATTACTACCTTCTCACCCTGCTGGTGTCCTGTGTGCATTGTGCACGCCTGATTAACTGCTGGCATGTGCGTGCATGCAGGCTTGACAATGGGCAGCGTCCAGGCGGCAACAGTGTGTGGCCGCGCCGCTTGCCCCTGCTGGAGGGCAACATGGTCAAGTGTGACAGCGGCTTACATCTTTATGAGCTGGAGGGGGCTAACAGGGGGGAAACTGCTGCAGGGGGCTCCCCGGTGGTTCTTTGGCGGCCTCATGACAGTTTATCATCTGGTGCAGTGATATATGCGGGTCTTAACTGGAATCTTGGCTCGGACAGCCAGATGTCAAGGCTGCTGAAAGCCGTTGTGGCGGTCACACATCAGAAGACGCAGCAGATCAAGTGGGCCCCCTCTCCACCACCACCTCCACGACTGCCAACCAACCAGCCTTCCATCCTGGTCTACACAAACCCCGATGTTGTGGGTCCTTCTGATGCAGCAGCCGCTCTCCAACGAATGAAGCAAGTTGCAGATGCATTTGATCCACCCTTCTCTGTTAGTGAGGTTCAGTCACAGGCTGCCATATCCCGTGTGACAGCTGGAACTCGTGTTTACATCATACCGCCACAGCGCCAAGACCTTCGCAGCTGGTATGCTGATCATGAAGACTATGCTTTGCTTCTGCCATACTTGCAAGCGGGGGGCCTGGTCGTGTTGATGGGGTCTATGGACATGTCGGTCACCAGCAGCAGTGGTGTGGCATCCGGTCAGCCACGCCTGATTGACTATCTTGTGGAAGGCAACACTTGTAAATTGGAGTCACGACCGCAGCTTTCATCAATCAGCATTATAAGCGGCGAGACACTCAAGCTGTACACACCCACCATAGCAAATTGCAAGGTTCAGAGTGACTGGTTTCTCTCTGCAGGCTATGGGCATACCTGCTTCTTGTATGCACCTGCTGGCACTCAAGAGTTGTACTGCATGGGTGACCTGTCAGGTTCCACCACCCTGCAGCGTATGGGCTCAACACTAGCAGCGCTCCTGGACAGTGGAGCCTACAGGGTGGTCAACATGGTTTCTGGAACTACCTGTGCATGCGTTCTGGTTGAGTCTGTTGCTGCTCCAAAGTCACAGCGGCTATACTGTTGGGGTATGCAGCGGTCTAGCAGCTATATTGCGGCAGCCATGTATACAATACCAACATCACTTCTTACTGCACCTGAGTTGATAAATATTAATGCATATCGTTACATTTACACGGTGGCAAGTAGCGGGGCTACCATGTGCACTATTACTGAATATAATTTATATGCACCATATGGACAAGCCCTTGCATGCCGGGGCAACAATGACTATGGCCAGCTAGGAATTATGGACACATCTGCATACACAAGCAACTTTCAATATGTTTCCAGCTCAGTGGGGAGCCTTTTGATGACTGGCACCCACAAGTATGTCACTCTGGCCATCAGTGAGGCCCATTCATGCATTGTGGTCCAGGCTGTTGCTGATGGAGCCCAGGACCTCTACTGCTGGGGTTCAAACTACAATGGGCAACTGGGTGTTGGAGATACCAACAAACGCTCTATTCCTGAACGCGTGACTATGGCTGGGCTGAGCGATGGCAGTCGCAAAGTCATCCATCTAGATCTTGGCGCGTACCATACATGCCTCGTTATGCAAGTCACTGCAACCAGCACTTTTGAGCTATACTGTTGGGGTGGTAATCTTCAAGGAGCTCTGGGTCTCGGCGACTGGTCTGACCGCACCGTCCCTACACTAGTACCAACACTGACAATACTGGGCAACAACAGACGGGTCTCAGGCCTTGCAGTTGGTACTGCACACACATGCATTCTTGTTGATGCAGTATCTACACGCCTTCAAGAAGTCTATTGCTGGGGGGATAATTCCGGTGGAGAGCTTGGCCTTGGCGATACAACTAACCGGAATACACCCCAGCTTGTCAAAGCTGTTTCACGACTGCTTGCCAGTGGCAGCAGGCATGCAGTCAGCATCGTGGCTGGCGCCTACCATACATGCCTGTTGATGCAGGTGGTGGCAACTGGTGAAC
The DNA here is from genome assembly GCF_000002595.2 of Chlamydomonas reinhardtii. Classification (NCBI taxonomy): domain Eukaryota; kingdom Viridiplantae; phylum Chlorophyta; class Chlorophyceae; order Chlamydomonadales; family Chlamydomonadaceae; genus Chlamydomonas; species Chlamydomonas reinhardtii. The sequence continues at coordinate 7,337,290 of NC_057009.1, read as the reverse complement.
CAGACCTGCATTGCTGGGGTTCTAATGGGTACGGCCAGCTTGGAACCGGAAGCAAATACAACCAAAACATGGTGCCAGAATCTGCTACCCAGCTACCGGCAGCTGTCCGTCGCTTCATTCCAGCTGGAACATCATTGTCGTGCCCTTCATCCAACCTGGACCTGTGTCAGCTTGGACGTGAGACAGGATATTGGTGGCAAGACTGGAGTAGCAGGTTTGCACCAGTTTCCCTTGGCTCGGTGGTGTTTCCAGTACGTGACGGGCAGCTGGCTTGGGTGTCAGATGACTTACGAGGGCGCACTAATTCCGCATGGATACAGCTACTTGTGGAGCTTGTCATGAATGCTACCCAAGGTGTGTGCTGACTTTCATGCATGCTTTGAGCGTGAGGGTCTCAGCCTGCCAAGCAAGCAAACCTTCATCCCCTTACTTGCTTGCACAGGTCAACGCAAGGCCACTCCAAAACCCACACCTTCACCACCACAAATCAGCACCACCTCACAACAGATCTTGCTCTATGCAGACCCGAATGTAGTGGGGGATGTGCCAAACGGCCTAGCTGCGACATTTGCTCCCCTTCAGCGCCAAGTCTGGAGCATGGCATCTATGTTTGGTGGCGTGGCAGTGACCTCGCTGGCTAACGGCCTGACTGACAAGAGCTTTCAGGATGCGCTGGTGGATGTTGATTGGGCACCTGTCCTGGTTATTCCTCCTCGGCGTGGATCAGGCCTTACTGGATATGAAAACATGACACATATTCAGCGTTATTTGAAGGCTGGCGGCATTGTGGTTGTGGTGGGCACCTTTCGCACTGTGTCTCCCTTTGACCCAGACGGATTGGATGCCCGCGAGCTAGCAAGTTTATTTATCCAGGCTCAGTCAGACAGCACAGGTACATGGCCGGCTGGATTCGCCAGCTACTGCAACCTGGGGAAACAACAGGACACGGCGGCATACATGTACCAGCATTGCTGCAGTCCTACCAGTATCTTGGTTGAAGAAAGCGCCGATGCGCAGTATGTTGCCGGACAAACCATTCGATCAGCTAACTGGCCTCGGGACACCAGTTCCCTACCAAATATGGTACCTGGCTCCTCGTGGCCACTGAGAGGCTGTGACACTGCAAGTACTGGCGGCCAGTCCGTGTACATGTATGACTGGACCAGCGAAACGTACGGGTATTCCAAAAGTGCCAGCGCTGTACACGCTTGGTCTGTGGGCTCAGCAGGCGGTAAACTCTTCTACCTGGCGTATGACTGGTCTGCGGGCGAGAACACCGCGTGGGGCCAGGTGCTGCTGGCGATCGCACGGATGGTGTACCGGCGCTTTGGTGAGGTGCCCCCCGCTCCTGCACCTCTGCGCCCGCCCAGCCCTGCACCACCGCCTGACAACTGCAATGGCGACCCACTGCTGCCACCGGGCGTGTTGGCCCCGGGCGGCCAAACTGTCAGCTTCATGCGCTATGCTGAGCCAAGCGTTCGGTACGACGACGTCTGCTCCGGTCGCCGGTTCAGGCTGGTGTGCCGTGCTGGCAGGTTCTACGACGCCACCACCAACAAGCTCATCGACAGCGAATCCGTGCTGGACCTCTTCCCTGCCGAGAACTGCTACCAGCGCTGCAACCCTGCAGCTCCCGAGGTGGCGGATCTGGGCCTGACAGCCGATGATGACTATGACGTGGGTCAGAGCGTGTCGTACACACGCTATGCGGCGGCAGAGGTGGCGTACGATGGCACGTGCCAGGCGGAGACACTGTTGCGCACCTGCCAGCTGCCACAAGCGGGGTCGGCGGGTGTGACGGCCATGGTGTGGTCTGCGCCAATTGGGAAGCCCGGCTTCACGTTTAAGACTTGTTTGAAGCAGCCCAACCCTGCAGGTCGCCACTAGAAAGGCAGTCACTTAGACAGGGCAGCAGGGCACGATCGGCTATGAGCATACCTATGGTGCCGATGTGTTGTGGACTGAATTTGCAATAATGAATATGGAGGTAGGAGCATGGTCGTAGCTGGCTGCTGGCTGGTAGCCTGGGACAATTAAAGGCAGTAGCTTAGTGCCATGGTAGTTGTGGTGTAGCAGGTGAGCATTACCCTAGCTACGTAAAAAGAAAGATGGGATTAATAATGTTAGTTTGGGCATGTGTGATGAGAACGTACCATTTGTGTAGCAGGTGAGCATCACGCGGAGTGCACTTGCTGCATTGAACGTACAATAGTTTTTGAAGGAGGGCAAGCAAAGGAACGAGGAGCCACCCCTATTCTGCGGGGGGGGGGGGGGGGACAATTGGGTAAGAGGTGACTTGTCATGTACCGTGTCATCATTTATTTGCGGGATCAGTGACCCTGCCTGGAGCGTTTGGTGAAACTTTGCGGCAAGTGCGTGCCAAGTGTGTGACTTCTGCAGCGGCGTGTTGGGATGATAAGGACCGGCCACAGTTAGGGCCAGAGGGGCACATGCCGCCTGTGCATTGATTTCTCGCCCACTCACCCTGCTGCTGGAGATGCGCTGGACACGGTTTCTGTGCGTTTTGTTGCTTTTTAGCGGGGAGGGGGGGGGTAGTTGCTGCCCGGGCGCGGCTGTTGGATGGCCGGGCAGACAGTAGATATGATATACCAATGGTGAGACCACTGGGCCGGGACTGTTGGGGACCTAGATGGTGAATGGTACCTAGGCCCCAGAACGGCGCGGCTGCATAGCCCCATGCTTCTATTGCTGCCCGCCCCAGGAGTGAACATCACATTCCATGATTGGATGGTGAGTTCAATGCACGGGAAAGCACCAGCAGAAAAAGGAAATACATGTCTGCGGTGTAGGTTGCAGTGTAGAATGGATACAATAAAATTAAAAGGTGTGTTTAGTCAGGGAGCATGGAAGTTTGTTAAGGATCTGTCAGGGGGTAGTAGAAGCTCAGAATCTTAATTACCCCATGCCTCCAAAGTGTCGAGTTCAGAAAAGCATTACACACGTACCTTTAATGAGGAAGTCCTGAGCCGCCAAAGTTGAAGTTTCGGACACTGTCCCTGGGGTTCCGCCAGCAGGTTTTGATAGGGATGGGCAGATTTCGGGAGGCGACCCCCAAGCAGAACTACTAGGGGCAAATTATGCACATTTATAGAAATGATCAGGTGTCTCAATTTTGGTTGGGGCGTACCCGACGCGGGAATTCTTCGCTGTGCAAACCGAAGGCCCACAAACCGTACTATGTTGTTGGGCCCAGCCTCGGGGCCTGCGCACACCCCTTGGCTGGGCGCCGTCCCGGGGGCCCCCATGTGCGACCTGCTCTGCGGAGCTCTGGTCCTGGCCGCTGATGTATACATAGCCAAAGGCATGTGGAAGAATCGTGGTCGGGTTGGGACGCAGCGGGTTTGGTGGTTCGGGTTGGATCGACAGCGCATCACCGGGGAAGGCACCGAGTCACGGCACAGCCTGTCGCACGTTTGCCGAGTTGCCGGTGACCGGAATGATTATTTACATATACATATAGTCTATCAATACAGGCTCCGCAGGGTTCAGGTTGTATTTGGGCCAGCAACAGGAGTTGTTTGCGCAATTCTCGCGCGACGGACCCTCGCGCGAGCGACGCAATGTCAGGCTGAAAATGGCCATTTTCCTGGCGTCGGTTCCTCCATTCCCCTATCAGCATATAGGTAGGCCCAAATGTCCGCAAACAAGCCACCTTGAAGTGGGGGTAGTCCAAAGCCTAGCGAAATGCCGACCCGCCAAACATGTCGGCATGCCCACACACGCGCCTGCGGCCAGCGCCCGGCCCGGCCAGGGAGCTCAGCCATCACGTCTAGGGTTGCAAGACGTAATCACACAGCCGCGGGCATTTGTGCGGCCCCCGCACGGGCTCAGGGCCCGTTCGTGGCCCCGGCAACAGGTGGGGTGGCCGGGCGCCTGGCCACCGCGTGGCCAGAGCGCTGCGATTTTCAGCGGCCCAAGTGCCGCTATGGCATGCTACCTGGGCCATCTTGACACCGCGGTCCGGGCAGGCGCGCGTGCAGAGGGCCTCAGGCACTAGAACGGCACGCACCACGCCGCAGCACAAGCACGCGCGCTCCGAGCTGTTGCCTGCGCGTGTCGCCCGCCGGCACACGCGTTGAATCCGGCCCCTCCCTCGTTGCGCCACGCTGCATGACAGCCTAGGGACCCCAACCTGACGTTACTACCGCATGGCGTCGCGCCTGCACCAAGTGGCGTGCCCGTTCCCCCGCCGTGGCACACACGCAGGCGGTGCCTCGTGCGGCGGACAGTGGTGCGGGGCGCAGTCGGCGCACTGCTGCACCGCGCCCCCCTGATCTGCGCTGCTCAGGCACGTAGTGATGCATATGCCATTACTCCGCACATGGCGGCGTGAGCTGCCAGCCCTGGCCGCCCCTGCCAGTGCTGGGCCCAGCCTCGGAGCCTGCGCACACCCCTGGGCTGGGCGCCGTCCCGGGGGCCCCCATATGCGACCTACTCTGCGGAGCTCTGGTCCTGGCCGCTGATGTATACATAGAAAGAGGCAAGGGACGAGTGGCGGGCGGGTTGGGACGCAGCGGAGGGGTTTGGTGGTTCGGGTTGGACGGCGCGTCACGAGGGGAGGCACCGAGTCACGGCACAGCCTGGCACACGTTTGCCCAGTTGCCGGTGACCATAATGATTATTTATATTATACATATAGTCTATCAATACAGGCTCCGCAGGGGTCAGATTGTATTTGGGCCAGCAACAGGAGTTGTTTGCGCAATTCTCGCGCGACGGACCCTCGCGCGAGCGACGCAATGTCAGGCTGAAAATGGCCATTTTCCTGGCGTCGGTTCCTCCATTCCCCTATCAGCATATAGGTAGGCCCAAATGTCCGCAAACAAGCCACCTTGAAGTCGGGGTAGTCCAAAGCCTAGCGAAATGCCGACCCGCCAAACATGTCGGCATGCCCACACACGCGCCTGCGGCCAGCGCCCGGCCCGGCCAGGGAGCTCAGCCATCACGTCTAGGGTTGCAAGACGTGATCACACAGCCGCGGGCATTTGTGCGGCCCCCACACGGGCTCAGGGCCCGTTCGTGGCCCCGTCAACACGTGGGGTGGCCGGGCGCCTGGCCACCGCGTGGCCAGAGCGCTGCGATTTTCAGCGGCCCAAGTGCCGCTATGGCATGCTACCTGGGCCATCTTGACACCGCGGTCCGGGCAGGCGCGCGTGCAGAGGGCCTCAGGCACTAGAACGGCACGCACCACGCCGCAGCACAAGCACGCACGCACATGGCGCTCCGAGCTGTTGCCTGCGCGTGTCGCCCGCCGGCACACGCGTTGAATCCGGCCCCTCCCTCGTTGCGCCACGCTGCATGACAGCCTAGGGACCCCAACCTGACGTTACTACCGCATGGCGTCGCGCCTGCACCAAGTGGCGTGCCCGTTCCCCCGCCGTGGCACACACGCAGGCGGTGCCTCGTGCGGCGGGCAGTGGTGCGGGGCGCAGTCGGCGCACTGCTGCACCGCGCCCCCCTGATCTGCGCTGCTCAGGCACGTAGTGATGCATATGCCATACATTACTCCGCACATGGCGGCGTGAGCTGCCAGCCCTGGCCGCCCCTGCCAGTGCTGGGCCCAGCCTCGGAGCCTGCGCACACCCCTGGGCTGGGCGCCGTCCCGGGGGCCCCCATGTGCGACCTACTCTGCGGAGCTCTGGTCCTGGCCGCTGATGTATACATAGCCAGAGGCATGTGGACGAGTGGCGGGCGGGTTGGGACGCAGCGGAGGGGTTTGGTGGTTCGGGTTGGACGGCGCGTCACGAGGGGAGGCACCGAGTCACGGCACAGCCTGGCACACGTTTGCCCAGTTGCCGGTGACCGGAATGATTATTTATATTATACATATAGTCTATCAATACAGGCTCCGCAGGGGTCAGGTTGTATTTGGGCCAGCAACAGGAGTTGTTTGCGCAATTCTCGCGCGACGGACCCTCGCGCGAGCGACGCAATGTCAGGCTGAAAATGGCCATTTTCCTGGCGTCGGTTCCTCCATTCCCCTATCAGCATATAGGTAGGCCCAAATGTCCGCAAACAAGCCACCTTGAAGTGGGGGTAGTCCAAAAAGCCTAGCGAAATGCCGACCCGCCAAACATGTCGGCATGCCCACACACGCGCCTGCGGCCAGCGCCCGGCCCGGCCAGGGAGCTCAGCCATCACGTCTAGGGTTGCAAGACGGAATCACACAGCCGCGGGCATTTGTGCGGCCCCCACACGGGCTCAGGGCCCGTTCGTGGCCCCGTCAACACGTGGGGTGGCCGGGCGCCTGGCCACCGCGTGGCCAGAGCGCTGCGATTTTCAGCGGCCCAAGTGCCGCTATGGCATGCTACCTGGGCCATCTTGACACCGCGGTCCGGGCAGGCGCGCGTGCAGAGGGCCTCAGGCACTAGAACGGCACGCACCACGCCGCAGCACAAGCACGCACGCACATGGCGCTCCGAGCTGTTGCCTGCGCGTGTCGCCCGCCGGCACACGCGTTGAATCCGGCCCCTCCCTCGTTGCGCCACGCTGCATGACAGCCTAGGGACCCCAACCTGACGTTACTACCGCATGGCGTCGCGCCTGCACCAAGTGGCGTGCCCGTTCCCCCGCCGTGGCACACACGCAGGCGGTGCCTCGTGCGGCGGGCAGTGTTGCGGGGCGCAGTCGGCGCACTGCTGCACCGCGCCCCCCTGATCTGTGCTGCTCAGGCACGTAGTGATGCATATGCCATACATTACTCCGCACATGGCGGCGTGAGCTGCCAGCCCTGGCCGCCCCTGCCAGTGCTGGGCCCAGCCTCGGAGCCTGCGCACACCCCTGGGCTGGGCGCCGTCCCGGGGGCCCCCATGTGCGACCTGCTCTGCGGAGCTCTGGTCCTGGCCGCTGATGTATACATAGCCAGAGGCATGTGGACGAGTGGCGGGCGGGTTGGGACGCAGCGGAGGGGTTTGGTGGTTCGGGTTGGACGGCGCGTCACGAGGGGAGGCACCGAGTCACGGCACAGCCTGGCACACGTTTGCCCAGTTGCCGGTGACCGGAATGATTATTTATATTATACATATAGTCTATCAATACAGGCTCCGCAGGGGTCAGGTTGTATTTGGGCCAGCAACAGGAGTTGTTTGCGCAATTCTCGCGCGACGGACCCTCGCGCGAGCGACGCAATGTCAGGCTGAAAATGGCCATTTTCCTGGCGTCGGTTCCTCCATTCCCCTATCAGCATATAGGTAGGCCCAAATGTCCGCAAACAAGCCACCTTGAAGTGGGGGTAGTCCAAAGCCTAGCGAAATGCCGACCCGCCAAACATGTCGGCATGCCCACACACGCGCCTGTGGCCAGCGCCCGGCCCGGCCAGGGAGCTCAGCCATCACGTCTAGGGTTGCAAGACGGAATCACACAGCCGCGGGCATTTGTGCGGCCCCCGCACGGGCTCAGGGCCCGTTCGTGGCCCCGTCAACACGTGGGGTGGCCGGGCGCCTGGCCACCGCGTGGCCAGAGCGCTGCGATTTCAGCGGCCCAAGTGCCGCTATGGCATGCTACCTGGGCCATCTTGACACCGCGGTCCGGGCAGGCGCGCTTGCAGAGGGCCTCAGGCACTAGAACGGCACGCACCACGCCGCAGCACAAGCACGCACGCACATGGCGCTCCGAGCTGTTGCCTGCGCGTGTCGCCCGCCGGCACACGCGTTGAATCCGGCCCCTCCCTCGTTGCGCCACGCTGCATGACAGCCTAGGGACCCCAACCTGACGTTACTACCGCATGGCGTCGCGCCTGCACCAAGTGGCGTGCCCGTTCCCCCGCCGTGGCACACACGCAGGCGGTGCCTCGTGCGGCGGACAGTGGTGCGGGGCGCAGTCGGCGCACTGCTGCACCGCGCCCCCCTGATCTGCGCTGCTCAGGCACGTAGTGATGCATATGCCATACATTACTCCGCACATGGCGGCGTGAGCTGCCAGCCCTGGCCGCCCCTGCCAGTGCTGGGCCCAGCCTCGGAGCCTGGCACACCCCTGGGCTGGGCGCCGTCCCGGGGGCCCCCATGTGCGACCTACTCTGCGTAGCTCTGGTCCTGGCCGCTGGTGTATACATAGCCAGAGGCATGTGGACGAGTGGCGGGCGGGTTGGGACGCAGCGGAGGGGTTTGGTGGTTCGGGTTGGACGGCGCGTCACGAGGGGAGGCACCGAGTCACGGCACAGCCTGGCACACGTTTGCCCAGTTGCCGGTGACCGGAATGATTATTTATATTATACATATAGTCTATCAATACAGGCTCCGCAGGGGTCAGGTTGTATTTGGGCCAGCAACAGGAGTTGTTTGCGCAATTCTCGCGCGACGGACCCTCGCGCGAGCGACGCAATGTCAGGCTGAAAATGGCCATTTTCCTGGCGTCGGTTCCTCCATTCCCCTATCAGCATATAGGTGGGCCCAAATGTCCGCAAACAAGCCACCTTGAAGTGGGGGTAGTCCAAAAAGCCTAGCGAAATGCCGACCCGCCAAACATGTCGGCATGCCCACACACGCGCCTGCGGCCAGCGCCCGGCCCGGCCAGGGAGCTCAGCCATCACGTCTAGGGTTGCAAGACGGAATCACACAGCCGCGGGCATTTGTGCGGCCCCCACACGGGCTCAGGGCCCGTTCGTGGCCCCGTCAACACGTGGGGTGGCCGGGCGCCTGGCCACCGCGTGGCCAGAGCGCTGCGATTTTCAGCGGCCCAAGTGCCGCTATGGCATGCTACCTGGGCCATCTTGACACCGCGGTCCGGGCAGGCGCGCGTGCAGAGGGCCTCAGGCACTAGAACGGCACGCACCACGCCGCAGCACAAGCACGCACGCACATGGCGCTCCGAGCTGTTGCCTGCGCGTGTCGCCCGCCGGCACACGCGTTGAATCCGGCCCCTCCCTCGTTGCGCCACGCTGCATGACAGCCTAGGGACCCCAACCTGACGTTACTACCGCATGGCGTCGCGCCTGCACCAAGTGGCGTGCCCGTTCCCCCGCCGTGGCACACACGCAGGCGGTGCCTCGTGCGGCGGACAGTGTTGCGGGGCGCAGTCGGCGCACTGCTGCACCGCGCCCCCCTGATCTGCGCTGCTCAGGCACGTATTGATGCATATGCCATTACTCCGCACATGGCGGCGTGAGCTGCCAGCCCTGGCCGCCCCTGCCAGTGCTGGGCCCAGCCTCGGAGCCTGCGCACACCCCTGGGCTGGGCGCCGTCCCGGGGGCCCCCATGTGCGACCTACTCTGCGGAGCTCTGGTCCTGGCCGCTGATGTATACATAGCCAGAGGCATGTGGACGAGTGGCGGGCGGGTTGGGACGCAGCGGAGGGGTTTGGTGGTTCGGGTTGGACGGCGCGTCACGAGGGGAGGCACCGAGTCACGGCACAGCCTGGCACACGTTTGCCCAGTTGCCGGTGACCAGAATGATTACTTATATTATACATATAGTCTATCAATACAGGCTCCGCAGGTGTCAGGTTGTATTTGGGCCAGCAACAGGAGTTGTTTGCGCAATTCTCGCGCGACGGACCCTCGCGCGAGCGACGCAATGTCAGGCTGAAAATGGCCATTTTCCTGGCGTCGGTTCCTCCATTCCCCTATCAGCATATAGGTAGGCCCAAATGTCCGCAAACAAGCCACCTTGAAGTGGGGGTAGTCCAAAGCCTAGCGAAATGCCGACCCGCCAAACATGTCGGCATGCCCACACACGCGCCTGTGGCCAGCGCCCGGCCCGGCCAGGGAGCTCAGCCATCACGTCTAGGGTTGCAAGACGGAATCACACAGCCGCGGGCATTTGTGCGGCCCCCGCACGGGCTCAGGGCCCGTTCGTGGCCCCGTCAACACGTGGGGTGGCCGGGCGCCTGGCCACCGCGTGGCCAGAGCGCTGCGATTTTCAGCGGCCCAAGTGCCGCTATGGCATGCTACCTGGGCCATCTTGACACCGCGGTCCGGGCAGGCGCGCCTGCAGAGGGCCTCAGGCACTAGAACGGCACGCACCACGCCGCAGCACAAGCACGCACGCACATGGCGCTCCGAGCTGTTGCCTGCGCGTGTCGCCCGCCGGCACACGCGTTGAATCCGGCCCCTCCCTCGTTGCGCCACGCTGCATGACAGCCTAGGGACCCCAACCTGACGTTACTACCGCATGGCGTCGCGCCTGCACCAAGTGGCGTGCCCGTTCCCCCGCCGTGGCACACACGCAGGCGGTGCCTCGTGCGGCGGGCAGTGGTGCGGGGCGCAGTCGGCGCACTGCTGCACCGCGCCCCCCTGATCTGCGCTGCTCAGGCACGTAGTGATGCATATGCCATTACTCCGCACATGGCGGCGTGAGCTGCCAGCCCTGGCCGCCCCTGCCAGTGCTGGGCCCAGCCTCGGAGCCTGCGCACACCCCTGGGCTGGGCGCCGTCCCGGGGGCCCCCATGTGCGACCTACTCTGCGGAGCTCTGGTCCTGGCCGCTGATGTATACATAGCCAGAGGCATGTGGACGAGTGGCGGGCGGGTTGGGACGCAGCGGAGGGGTTTGGTGGTTCGGGTTGGACGGCGCGTCACGAGGGGAGGCACCGAGTCACGGCACAGCCTGGCACACGTTTGCCCAGTTGCCGGTGACCAGAATGATTACTTATATTATACATATAGTCTATCAATACAGGCTCCGCAGGTGTCAGGTTGTATTTGGGCCAGCAACAGGAGTTGTTTGCGCAATTCTCGCGCGACGGACCCTCGCGCGAGCGACGCAATGTCAGGCTGAAAATGGCCATTTTCCTGGCGTCGGTTCCTCCATTCCCCTATCAGCATATAGGTAGGCCCAAATGTCCGCAAACAAGCCACCTTGAAGTGGGGGTAGTCCAAAGCCTAGCGAAATGCCGACCCGCCAAACATGTCGGCATGCCCACACACGCGCCTGTGGCCAGCGCCCGGCCCGGCCAGGGAGCTCAGCCATCACGTCTAGGGTTGCAAGACGGAATCACACAGCCGCGGGCATTTGTGCGGCCCCCGCACGGGCTCAGGGCCCGTTCGTGGCCCCGTCAACACGTGGGGTGGCCGGGCGCCTGGCCACCGCGTGGCCAGAGCGCTGCGATTTTCAGCGGCCCAAGTGCCGCTATGGCATGCTACCTGGGCCATCTTGACACCGCGGTCCGGGCAGGCGCGCCTGCAGAGGGCCTCAGGCACTAGAACGGCACGCACCACGCCGCAGCACAAGCACGCGCGCTCCGAGCTGTTGCCTGTGCGTGTCGCCCGCCGGCACACGCGTTGAATCCGGCCCCTCCCTCGTTGCGCCACGCTGCATGACAGCCTAGGGACCCCAACCTGACGTTACTACCGCATGGCGTCGCGCCTGCACCAAGTGGCGTGCCCGTTCCCCCGCCGTGGCACACACGCAGGCGGTGCCTCGTGCGGCGGGCAGTGGTGCGGGGCGCAGTCGGCGCACTGCTGCACCGCGCCCCCTGATCTGCGCTGCTCAGGCACGTAGTGATGCATATGCCATTACTCCGCACATGGCGGCGTGAGCTGCCAGCCCTGGCCGCCCCTGCCAGTCCTGGGCATACATTAGCAAGGTTGTCAGTTGGGTGTGCGCCCGCGGAGGGTCGTTTCCGCATCTCGGTCATGTAAAAGCATTAAGTATATTTACATGCCAGGGGCCCTGAGCGAGCGCAGTAAGAGATACACCGTACGCCGTCCATACACGGGGATGGGCATGGGGTACGGTGGAAATGCGCATTGCTCATATGCCCAGTCAGGCTCAGGCGGCGCTCAACCACTCGAACTCAAACATTGGACTATCCCATGAACTGTGGAAGGGCGCAGATACAATACCTCACTGCCTTTACACTGACAGGTTGCGCAGGTGTATGCAACGTTAACAGCTTCACGTTGCATGCGCTCCATGCAGGACTACGGAGTAGGGGGCCTATCCCAGCATCCCCTGCGATCAATGCTGGAGAAGTGGATAACTTGGCCCTTCCGACTCATAGCGTGGCAATGTACGCCATTCAGAAAACAACTGCACTGATACGTCAAGAGTGGTAGACTTGCGCAACCAACTCCGAACGAGCCAATACCGGTAACGGGCTTTGATACGTTGCCCTAAACAGTTTATTGTTATGAAGGTATTCGGTGTGTGCTGCCCATAAAGCTGCCTGGGAACAAACCACTTCCGCAAAACCTTTATGCAATGCATCACAAAACCAGTACTTTAAGACTGCGCCGGCGCAGAGCCAGTTCCAAGTGACTGCGTGTGCGCGCCCTGCCCCGGCTCTGCGTTCGGCCCCACACCACTGCCACCTAACAACGCCCCCAACGTGGGGCACTCGCGCATCGTCTCTGTCACCAGTGACCGCGCCGCTTGCTGGTCCTGATCCGCCAGCTGCTCCGCCACCGCCGCGGCCTCGCGCAGCAGTTGCTGCAGCCGCGCCTGCAGATCGCCGTTCACCGGCTTCACGCCGGCCTCCTGCGACGGCGCCGCGCCGGCTGGCGAGGCTGCAGCCGCTGCCGCGCCCAGGTCCGGCCCAGAGTCGTTCACCGGAATTATTTCCACCTTCAAGATCCCCTGAGTCGATGCGGGACCGGCTCCGGCCGCCGCCGCCGCTGCTGGCGCCTGCGTCGTCTCGGGCAGCCCCTGTTGCACGCTGGGGTGCTGGCTGCGGGTGACGTGCTCCTCGTTCAGGTACATGCCCAGCGACTCCACGCGCTCCGCCGTCACAAGCCGCTGCACGGCCCGCAGCGGCGCAGCCAGGTCGTTCTGCAGGAGAGCAAGCAATGGCAGCAGGCAAGCAGGTAGGCGGTTAGCCAGGCACATCAAGACAAGAGGCCAATGCAGGAACCCGTTCGGAGGAGCAAGGGCACCAACGCGCTCAGTGTCAGACCGCTGAAGCCCCACCTGCGAGTTGGGCCGCTTGGTCGCTGGCTCCGCAATGGAACCGGGCGCTGGCGCCAGCCCAGTCTCAGCCGCCACCTGGGCCGCCGCCGCCGCCAGGTCCCCACGTGTCCGCCGCCCACCCGTTGCCACGGCACGAGCAGCCGCGCCGCCATCCCCTGAGCGCCGACCAAAGGGAGAAGTCGCGCCGCGGCGCTGCGCAGGCGCCGCGCCGCTTGCAGTCCCGCTGGGGCTCCCGGCCGCAGCGCCGCCATTCCCGCCCTCACTGATCCTGCCCCCGCCGCCCGGGCTGGTTGGACATCGACCCCCGCCCCCGCTTCCTGCTCCTGATGGCGATGGCGGCCCAATGCTTGTGAACACTTCGCCATGGCTCAGGCGCGCCGGCAGCGGCGGGTCCGCCGCCGCCACGCCGCCGCCAATGACTCCACCGCCGCCAATGCCAGCCAGCGCCGCGTTTAAAGACGGCCCCGAGATGCCAAAGGACATGGTGCTAAGGCCCGCACCCAGGCCGCCTAGCGTCGCGCCAAAATCAAGCGGCGGCGAGGCGGGATCGGACCGGCCGCCGGTGCTGGCGCCAGGCAGCGTGCCGGTGGTGATGGTGCCCTGGAAAGGCGAGCCCGCGCGGATGCTGGGCGGCTGGATGTGCACGGGTGCGTCAGGTGCTCCCGTGAGGCCGCCCAAAGCGCGCCCCGGTGCCGACAGCGGCACGGAGGAGAAGCCGCCCAGGTTTCCCATGCCTGAGGGGCCGGCCTCACCGCCGGGGCGCGCGCCCAGGGGCATCGCGCTGTTGAAGGTGGTCAGGCCGGCCATCCCGGAGCCGGCCGCGGCCGCGCCAGCGGTGTGCATGGTGGCCGGCTGCAGGAAGCCGGGCTGCAGCTGCGTCGCAGGCGAGGCCGGGTTGGGAGAGAGTGTAGGAGGGCCCACTGCGGCAGCGCCGGCCGCGGCAGCTCCAGCCGCTGCCGGTTGCAGCCCCGCGGCAGCCCAGGCGCCAGCTGCAGCGGAGAAAGCTGAAGCGGGGCCGGCGGGCCGCACAGCAGCCGGGGCTTGAACGCCACCTGTGCTGGGCGCCGCGGTCTGCTGCGCCTTGGGGCCATCAGCAACCGCACCGGCGGCCGCCCCTGGCCCTCCCGCGGCGCCGCCCGCCGCAGCGCCGCCCGCCGCCCCTGGCCCTGCCGCCGCCGCCTGCTCCGCCGCCTTGTCGCCCGACTCCAGCAAGAGGTTGGCGGTGGTGCCGGTGCCGGCCAGCATGCCCATGGTGCCGGTGCCCATCAACGCGCTCCAGCTGATGTCCACCACATTGGAGGGCTCGGGCAACACGTCCAGCAGCTCCTGCATGGAGCTCAGGCCGCCCAGGCTCATGGGAGCCGCGCCGCCGTCCATGGCGCCAGCGCCCTGCTGCGCCTGGCCCTGGCCCTGCCTTGGCCCCAGCTGCCCGCCCGCGGCTGCGCCTGCGGTTGCGCTGGCACCACCAGCCGCGGCGCCGGCCGAGGTTGGTGCGGCCGGCTTACGCGTGCCGGCCGCCGCGAACGGGCTTGGGCGCGTGCGCGTTACCCGCGCGCCCCCCGCGGCTTGGGGCGGGTCGCCAGCGCTGCCCTCTGGGCTTGACGCCGAGCCCTGAGACACCGGCCCCGCCTGGTTTGCTGTCGCCGCCTGGCTCGTCGGCCCTGCATCGCTGCTCGGCAGCGCGTGCACTGTGACCACCGGGATCGGTGCAGCAAACTGGGCCTGGTCAGCGCCGGTCATAGCCTGCTGCGGCTGCGCCTGCTGCATCTGCGGCACCTGCTGCAACTGCGGCGCCTGCAGTGGCTGCTGCTGCTGTGGCTGCATAAAGCCACCGTACATGCCCGGCGCCCCCAACTCGTGCATCGCCCCGCCGCCCATCACCGCATTTTGCTGCATCTGCTGCATTTGTTGCTGCTGCTGCTGCATCTGCTGCATTTGCTGCTGCTGCTGCAGCTGGTGCATTTGCTGCATGTGTTGCTGCTGCTGCATCTGCTGCATGTGGTGGTGTTGCTGCTGCAGCATGGCGAGGTGCTCGGCGATGCCCAGGCTCAGGCCGCCTTCCGGCGCCCCGCCCACCGCCATGCCCAGCCCCAGCCCACCTACGCCGCCGCCCGGCCCCATACCGCCCAGGCCGCCGCCGTACGCTACTCCTGCCCCCGGCTGGCCTAGCTGCGCGTGCGGCTGCAGGAATGCATGGTGCGGCGGTGCGGCGGCAGCCACTGTCAGCAGCTGCGAGAGCCCTGCGGCAGTCTGCAGCGGCGCGCCGGGCAGCAGTAGCGGCTGCGACCCCCACGCGCCCGTTTCGCGCACGATGGACATGATGTGCGGCAGTGCGGTTTCCCAGCCCTGCACGCAGCAGGCCACGTAGCCCAGGTACCTGCAAGAATGAGCGGCGGGGACGGCCAGGAGGAGTCACCATGCCGCAACCGCCGGGCCTAATTCCATGTGCTGTTGCGACGCAGTTGCAAGCACGCCCGCGTTTGCCGGCTTGCCAGCCCCTTGCATGCGCCCAAGCGCCAACCCCTGCCTGCGCCCAAGCGTCCCTCGCTCACTTGTACGGCTCGTGCACGATGCCGGGCGCCAGCGGACCCCGTGTCGCCCGCAGCACGTTCTGCACGAAGCTCTGCGCCATCTCCTGCTGCAGCGCCTGGCTGGGGCTGTCCGCGGTGGTGGACGGCCAGCGCGCCGCCGCCTGTGGCGAGAATGCACACAAATTCCATGCAAATGAAGTGCAGCGTCCTTGGCCCTAAATACGTCACCGCACACCCGTATGCCATGCTTGGCTCTTGCTCTGAGCGCTGTCATTACGGTAGCTTGGCGCAGCGCATGAAGAGCCTCCAAAGCAAGCGGAGCTATGCGTTCGCAGCCCAGCCCACACCCATGCAGCCGACCATGTCGGTCGAGTTTGGAGTTTGGACTGACTACCACCAAGCCTATCCGTCCGTTCGCCCAACAGCCCACAATCCCGTGCTAACCACCCCCGACCCCGCATGCCGCCCAGCCCACCTGCTTGAAGGAGGTCATGACGTCCGACACCGCCAGGAAGCTCAGCACGGGCGGGTTCTTCATGCTGGGGATGGCCACCACGAACCCGTCGCGCGCCTCCACCTTGGCGTGGTTGAACTGGGGAGGGGCATATGGAGATTAGGTGCAAGATTAAGGGAAGGGCATGCATGGTGCTGAGGTTCGGTGCAAGATAAAAAGGGGGGCGGCCGCCAACGGGACGGCGCAGGTGTGACGCTGCGACTGATGAAACCCGGAGGCCCGCTGTTATGCGGCTGCGGAATGAGATTCCGGGCCGCCGCTGACGCACCTTTGGCCGGCCCTGCGTGACGCGCAGCGGCCAGCGCACCGCGTACTCCTCCTCCGTCTGCCGCTTCACCGCGCCGCGCTTCTCCACCGCGCGGCAGCCGCACTCCGCGTCCGGCCACGTCACCGCCGGCCACTGGGCCCAGTCGATGCTGGTGTTCGGAAACGCCTCTTGTAGCCGCGGCCCCATCGACTGCGCGCGACACAGCCCACGCATTCTTGCTCAAGGGCACCGACCCAGGCACCATCCACCAAGTATGGAAGTAGCGTACTCCGGGCGCACCTCTCATCATGTGTGCCCCTCCCTTCCGTCACATCCCAACGTTCAACACCACACGCCCAACATGTCTGCCGCTCCGCACCTCGGTCCAGCTCAGAAGGGAGGACGTGATCGGCCCCTCCTCCTCAAAGCCTCGCTCCCCCACCAGCTTGTTCAACCAGTCCCGAGCCGCGGTGTAGGTGGCAGTGGCCACGCCTACCGGTGTCACCGCGGCCAGGTGCCTCGTGCCGTGCCAGAAGCAGTAGGTGAAGGCGCGCCACGCCGCGTGCAGCTGCGGGTCGATGGGCAGGCTAGGGAAAGTGTTGGGGCTGCGCGGCTGCAGCAGGCGCTTGGACAGCACGATGGCCTGCTTGTGGTGCTCCCAGCCCATCTCGGGCCAGAACCAGTCCAGGAACTGCGGAATGGGAGCACGAGCGAGCGGCAGTAATGACATGCGACGAAAACTTTTCGCGTGGTCGCAGTGTCGGGTTGCGCCCCTGCCGACCCAAGATGCTCCTACACGGCAGGCTCGGACTGGGGACCCAACCCGTAAGTACCTCGAGCAATGCAGACATGTACTCCGAAACCAGCAGCAGCAACTGCCAGTCAACGGGCGCCCAGTAATCCTCGGTGCTGTGGTACGGCCCGATGCGCAGGAGCTCCGCGGCCACCTGGTCAAGGGAAGGCATCACACGTAAGACCGCTGCCACATTGTTACATTTTATATTCGAGAAAGGTATGAACCATGGGGCCAGCAAGGTCCTCCCGAGCATGATGGGGCAAGGAGGCAAACGGCGGGGGCGGGGGGACCTGGGTGCCGCTCGCCCACCACGGTTTGGCGACCGGGCACGCCTCGTCAACTTACCCTGAACTCCAGAAGGTTGAATCCTTTATGCACGTTTCCATCGCTGTTGCGTGCCTCCTGCGCGGATAATTTAAGCCCGGCGGCCGGCCGTCGCGGTCAGCGGTCGCCGCGATGGCTGAAGGTTATGGCTGAAGTCTTACCTCAACGTGCGCCGGAAACTTCTCCGACTTCCACCTAGACTTCGCTGACATGGTGCTTTGGTCCTGGTCCTTTAGGATGGCCATTGAAACAAGGGGACAAGCTTTGTCAAAAGTTTGCACCGAGGAGTAAGTTGTTGCGCGGCTCGCTTGAGGCCAAGTCAAAGTACTGTACGCTGTAGCCTGCTCATAAATTCTGCTTGGCCTCCCACTGTCAGGCCCCTTGCACGCGCAGTTGCGAAGCACTTACTCCTCGGGGCCCAGCGTTTTCTCATTGAAGCACTCAAGGTTTCTAACGTAGAAGTTTAGTCTATACAAAAGATTTGAGCCAGCATTTGGTCAGAGCGACATGACACGATTGCCTGGCGCCCCTCAGTGCCCGGCGCTCCTGCGCCCCGTTTGCGCAGCCAGCCCCGGCTTTATCGTCACCCGGCCAAACTGCATTATCGGTACGTGAGAGCTCAGTCGCATGTTAACATCATCAAAGCTTACACTTGACCACGACACGCCAACAATCTGCGCATCTGTGTGCCCACGCCCCACAGTACGTACCCTGGGCCCCCCAGGCACTGGCAACAAGCCAGCATCGGCAGCCAGAAACCATAAGGTCAGTTGGATTTACACACTTCATAGAAGTACGATCCACGAACATGTGTATGTGCGCACAAACCCGCATGTCTCTGGCATAAGCATGGCAAGTGAGAAAACAAACATCCATACAACCACGCGAACCCGAACCGACGCATTATTAGGCGCAACTGCTCCGCGCAGCCTGCGCTTTGGCGCACGTACACCTTGTCCCATAAACCCATCATTCTTGCCATGCGTGTTCCTGCTTAGGTCTGGATGCGGAATGCGGACTCATGCTGGTAGACGGGCTGGGCAAAGCCATGCATTCCGCTACCGTATGCACGTCCAGTACCAATCACACCACACAATACATCCCAGTCTGTCCCGGCCTTGGATTCAAAGTTAAGTCACATACTCTCGTTCGCTATCTCCCATGTTTTAGATTCTCACTGTTGAAACAGGTGGGGATGGTTG
The DNA here is from genome assembly GCF_000002595.2 of Chlamydomonas reinhardtii. Classification (NCBI taxonomy): domain Eukaryota; kingdom Viridiplantae; phylum Chlorophyta; class Chlorophyceae; order Chlamydomonadales; family Chlamydomonadaceae; genus Chlamydomonas; species Chlamydomonas reinhardtii. The sequence goes on along the minus strand of NC_057009.1, from coordinate 7,318,815 downwards.
CACAACTCAGAGGTCAAACCGTGCCGTATGGCACCGCATGCCAGCACGCAACAGCTAGCTCTGCACGCCCACCGTCTACGGCCGAATGTCCGACCGACCGACCCTTTCACCGACCGGCCAAAGGTCGGAAGACGCGATTACACGCACGCAGCTGGCAACACAACCGGTGCTTCAGATGTTTCTTCCCGTATTACGTATCCGCTGCCAACCTACAGAGGCAAAGGTTAGCGGTGCGCCAAGCGCCAGCTTGTGCGGTTTCGAGCCTCTATCCCGATGTAAGTAGCCACAACAATGTACATAAAGCCACACACACCTTCTCCGAATGACGTCAGCAAATTAAGACACGAACGGGCGTATCAACGATCAGACCTATCCCGACATTCCCATGGCGGTACATGCGGGCTGGAATGCGCAATGCACGACGTGAATGAAACCTCTTCCCCAAACGTCCAGCCATGCGTTAGACCACCATCCGCTGCATTGCATACACGCTGGAGTAGGGCACGCAGCAGTACGGGAGAGCAAACCTCCCGCAAACCGCACGGCAATGATTCTTATGAATACTACGACAATGACAACTCCATTCACGCAAACTGACCCCCACGTGGAAAGCACACAAGGACAGCACACCCTCGCATAGCGTCAACCAGAAAGCCCTAGGGCCCCGCTGCAGACGCTCCACCGTGGGCACTCAATTTCAGGTTCTGGAGCCGTTCAGGGCCTACAATCCCATAGTTGCGTTTTAGACCTCAGTTATACTATCCAGCATGCCTTACCCTTTCCAAATGCTACCCCGCTGCAAGCGAGGCACACAGTGCAGCTGCGGACATTGCGCAACATCCTGTATGTACGTCGTAGCTAGCGTGAGGCCACCGCCATGCCGTTGCCGCTGCCTCCGTCGGCCTTCTCGCACCACTGACCTAATTGAGGCCCCGCGCTGCCGCAATCACATCCGCATCGGAGTTGCCGGCTCGCAGCACAGCCGCCGCGGCTGCCATCGTCGCCAGCGCCGTGGCATCCGCACTGCACGCGTCCGCTGCCGTAGTCTCTACTCAGCGCCATGCACCACTCACACACGCGCACGTACACACACGGTCTGGACGCGCCGCCACCTTACTCGCCCATCCCCTCTCCCGCTGTATGTGCTGCAGGGGTGCTCCTATCCTGCGCGGCGCCATTACCGCTGCTGCCATTTGCTGCGCCCGTGGCCCGGTCAACCAGATGCGCCCGAGCCCTGCTGCGAAGGCGGCGCAGAGCACCAGTTCCCAATCAGGCTGCCTCCCTTCAGCGCCGCCACCACCAGTGCCCGCGTGCCCGCTGGGTCCTGGGACGCCAGCTGTGTCGCCAACAGCTCCGCCTCCCGCAGCAGCGACACCAGCCGCACCTTCAGCTGCTCAGGCTTGGGTGCATACGGCCCGCCGTCCGTGGGCAGATTCGCTGCCGCCACCGCCGCTGCGGCGGCGGCCGTGAAGGCAGACACGTCGGTCGCCGGGCCGCGCGCCTCAGTGCTGCCGTTGCCGCTGCCGCCGGCGCTGCCGCTGACCTGTATCCCCGGCGAGGACAGCGGCAGCGTCAGGCCCGACGGCAGCAGCGTGTTGAGCAGCCGGCCGCTGGGCATCACGCCGCCGACGCTGGCGCTCAGTCCGACGTTGATGTTGCCGCCGCCAGCGCCGATTAGCACGTCCAGTGATTCCACTCGCTCCACGGAGACCACCACGTCCGTCTGCGGTGAGCGCAGTCGTGCAGGGCAGTGGTGATGGGGGGTGAGGGTTATTTGCCGGAGCTCAAAGGAAAAGGTCCCAGCAGTTAAGGAATCGCCGCCCCACCCAAGAGTAGGGGGTGAGAGGTGCGTGCCATACCAGTTGACGCGAGGGGCAGGGGGCAGAAGCAAGTGCTGTCGAGATATGTGCACGCGACGGCCTCTGCAGCACGCTAAATCGGGTACCAAAGGCGCAATGGTGAAGCCGTTATGCCCCACCACCGGTTCATAGCCACGTACTTACGTACGGTAGGCATAAAAACGTACCTGCGCATTTGCGCGCTTCCTCCGGCGCTCGTTCATCGATCCAGGGGCGGACACGAGCCCGGCTGCCGCAGCATCCGCAGCCGCAGCCGCGGCGGCGTCATCCCGCGTGCGCCGGCCTGCCAGCGGCTGCTGCTGCACGTGCGGATGCGCGCCCTGCGAGATGAACGGTCGCGCTAGTGCGGGCGCCAGGATTGTCCGTGGCTGTTGCTGTTGCGCTGCTGCGTCTCCTTGGGCGGCACCCTCCGCGCCGCCTGCCTCGTCCGCCGCATTGGTCGCCTGCTGGTTGGCCTCATCCGCGGTGACCGGAGAGCTTCCAATGGTGGACGAGTCCGGGCTGCTGCCGTCGGTGCCGCCCGAAGTCCCAGTGGCTGCGCCACCGCTACCACGCGCCACAGCGAGGGCCCGACGGAGGGAGCCGCTGCCTCCACTGAAGCCCTCGCCCTCCCCGTCGCCCTCGCCCGCGGCCCCGCTGGCGCTCCGATTTCGGCCGCGACCGCTGCCGCCACCGCCAGCGCTCCCGTCGCCGCCGCTCATTGTCATGGCAATGGTGCGGCCGCCGCTCTCGTCGCTATTCCCGGTCAGGACACCGCCATCTAGGCCGGTCAGAGCCATCGCCGCTGCGTCGTCACCGCTGCCGCCTTCGACTGAGACCATGTCAAACACGCCTTCGCCCTTGCCGTCGCCGGAGCTGCGCTGCTGCAGCGGGGAGGACTCCGGCGGCAGCAGCTGGCGCCCGTCCATGGTGGTTGGCTGCCCAGCCGCCGCCGTGCCCGAGGACCCAGTGCTCAGGAGCAGCGGGGGAGGTGGCAGGCCAAAGGCCGCCGTGGCAGCGGGGGCCGGCACGGCCCCGGCCATATCGGCAGCGGGGGCTAGGGAGGGGCTCGGGCTGTCACCGCCGGCGGCCGCCGACGCGGCCTGCGCCTGCAGCTGCTGCAGCTGTTGGTCCTGCTGCAGTCGCGCGGCTGCAGCTGCGTCAGCAGGCATGATGGTGACCACGGGTGGCTGCATGAAGGGCGTGGTGGCGCGTCCCTGTGCCGCTCGCGACAGGACCTTGCTGAAGTCCATCGTCTGCGGCAGCCCGGACGGCAGCGCTAGGTGCGCCAAGACGCCATCGGCGGCTGCCGCAGCGCCGCCGGCAGCAGCAGGCGCTGCGCTGCCGGTCGCAGCGGCTGCCGCTGCCGCTGCTGCGCCTTCGGCGCCCGCTGCCGCCGCGGCGGCAGCGCCCATCGCAGCGCCGGCGGCGCCGGCGCCTCCGGCTGCCAGAGTGTCTAGGAAGGCGAACCAGGACTGATCCGGCTGCGATGGCAGCTCATCCAGCAGGTCTTGCATGGAGCTGAGGCCGCCCAGGCTCATGGGGGCCGCACCGCCGTCCATGTGCTGGGGGCCTCCGCCCGCTGCGCCGCCGGCGCCCGCTGCGCCGCCGGGGCCCTGCTGCTGCGCTGGCTGCTGCTGTGAGTGCGACTGCGGTTGCTGCGATTGCAGCTGTGGTTGCGGCGGCTGCTGGCCGCCAGCAGGGGGAAGCGGGTGCACTTGCACCGAAATCAGGGTGTTGCTGAGCATGCTAATCGTGTGCGCTGACTGGCCCTGCTGTCCGGACTGCCCCTGCTGCTGGCCCTGCGTCGTCTGCTCCGGCAGCTGCTGGGACTTGTCACCGTTGATGAGCGGCGTGATGATCACCCGTGGCGTATTAGCCAGTTGCAGTTGCTGCTGTTGCAATTGCTGTTGCTGCTGTTGCTGCTGCTGCACGGCCTGCGGGTCAAGCGGCTCAAAGGTGACAGTGGCCCAGGGCTGTGGCGACACGTCGGGAGATGACTGCTGCAGCGGCGGCGGCATCGGGAAGACTGGGAAGGGCGGCTGGGCCGGGAAGTCCGCGCCCGCCGGGCCGGTGGCGCTGAGGGACGGGGGCTTCATGAAAGGCATGTAGCCGCCGCCCGCATGCGCCCCGCCGGTGGCTGGCGGCGCACTGTACGGCACACCGTACTGCTGTCCGTACTGTCCACCCAAGTACGAATTCCCATTCATACCCGGCGGCTGCAGCTGCGGCAGCGGCGGCAGCTGCTGCGGCCCTCCACCGCCACCACCGCCCTGGCCTTGCTGCTGCTGGTGCTGCATGCGCTGCTGGTGCTGCTGTTGCTGCTGCGCCAGCGCCTGCTGCGCAGCGAAGGCCTGTTGGTACTGCGTCAGCTCGTCCAGGGAGGCGCTGGGCGACACAGTGCCGGCGGAGCGGCTGCCGCCGCTGCCCATGGCCCCCGACGTGCTGCGAGTGAAGGGGCTGGGGCGCGTGCGGCTCACCGGTGGCCCGCCGGCGGCCATCTGCAGTGAATTACTGTATTGCTGCTGCTGTTGTTGAGGCGCCATCAGCTGCTGGAACAGCTGCTGCTGCTGCTGCTGCTGCTGTTGCAGAAAGTTCTGCTGTTGCTGCTGCTGTTGTTGTTGTTGTTGCTGCTGCTGGTGTTGCGGCTGCTGTCGCAACGAAAGCGGCTGCAACCCGTTGGCGTTCTGCAGTCCCAGGAGCTCCTGAAAGCCACCGATCACGGGGCCGCCCGTGTTAAGAAACGCAGACAGACCGCCTGCCCCACCGCCTCCGTTCGCGCCGCCCTGCTGCTGCTGTGCGACCGCTGCCGCTGCCTGCTGCAGCTGCTGATGCTGATGCTGGCTCAGCCCACTGGACTGGTGGAGCAGCATCTGCCCCGCCGGCGGCTGGCCGCCACCGCCGCCGCCGTGCTGCTGCTGCTGCTGCACGCCTGGGCCGGCGGCGGAGGGCGGCGGCATCAGCAGCCCCATTGTCATGGGCGCGCCTATCGCCGCGGCGGCTGCGTTGGCCTCGGCTGTGCCGGGGAACACCATCGGCATGGCCCCCAGGGAGGCTGATGCGCGGACCAGGGCCTCGATGTGCGGCAGCGCGTTCTGCCAGCCCTGCACACAGCAGGCCACGTAGCCCAGGTACCTGTGGGCGGCACAGGTGAGCACAGCAGGCGGGTAGGAGCACTGGTACGACGCAGATAGCAGCAGCAGATAGCTGTATGGCTGGGGACTAGCTACTACCAGCGAGGGCGGGCTGCTTGCATTCGTGTATGTTGCAGTGAAGCAAGCACGAAGAATACGGAGCAGTTGTGGTGGACAGGTTCATCCAACATACGGCACATACAAGTGCGATGCCAGAAGCCAAGGACTCGCTTACTTTGTCCCCAGCTTAGCAGCACACATACACACGCACACAAGCATGCTTGTCGTAACTCATAATGACACAGCGCACGGCAGCATGTGCATACGTGTGCACGTGCTGTACGGCTTGTATGCACTGTTGCAGAGCGCTTGCATTATGAATCGTGAAGCGAGCGCTGTGGATGAGACTCACTTGAACTGCTCATGACCAATGCCGGGCGCTAGGGGGCCGCGCGTCTCGCGCAGCACGTTGGTCACGAAGCTGTGCACCACCTCCTGCTGCGCCGCGTGCGCCGGCGTGGAGGGGGGTGCGGACGGCCAGTGCTGCGTTGCCTGTGCATGCAATGTATGGGCAGGTGCGTGTGTATGTCAGCAGGTGTGTGGAGAAAATTACTCAAGCATGCGCGTGCGTGGGCAATCCTGAAATCCCTTAAACTACCCGGAACACCAGGGGCAATACCAGACAGGATTATTGCATCCCCAGGCGGGTGCTCGGAAGAACCGTTACGGATGGGAAATGTGTTAAGTCAGCTGGATGTGGGGAAGCAGGGTCTTAGAAACTGTTCCAAGGGTGGAGGGCGTGCGACGCCATGCGTGAGGATGTGTATGCGTGGACCACGTGCATTGAGAGATGTAAGGCTTTGGCAATTTTTGCTCTTCCGTTGCCGGTATGTAGTGCAGCAGGAGCTATCAAAGTAGTGTGTTGGTTATACTTGGTTAGACCGTCAGAATGAATGTCACGAACTGCTTATGAGGCCTACCTGCCATACATGTATATGTTGGGTGTCTGCCCCGCAGCGGCAGCTGGGTTAAAATTGTAATGGGCACCAACAACCCGCCATCCCCATACGTTACATACCGCATCATAATCCCCGCGCGCGTTCATCCTTTTTACTTGCACATACAATCACAGCAAAAAATGATTCTATCTGCACGCACCCTGCCAGCAGCAGAGGACACGCATGCGCGCGCACTCTTCACGGAACCTTCCATCCAGCGAATGCACGCACGTATGCTCACCTGCTTGAAGGCGCACATGACGTCGCTGACCGCCAGGAAACCAAGGGCGGGCGGGTTCTTGACGGAGGGGATGCCCACACTGAAGCCGTCACGTGCCTCCACCTTGGCGTGGTTGAACTGAGACAGCGGAACAACCGAATGACGTGCGCGCAGGTTGCGTGTGTGAACTATCGACAAGTTGCGCCAGTGTGCGCTAGTGTGCGCTAGATAGTGTGCGCTGGTAGATGCGTGCTGCTGCTGCCAGCATGTGTTCCGTACAGCATTGCTTGCATGCAGGGTGCCAATTATGTCTTTCAATACAAACGCTACAAATAAAATGAGCAGTGCGCTGCTGCCTGTACAACTGCACGGTTCATTCCCCTTATCGATCCAGGTGCGCACATGCTGCTGGTCCGCCGCTGACGCACCTTTGGCCGGCCCTGCGTGACGCGCAGCGGCCAGCGCACCGCGTACTCCTCCTCCGTCTGCCGCTTCACCGCGCCACGCTTCTCCACCGAGCGGCAGCCGCACTCCGCGTCCGGCCACGTCACCGCCGGCCACTGGGCCCAGTCGATGGGCGCGTTGGGGAAAGCGTCGCGCAGCCGCGGCCCCATTGCCTGTTCAAGCCGTCCAATCAAGTGTGATACCGGTGAGCAAGGACGCGCACTGCTGCCAGTATTGCTAGATGGCGGCTGCAGCGCATTGTGTTGGGATACCTTCTCTTGCAAGCTGCATGCCCATGCATCAGCATGATTTTCCGTTTGTGCATGTGCCGCCGTGCCCACCTCCAGCCAGTTCTGCAGGGACGAGACTATCTGGCCGTCGCTCTCAAGCCCCTTATCTCCGACCAGCTTGGTCAGCCACTCGCGCGCAGCAGTGTAGGGGGCTTGCGACATGCCGGCCGGGGCCGACGAAGACATGTGCCTCGTGCCGTGCCAGAAGCAGTAGGTGAAGGCGCGCCACGCCGCGTGCAGCTGCGGGTCGATGGGCAGGCTAGGGAAAGTGTTGGGGCTGCGCGGCTGCAGCAGGCGCTTGGACAGCACGATGGCCTGCTTATGCTGCTCCCAGCCCATCTCGGGCCAAAACCAGTCCAGGAACTGCGGAAGGGAAAACGAAGGTAGCGAGGGAAGGTAATAAAGCAACGTATGGTTACGGGGAGATAGGCGCATCAGGCACTGAATCACCGCAGAGTGACTTGCTTATTGCGATGCAAGTAACACGCACGGTGACCTGCATGTAAAGGAGCGTAGATGCTCCAACGGGTTTGCAGTGGTTTTGCTCCACGCGTGCGTCGTTCACAGGTTACGTGGTTACGGACACGCACCCCCACGCACCACGCACGCCACCACGCACCTCCAACAGCGCAGACATGTACTCGGACACCACCAGCAGTAGCTGCCAGTCCGTAGGTGCCCAGTGATCGTCAGCACTGTGGTAAGGCCCGATGCGCAAGAGCTCCGCGGCGATCTGTGGGGTTGAGTGTGTGCCAAGTTCGGACGGCAGGACTACTGTAGCTGAACACGCAACCGGTTTAGTACTTGAAGCGGCCGCGCGCTTCACATAGCTTGATAGTTAAATAATAATGATCCACACCAGAAAGCACGATCAGCAGGCGCGTAACCCACTGCGCCGACCCGCAACTTTTCTTGCCCCAACCACCCTTAGTCCAGATGATGAACTCACCCGGAGCTCCAGGTGATGCCACCCCCTCTGTATCTTGCCATCTGGCCCCTTAGCCTCTTCCACGTGCGATGGAAAGCGTTCAAGCGCCGATCGCCAGCGACTTGTGCTGGTGGCGCGAGACATTTTGAGCGACGCTGGGGCTGTCCCAAAAGTTGTCCAGCTTTCCCTAGATAATTAAGCTTATCTTACGTACATCTGGTACACTCAGCTTATTAAGGCGCGGCTCAGCTCTGCACCGACCGCGACATTTTTGGCCTGGGTCCAGGCTCAGGCCGAGCTCCTTAAGTACCAGGGTATATTACCGAAAGGTGTTGGTGTATGTATGCGCATATGGTTTTGCCAGTTTAGTGTACGCAGATGTGCAAGGACGCGCAGGGGCCTGTCGGCCTGACCGATCCTTCATTCGTCGCGGTACCGTGTCAACCCGGCACGTCGTTTCTGGGCACCCCCAACATGACAGTGTATCAAGGTGTTGCTTACACCGGATGTGTCGCAATACCCTTCACTGGCCTTGACCTGTGCCATTTCATGAGAAGCGTCAACCTACGCGCATGCGTCGCCTCCCTTTACTCCCGCCCCGACGTCCTTCGATCGTGAGCGGGGGCACATCAGTCCTTCCAGTTCAGCGGCGACCCCGACACAGCTGCAGCTGAACTGCTAGCACGCTGACAGGAGCCCATCCGGCGCCCACGGCATACGTGACGCTGACCTGGGCCCCAGGGCCCTTCGCCAGTGCCGCGTCCTTACTTCGCCAACCTGCTTTCATCTGAGAGGATGGTGCTGCACGTTATGGTGACGTGGCGCATAGGACACAGCGGTCTGCTGGAGGACGTAGCCCAGGATTTGAATCTTAGCACGAGGTGTAGACCGCCGGCTCGCCCCACGCTCCACAGAGCAGCACCTGAAAGGACCCCAGCCAACACAGTGCTCGCTCCTATACGGTCTAGAGCAGATTCCGCTCGTGATGAGCTCCGTTAGCAGGCCCCTGTTGTAACCAATGCAATACCTACGGCCACTCCGGCGACAGAGGCACGGCGCATTGGCCACCCCGCCACCAGGCAGCATGCGCGCGCGCGGCATACACGTGATATGGGTCACACGCCTTGCCACTCTACGAGGCGATCCCACCACCCACCCCCAGCATCCCAGCCCGGGTGCGCTGCCTACATCGCCTTCCTCGCTGTGCAGTCACCATCCAGCTTTCCGCCCCTAAATAGGAGCGCCCAGGTGGTGGTGCCAGAGCCGGCGGGCGCCGCCGGGACCATGCTGGGGCCACCTGCTTACTGAGTTACTGAAGCTGTGCAGATGTACGGTACGGCCTTGACTACTGGGAGCGCTGCCGCCGATGCAGGAGCTGGAGGAGGTACCCAGCACCGGAGAGGCGGAGACTGGTGCATCAACGCGCCGCTGTGGCCCACGCTCGGTCTAGAGCAGACTGGCGGGCGCAGGTCCATGGCGTGCTTTTGCGCCATCCATTATTAGTGCGGCTGTCCTCATCAAAACCATGCCAAGAATGGTTGGCCGCTGCACGGCCCACCGCTCACGCAATCCGCCTGGCGAATGAAGCTGCCGAAGCTGTATGTCCGCATGGCTAGGTCCACGCACCTAGCTAGGCAGCGCGGCGGCGGCACGGCCTGTCCGCCTCCGTCCACGAGGACCGGACGAGCGTGCCAGGCCCACTGCCCCTTTTGGCGGGAAGACCTACCGCCGGCAGCAGCAGCAAGCCGCGACCTTGGTTGCCAACAAGGGCACCCTGGCGCGGCTGTGGCAGTGCCCCACCCTCCGGTGCAGGAGGAGCTGTGGCCGCGGCTGCTCGGGCCCCAGGGCTCCATGGGCGCGTGCACCCAATGCCAGGCTGTCCCAGGGCGCAAGACATTGAGGATATCCCGCCGCGTGCCAGTGCACCGGGCCATGGCATTTGCTGGCAACGCCCTTAGCGTGTGAACCTAGTTAGCCCTTGCTATTTGGTGATCTTGGACGGCGCTCAAAGTATCTAGCAAGAACAGGCCTGCCTTGGGGGCGCATGCAGGAGGGCGGGGGCGGCAAGGGCCGGGGGAGGGGGTGGCGGGCGAAGCGGCGAAACGCACCAGGCCACAAGGCCGTCGGTTGTCGGTTGCAGGAATGCAACAAGACGATCCATACGCAGCCTGAGCGTCACCAAAATTACCCTCTTGGTTGCCTGCTCTACTCAGCAAACGAATCAGGCCTGCGTTCGGTGCTCGTTGAGGAAAACGTTCTGCATCCTTTGCACGCGGTTGCTCGCAGTTGGCACACCTGGTTCCAGAACGGTCGCTGACGGGATGGTACCGTGGCCTTATAGCCATCTTTGACCTGCGGGCCAGCGGCTGGTGGTGGTGGGTTCACTTGACGCGGGCGTGTGCGCACAACGGATACCCCTGTCCAGCCCTCTCGCTTGCTCCAAAGTGAGGCCAAATGCTTGGGGTGTTTACTGGGCATTCGGCCTGGCCTGCAGCGCTCCTGTTCAAGGATAGGCCTGCTACGACATCCATTGAAAGGGTGACGGCTGCGGTCTTTGGGGCTACAGCGCGCCGGCGGTAGTGGCAGGCAGCGAGGAGTGCATCCCATCAGCCGTCTGCATGCCGTTGACGAGCTCCTTGCGCGGAGAACTCTTTGAGACGCAGGTGGATCATACATACGGTACCCAGATCTTTACAGTTCGCTTCTGGACAAGAAGTTTCCCGTAAGATGCAGTTCATTACGCACACGCAGCCACGGACAGGGGACGCAGCAGTGCAGCAAATGCCACATGCCCCATTTCGTCGCGGAACAGGTGAGCCCGTGGCGCGGAACGCCGGCTTACCATGCGCATTCACACAGCGCCTCCTACATAGCACGATAGTAAGAATGAAATAACTAGGGTTTAGCGTTTGGCGACTTGCTCTAGCATCACCCCTGACCGTGCACACGGAACCTTGCACCCCTGATAACGCTTAACGGTGCTTTGAATCTGTGCACACGGCAGGCGTCCTCTCCCCCTCCCACGCCACTCCATTCCCGGCGCTCCTCGGCCCTTCCGCAAACACTCGTGGCGGCCAGCGTCCCCATGCTGCGTTCCAGACCCGTGGCAAACGGGTTTTCCTCCTGCCGCCAGACAGGGAACCACTTCGTGTAGACAGGTTTGATCATGGTTTGCCTCAAGCACACCGAAGACCGCAGGTCCTGCCGCCTGAACTTACGTTGTACTCTTTCCACAGTCCCACGCTCTATCGACATATGGCAGCCATACACTACACCCCAACCGTAACCAGCGCTACCCTTCTCCCAAGCAACTGCATGCAAAAGTGGGCGCAACAGAAACATTATCACGCAGCAAAACTTGGAGCTCACGCACCGCGTCTGTTCCTACCTCACCGCCAACGCAAATGCGACCTCCTCGACGAGGTTGCAGCGCGTTCGTATTTCCATTGGGTCTGACGGAGCGATGCCGCCTGCCTGATCCGTTGTTCATTAGTCACACCTCCTCACGTGTACCTGACAAACGTCTTCCTGCGTGCGGCCCACCTCCATGTGTCCCTGCAACGCCCTCAGAATGCATGTTCCCCTCCAAACGCAGCGAAGACAGCATTGCGCAATAACCATCTCGCCGCTGTCCAACCCAGGCAGCGCTGCGCGTCCCAATGGCTTCATCCCACCGTATGCGAACACGCGCAACACAATTCACCCCGACAGCATATGCATAGAAATGACCACCCTAAAACTTGGCAACCCCGCTTTTGCAAGCTGCTTTTTTCGCTGTCGCGGCCTCCGTGCGATGGCGCCGGCACAACGAGCACGATGCCGCAACACCCCGGGACGGGCGCGCAGAGCATCACCACATACCCTTCGCGACCCCGCCTTGCCAAATGCACGGCCCAGTATTGCACTCGAAGAGTGCAGTGCCGGCTTCATCCACAAAACTCTCTAGGGCGGCGTAGATGCATCGTGGCCGCATTCTCCGTTTGGAGGACGCCGAAGCACATCAGTGGCCAACCGGCCATCATTATTTCCATGCACGCACGCCGCGCCCTTACGTATGTATGCCTAGACCGTGCCCTTACATGCCCTCACCGCCTGAGGCCTCGATCATGTACGTCTTAATGGACGCCACGAATCCGATCAAGCTCAGGATGATGGAGATCGGAATGAGCGCCTTCAGCCACCACTTCTCCACGGTGTTCATGTTGGGGAAGAGTTTGAGCGCGAAAATCGCGGGCAGCGTGTAGGCGGTGGTGAGGTAGGTCACCGAGGTGACCAGGCCGACTGCAGGACAGGCGGCAGAGTTTGGGGGAGCGGGAGCGTGTCAGAGCAGGGTACGGTGCGAGGTGGACGAGGCGAATGCCGGTCTGCTCATTAGAACTGTCTATTCATACCGCTAGAGGTACGACTGCAGGCCTAAGCACGCACCCTGGTGCATCCATTGGCTGGCAGCTAGATGTATGTTGCGCGTAGCAGCACCGCGTGTTCTCTCACCTAGCGTGCAGAAGAAGGGCACCGCCACCGCGATCACGGCCGAGTATGCCGCAACGAAGGCAGTCGCCGCCAGCCACTGTACAGGGCGGGAAAACAGGATTGGGTGCGTGAGACAAGGTCGGCATTTTGATCGTGCGATTTGTAAGCTTGCCACTTGCTGTTGAAGAGCGCTTCAAGGCGACGGCCCTGATGTGTAGTGTGTGAATGTGGGTGCACTGTGCAGCCAGCCGCGGTGCGGGAACTCACGTGGCCGCTCGAGTGGTCACCAGTGCTCATGTGGCCGGCGCGGGAGTTGTCCTGCAGGGGGACAGGTAGACCGGCGGCCAGGTCGCGTGTCAGGCAAGGCTTCCAGCAAAGCCGCGGCACAGTGAAGGTAGCCTCGTGTATCGTGAATGGCACTTCTCCCTGCCTTCCGCCAAGTACAACCCTGCCCATCTTCATCTCCCGAACGCAGCCTTCCCCCACCCCTGACCGGTGAACTGACAACGCACCTCGTCCCACAGCTCGCCGCTGTTGCTGGGGCGCTTGCTGCGGCGTGACGACAGCACCAGCAGGTTGTGCGTCCACACGTTCAGGTTGACCAGGTACTGGGCCAGCGCCTGTGGGGGGCGCGCAGAAGCAAGATGACGTGGGCGTGGCATTGGATGGTTGACAGCTGAGAGGCCTGCTCGAGCTAGATGGGCGTGCATCTGCGGGCGCGTGGGGGTTGGAACACGAATACGAAAAGAAGTGTCCTCTTTCACATACCTGGAAGAAGATGAAGGCAGCAGCGATCTGTGCCAGCACACCGGCACGCATGCTGAACACGGCAATGCCGTGCACACTCGCGCCCTTGCTCCAATACCTGCGTAAAACCAAAGTAACACGACAAAAGCGCGTCAGTGCCCGTGTCAGGACCGGTGCCTGCCTCTGATGGATCCCACGGATGGACCCAACAAGCGCACATAAGCACCCAAAGCATCAAATCTAAGATCACCAGCAGGCGTAAACACCTGCCCATGCAGGCACATGCGCTTGTATCTGCATCTATGCGCAGAGCCCCCACACCTTCCTGCTGAGACAGGGCAGCAGCAGGGCGCGGCGGCACGCGTGCTTACCCGATGGCGCCGAAGCCGCCGTACAGTGCGGTCATGATGCCGGTGCACATCATGACTGCCTTGCTGAAGTTGTTGGGCGTGCGCATGCTGGACATGATCTCCAGGAAGGCGAACTGGCCGCCGTATGCTGCGGGCATTGGGCAGGTCCGGGTAGGAGTCGGGTCAACGGTGATGGCGTGAGTGGGTTTGTGTCCTTCCGATGGTAGCGGTTGCCCGGCGAGGGCTTGCTGGTAGTGCAGCTCCAAATAAGACACCGCACCGCCGCTCAAAGCCCTGTCAGTTACGCGCCGCACTCACCGAAAATCATGTTGAGCACGGCCATGGCTGCGGGGGTCCAGTTGCTGGTCGACACATCCGAGGGGAAGAGTGGGCTGTCGTACACGAGCTCCTGGTGCCTCTCAGCGGTAAGGGTGGCGCCCAGGTGCAGCGCGGCGTCGCTGGCGTCACCGCCCTCGCCGGGGGATCCTGAAGCCGAACGAGGGGGAAGTGGCCGTGGGGGCGAAGAGTGGGTTTGTGCAGGGATTGAGAGGGGTGGGGTCGGACCTGCTGGCAGAGGTGCTACCATTGATGTAGATGGGGATTGTGCCGGGCCACCCCGGAAGCACTGGCACGTTGAACACGCGCAAACACACAAGAGTGGGCACGCAGAGTCAAACCAAGCAAAACACCACGTAGCAGGCTGCCGGCCCGTGACTCACCGCGATAGAGGAGCATGTCGTACACCACGATGGCGATGGCAACCAGCTGCGCCGCAGTGCCGGTCATGAAGAACCAGGACAGCTGCGTCAAGTACCTGGGCGCATGTGTGTGCGTGTGCACAGCAGGGGCGGGCAGCAGGGTCCGGGAGGGGGGTGGGGCGGATGTGTGAGTGACTAGCTCCGACATGGTGTGGCTGCACTTTGCACGCGCTTGGGGCAAGGGTGTGGGGCTGGCTGGCGCGCTTGAGCTGCTGGTCAAGAGAAGCTGGCATGCAGGCAGTGGGATCAGCAGGCTCACCGGATCTGCCCAAGTAGAAGCACCACCACCGCAACGATTACGGAGCACTGCCAGAGCGGCAGCACCTGCTGCAGCGAGGGCGACAGGGCGTGGAAGAGCGACTGTGTGGCCGCCAGGTGCAAGATGATGCAGCGCGTGGCGTCCAGGCTGCGAGGCGAGGGGAAGGGCGCCAGGAGAAGCGGGCGGGTTAGCATGGTGGGACGCACGCGCTTGGAGTAAGAGAGCGTGGGACAACATCTGCAAGGAAGGTGGGACTGCGCAGTCGTGTGAGAGGCGTGCGTGCATGGGAACCTGGCACAAAGCCGTTTCGAAGAGGTCATACGGAGCATTTCGCACACAGGCGGAGGTTCTAGGCCAGACGCGCGTGTATGAACTATGAAGTTCTTACCTGTAGATGGTTATGTAGACGGAGATGCGGCCGACACGCCCGGCGGCGGCGTCACCGACGTCACCAAACAGGACTGTGGATGGCAAACAGAAACGGCGGGATCAGTTCGCAACAGAAGCACACGCCAGTTGGCTTTCAGGCATTTTGAGGCAGGCGCTTTGACGCAACGTCCAAGGGCATAGTCAAGCAAACTGGGAGTAGCCAGGGTGCGGGACCAAGCATGCCATGTAAACAAAGAGGGAGGGAAGGGTTGCGCAGGTCGACTCACCAGCCTGCGGCACCGCGCCATAGAGTCGCGTGAAGAGGGAGCCCGAGTAGGAGGTCGCGATGGCGAGCAGAGCCAGGACAACTGCGGTAACAAGGAGAAACGTTGAGCGGTCAGAAAGGGGCAAGGAGGGGTGGGGCGGGGCGCGAAAAGAGCGGGAAGCGCAGGCCGTTGCTCACACGCGCTCAGCACGCATACACACACGTGTGCTGCACCACCTGTCGGCCTCCGCCGCCAGGCCTCCCGCACCCCCCACTCTCCACGCCACCAACTCACCGATGCCGAACACCCAGCCCAGCCGTGCAAAGTCGCATGGAAGTAGCCACAGGCCCCAGCCCAGCTGGAGCGTTAGCAGTGCCGCAGTGGTTTGCAGTGTTGAACACCGCCGAACCGACACGCTCAACGACTCAGCCTGTCGACCGTCGCTGTCGCCACTGCCCTTGCGCTGAAGTGTTTTTTGGATTGTACCAGTTGGATGCGCTGTGCCGTTCGAAGTGGCCGCCGTCGCTGAGACCTGCACGACGGTGTGGCCCAATTGGGGCTCCTCGCCTCCTTGCAGGAGAGGCTCGCTGAGCGAGTCTGATACGGGGTTATGCGTCATCGCGTTATGTAGAAGACCTTGCTCAAGGCTGTTAGGGTTCGAAAGAAGCAAGCTTCCACCGAAACTTCCAGCAATGCCAGCCATATATGAACCAACAGGGTGATGCGGAGGCCAAGGACGTCGTGCCAGAATGAGATTGTGGCGTGCGGGCTAATTAAACACAGCGATGCGCATCGCCGCGCCATGCTCACGTTTGCCATCATGAGAGAGGCCCCGAGGCCGCGCGTACGGTGTCGCGGTCGGCTTTTTCAGCTCGCGTGGAGCCCCCGTGGGCGAAAAGGTTTCGCTCTCAATTTTAGTTTGCGCAACACTTAAGGCAGCGATCTGGCAATTACGCGTCGTTTTGTGTCTCTGTGGGAGGCACCATTTGGTGCTACCAAACCGGCGCGCCACGCTTGCAGCGTCTCGCGCCTCCAGCTGTCACAAAGTCGAGAGTGACACAACAACTATGTCAAGGGATAAATAAAGATAATATCACAGACGGCATTTGCTAATAGGCGCCCAACCGACGACACTGATGAAGATCAAAGGGTCGATGCCCCGCAAGCACCAGGCCGAGGCGCAACGGTTACAATGTGACTCAGCACCTAATGCAAGCAACCATTGATATCAGCACGGCTGGGGATAACACCAGCGCGGCCTCGCTCGCAGACACGGTTGGGTTGTCGCGAGCTCAGGCAGTCTTCCAGGCCCGCATGGCACGTGTCCGTCCCCCCGCCTTGACCATCAGTTAGCGCCCAAGCCTCAACGACGTCGTGCTCTTGCCTTCTCCGATACGTATTTTGTGTCATCATCGTGAAGTTGGTGTGCGAGTGCCAAATGAGGCCTGAGGAGTGAGGGGACCCCAAAAGAGGCAGGAAGGTCCCAAGAGAAACGCCCGTACAGTATTAGACGCTGCGCCGCGCTGCCAGCATGTACTCGATTCTACGGCATTCACGTACGCTGCCATGTATCACATGTTACAGAGAAAGTTAAACCCGACGTCTATTTCTTGAGCGGTAATCAAAGCGCAAGGCCACGCGCGTGCATGCGTTCACAGCGGTCTTAATGCCTGGGTCAGCCTTAAGCGATTCTTCATGCGAATAGATGCGTGAAGTCGTAACACATCTCGTGTGTGCGGCCACTCATCAACTCAACCTGGTCTGCAATCAGTGCAGCATACCGTACGGTATGCATGCCATGTGTTCAATGCAAGCAACGGACAACCATCTATGTTATCAGACTTGATGAAACTCATGTTATTAGGGCTGTAATACGTTTGTTAGTCCGCCATGGCGGTCCATGAGTCCTGCCGAAGCCGAATGGCTGCCACCCTGCCCACGTTGGGACCCCTCCTCATCCTGCGCCACGCCCAGCCCCCGCCGTCAATGTGCAAATCAACATTACATGGGCACTGGGGCCTGCCAGGGGGCAGCCGCCTACAGGCGCCAATGCACGAACCTCAGCTTCACCGGGTGCGCTGCTTCTTCGCCATGTGCTCCACAAATGCCTGCACGTGCTCCGCCGTGACGGTGGGCGGCCCGCCGTCTGACTCGGGCGCACTGCCCACTACATCGTGCAGGAACGACCTGTGCGGGCAAGGGCGAGGTGGTTGGGGTGGGGTCCGTCTGCACCAAACCAGTGACTCAGACCCTGGGGACATTATGTAGGGTGGGTGGGGGCTAGCGATGTAGGGGCAGGGCACAGCAGCGAAGCGTTTTGCTGGTGTTCGGTTCTGGTAGCGGCGGTGTCGGCCAGCCGCGGTCGCTCTTAATTGCTATGCGTCAAGGTGAAAGACTGGCCGCCTTGCGACGGCAAAACCATACACACCCTCGCAATGTCTCAGTCCGGCTCGGCTACTCACACCAGGTTGTCGGCGAAGTCACGGAAGCCAGCCGCCACCGCGATGCGCTTGGCGGGCTCTAGGGTGCTCATCGCCTCGCTCTCCGCCTCCTCCAGCGTCTTGCCGCCCAGCAGCTCCCTGAGGCCGGGCCAGGCGTGGGAGTTGGGCAAGCGCAGGAATGGGAGTGTAGGCTGGGAGAAGGTGGCGCGTTGGGCCGTAGATGGGATGGTGGCCTAGGGGTGTAAAGTGGCCATGCGCGCAAGAGTGCCGCAGCAGGCTGGAGTTGCAAAGCTGCTGCATTCTTGCCGCACCGCGGTTTACCCTTGCAACGGCATGCTGCCAACACGTATGAGTCGGCGCGGCACACGCATCGTCAGCGACCGAAGGAGTGCGGAAGATTTCGCCCCATCGGTTTGAATCCTTACTTCGCACTGCCCTACAAACCCCGCGTCGACTCACTTCTCCTCTTCGGCCAGGTCCTCCATGGTCACCACCGCCTCGCCGTCCACCACCTCCTCCTCATCGTCACCATCCTGCAGCGTCGTTGGCGCCAAAAGAGTGCGATTAAATTAGAGTTGGAAGAAGGGCTAGATAGCCAAAACCTCTAGTGTTATGTAGCCTCTTCATAATGATGCTAGTCGAGTATCCGCATGCCATGCCATATACGGTGCGCACGCTGGTTGGCTTGGTAACTTCGGGACGTGAAACAAGTACCGTATTGAAGTTTGGGCACAAGCACGGCGCCCCAACATGTGGCTGTCGCCGAGAGCCCGTGTGGGCCGCCCTGCCGCGCCGCCAGTCACCCCCCGCGCCCCCGGCCCCCACCTCCTCGGCGGTGCCACTATATGACCTGAATATTGGGTTTGCCGCTTGCACGCAATGACATAGGCCAGCCCGACAGCATGGCAAGGGTCCGGCGCACCGCTGTGAGGGTGGGCGCGGCACGCTACGTGCGCGTTGCCCTGCCACCCTCTGCCGCCGCCGTGCCGCTGCTGACCGTATGCGCCGGTGCCGCCGCTGCAAAGCGCCGCCCCAATGCCATGCATTGCCCCCATCAGTGGCCACCCTGCTGCTGCTGCTGCAGCCGCCGCGGCCGCGCTGCTGCCTGCAGCAACCGCTGCAACACCGCACTCTCGCTGCCACCCACCGGACCGCCCGCGCCCTGGCCCTCACCGTACGGAATCTACGGACCTATAAGCAGAGGCATAACCCCTTGAGTGCATGGCCCAACACGTACACAGGTTAAGGTTGGGCTCAGGGCGGGATGCACCGCTGGTTGGGCCGCAGAATGTATCGGGCAACCGCCGTGTCTCACATGTACATATGCCTGGCCAGCTGTGCAACACTATCTATGCTGTACAGCCGATGCTTTGCAGGCAGCACGAAAGGCCATATGCACTAGATAACGCGGCCGTCACATAGCATATCGGTGTAGCGCTATGCAATGGTATACTAGATATCTATATACACAGCATCGTGCCAACCCTAGCTCTGATACGTCAGGTAGAGTGCGCGCTGTCGCAGTGGATCATAGCTTGTTGTGCAGTCCAGCGCAATGTGGTTTTGGTACTCGTAACCCCCAGTCGTAGACGTGCAACAGGGTGGACAGCGCCGGGTCCCACGCGGTTTGTAATGCACCAAACCCTGAAGAGATGAGACGGTCTCAAGCGCATGTGGAAGCTGCGCCGCTCACCTCAGGAACCTCGTCCCACTCGTCACCCTCGCGGCGCCATGTCAGCTCCTCGGTCTGGTCCAGTTGTAGAAGGGAGTCTGCAGGACAGACAAGCAATGTGGGAACCTTGGCTGGGGGTGGGAACATTCAGTTCAGAGTCCCGGTGCAGCTGTCTAACTTTATGCTGCCTGAGGAGAAGCGGCAGCAACTCACGCTCTCCCATCAAGACGACATGGCTCTTTTCCTGGTCGAAGTCATCATGGGCGTCGTATCTGCGTGTGTGGATGGGGCGTTTTACGCTTGTGCTGTGCACGAACCGTCCTCGGCAGCAAGCCGTAATAACTGCAGTTGATTGGCACCGCCGCAGCCCCCAACTCACGCAAGCTCGTAGACTGATGCGTCAGGGTGATCAGGGTGCTTCTCAGTGCTGGGTCCCACCAGCGTTGCTCCCCACCACTGCAGAAGCGACAAGGGAAAGGGCGTCGGGCACCGCACAGACAGGTGGGCCTTGCCGGGCTCGCAGCTGACACACATACCCGCGTGTAGGCCTCGCCCTCGTCCGGCTCTACATTCCACTTGACCTGCGACGACAGCCAGCATGTCGCCGTGAGCGGGCCCGCTTGGGGCGAGGCGAGAACGGCTGTCGAGCAGCTGGCGGGGACATTCCAAGTGCAAAAATGCAGCTACACACCTCCAGCCGGGCCCCTGCTGTGAGCCCAGCCTCCTCCATCCTGAGGATTGAACGAGGCGCAGGGGCTACATCGTCAGTGGCCTCTTGTTGTGCCACAGCCTCGGCGTTCTCGCCAGCAGCCCAAGGCAGAGCAGGTCCGTCAGTCATTTGTAAAACAGTGCAAATAAGCGTGAAAAACACTGTGCGATTATGCGTCCACGGCGGGGTTGAACAGTCTAAAATAATGGAACGAACTACTTTGGCCTTTCTTGGACGTTGCTTCCGATTAACGATATTGGAATGTACATGCAATGTTACGAAATTGGGGATTTTAATACTGCCATGCTGAACCACAGAGGATTGGCGATTGGGGACAGCCCCAACCTGCAACGGGTATGCCACGCTGCAGCCAAGCCATCCCGGAAATTGCTGACGGTGAAGGGGGCCATAACCTCGTCCTCTTGGAGGCTGAGATCCTTTGGCCAGTTGTCCCTGCTGTCCGGTCTGCGAGTCTGAACACTTTCGATGGGGGAAGGTGCTGGCCCCTGCCCCGCCCGGCATGTGCGCAGCCGCTGCGACACCTGGCTTGTGCTTACCCCACCCAGCTGGGTCCCAACTTTTCCGCCACCCTGTCCCTATCCCAGAGAAGTGCCGAAGAATCGCAGACTTGCGTCCTTACAGTCATACGAATAGGTTGGGCAGCGGTGTGGCACTCTCAAAAGGCGTCAAACATATGGCGGTCGCGACAAAACTCCTGCCGTTTGCAAACCGGCAAACTTCCTTCTCTCTCAAATGGCTGCAACCGAAGCTGCGCCGACCCGCCTCAACACAGGTTCACGTTTACCACCCGCAACGACGGCCCGTGTTCAAAAGGACTCGCAGCGCAGCACGTACAGCACGTTGTCGGGTCACGGGGCGGCTGCGTGGCGGCGCGCCCTGCCCCGTGCCCTTCACATCCTGCAGGCTTCGCCCCGTGCTTGGGATCGGCTGGACCCAGGGGCTAGCGCACATTTGGTGGTAGTAGAGCGCTTAGATGAGGTCAGCGACGTTCGAGGGCAGCTCCTCAATCACGGTGTTGTAGAACCGCTGGATGTCCTGGAGCATGCGCTCGTCGTCCTGCAAAGGCACAAGGATATGGTTGAGAGTCAGCAGGTGCCAGGTCCCGCGTTCCACAGCAGCACGCCTTACTGCCACTCTCATCATCGCGTCATCAATGCTTCAGCGCTGACACGCGCCGGCCAAGCACCCTTTCCCAATCCATATTCGGCTCCAGCAAGAGTTCCGAACATCGCCTTTCATTGACCTCCTTGCCCAGCCGCTTACCTTGGTCACGAAGTTGATGGCAACACCCTTGCGTCCGAAGCGGCCCGAGCGACCAATGCGGTGCAGGTAGTTCTCGGGCTGGGTGGGCAGGTCGTAGTTGATGACCAGCGACACCTGCTGCACGTCAATGCCGCGGGCCAGCAGGTCGGTGGTGATCAGCACACGCGACGAGCCGGAGCGGAACTCGCGCATGATCACATCGCGCGTGTTCTGGTCCATGTCGCCGTGGGTGGCGGACACGGTGTGGTCGCGCTCGCGCATCTTGTCCGTCAGCCAGTCCACCTGCGGATTGCATCGGCAGCATGGGCATAATTCGTTAGCAACACAACAGGGTGCTAGGCAACCGTTCCCACAAACACGTTAGCCGGGCCGCCCTGCCCTCAGAAGTTTGCCGGCTGTGCCAAATGAAGCTGGTTGGTCCCCATCGCGCATCCCCAGGCGCCCCCCCCCCCCGCGCGTCCCCGCCCACACCTTGCGGCGGGTGTTGGCGAAGATGACGGACTGGGTGATGGCCAGCGTCTCGTACAGGTCGCACAGCGTGTCCAGCTTCCACTCCTCCTTGTCCACGTTCACGTAGAACTGCTTGATACCCTCCAGGGTCAGCTCATCGCGCTTCACCAGAATGCGCACCTACAGAGGCGTTTGACGAGAATTGGGAGCCAGTAAGCGCGGCACTCATCCAGCTCACAGGCTCAATAACTTCGAACCCCAAACCGATCTGGCATTCTCAAATCCCCACTGCCTTTCCGCCCACCTCCACGGGCAACCAACTTACGGGCTTGTTCATGAACTTGCGGGTAATCTCCAGCGCCTCAGGGGGCAGGGTGGCGGAGAACACACCGACCTGCACACGGCAGATAAGCAGGCATGTCAGAGCGCCAGTACATGTCTTTTCCCCACTCGTGGATACCATGCCATTCATCAGGACGTTTGGCGCGTGTGATCATCCACCACGCTGGCAACCCACTGCTCCACGACGCTCCCGGCCGCTCGCGCCACAGCTGCTGATTCCGCCGCGTCCTTGCTGCTCAGCGTCTTTGCCATCTGGTGCAGTTCAATCACGCCGCCTTCCAATCCCACGTCGACCGCGCAGATTTCTACAAGCAATTGCAAGCGACAGACCAAGCCCATGCAATGCTGGCAGCCGGCTCACCTGCAGCTTGGGGGGCAGCAGCTGGAAGATGTCGTAGATCTGGTCCTTGAAACCGCGAGACAGCATCTCATCGGCCTCGTCCAGGGTGAACATCTTGATGGAGTCCGCGCGCAGGTAGCGGCGGCGCAGCATGTCGAAGACACGGCCGGGGGTACCGACCACGACCTGCACGCCGGCGCCCAGGATGCGGGCGTCCTCACGCACGCTGGTGCCACCCACGCAGGCGTGGCACTTAACCTGTATACCAAGAAGAGGGTGGGCAAAAGACGTGAAAATTCCGTTGCAGGTCGCTGCGCAATCCCTTCCGATTCTGCGCTTATGTTGCCAAAGTCCCCAGCGCTGCAACCTGTGCACGGCGCCGGCAGACTGCACGCCCTCTTTCCCACCGTTCCTCCCAGTCCTTCCACGCACCTGCAGGAAGTCGCCCAGGGCGCGCATGACCTTCTCAATCTGCTGCGCCAGCTCACGGGTGGGAGCCAGCACCAGCGCCTGGCACTCGTTCGAGTTGTAATCGATGTTGTTCAGGATGCCGGCGCAGAAGGTGGCGGTCTTGCCCGTGCCCGACTGGGCCTGCTGAATCACGTCCAGGCCCTTGGTGAACGGCACGATACCCTTCGACTGAATGGCCGAGGGCTTCTCGAAACCTGGTCATCGCAACAGGGGCATGGCGCACATCGGGCAGCAGACCTAGGTCAGTCGCGGGGCAAGGGAGTCGCAGGCAAGTAGGTGCTACGAGGCTACAAGGCCGCAACATGGTCAGTGCCAGCCTCCAGTCCGGAATGTGGCCCGCATACAGGGGGTGAGAGCTGGACTGCCGTCTGCGAGCGCGCCAGCAGTCCAGCCGCCCACACGGAGCTGGCCGCTTTGCCGGGCCCCACAGCCCCTGCCACGCCGTCCCCGCTGTGCTCCGTGCCCGGCTTGACCGCACATGCTGGAGGTATAGCACGTGCTGGACTGCGCATATCCCGGGCTTGCAGGCTAGCAAGTCTGGCCGCTGAGCGGTTCGCACGCCGAAGTCCAGTGGTTGCGCCGTGGCCACTCCGAGGATTCAAACTGCGCCAGTGACCTTTCAGCTACCACGCGGACGCTCTCGCCCCGCTGCTGCGACCACCCAGTGCAGCCGCAGCCATAACATGGCTGCTGCCGCTTGAAGCCTGGTAGCAGCTGCTGATTGGCCCCGACCCTGTCGGCAGCTCCATCGGCCTGAGCAACAGGTAGGCACCTCCCGCGCAAGAGGCCAAACCCGCGACTGCTGTTGAATACTGCTAAATGATCTGCCGGAGTTTGAACCGACCAGCGCAGCGAGCTCCTCTGCTTGGCCCGCAACACCGAGGAAGGGCGCCACGCCGATGGCCCGGCCCAGACCGCGCCAGTGCTTCCAAAAGCTAGCAACCATGATCTTCAGCATAATAAAGCAGTATCTACTCACCGTACGCGTAAATGCCGCGCAGCAGGTTCTCGTGCAGGTTCATCTGGTCGAAGCTCTCAAAGCTCTCCTCCCAGTCGGTGTAGAACTTGTCCTCGTTGTTGCCCAGGCTGCGATACGGCACGAGCAGGGGCGTTAGCGCGTCTGGCCCGGCTGCGGCGGCCCGCGAAATTAGTGCCCTCTAGACCCGCAAGGGCGGCGGCCACTCACAACTGCTGCATCTTCGTGTCGAAGGCGCGGTCATCGAAACCGGTGCGCTCAACCGGCGCGGCAGCCATGTTTGCTGGTTGTGCTTCTGCGGGGGGAGCCGATGGCGTCAAGGACGGCGCGGATGCGCGCTTGAACGTGCTAGTCTCACCGAACAGGGCCTCAGGCCCGCGAAAAAGAAAACGGTTAAGGAGCTGTTTTGAAAGCTGAAGAGGCCGCTTAAGCAGGCCTCGGAAAAGGGGGAGGCAGGCGCGCTGACCCTTGCTTGAACTCCGGGCTCTGCGATGGGCCGCGATGAGGTAGAGAATTTTTTCCCGCCGAGCACCAGGCGCGCCCTTCAAGATTACAACGCAAGGCCTTGCAAAATAACCAAGGACTTATCAACGACAGCGGTGGCAGAGCGCTGAAAAGAGAATTTGTTTTGGCGGGGGCTCGGCCGCACACTTCGGCCCTTTGTGCAACCGATGCCTCTATTGACATACGCATAAGTATACCTGCGAAATAGGTCAGCTGCACAGCCGATGGCCCTCCTCGCCGCGCGACTGCAGCCTTCCCTCGACCCGGGGGTCCCGCCCCCCAGCCGCGGGCTTAGCCAAATCAATTTAATGTATGCTGCATTTAATCCAGGCCACCGATTTGGTTGGCTGAATTGGATGCGGATGACTGTGACGAAAGCGTCAATGATTCACTAAATCGTAGCGCTCCCTGAAGAACTTCTTTACGTAAACCACAGGTGCATCTTTAAATACAGAGTATTCTGAATAGCAGGACAGACCGCCCGCAGAACTGACAAATACTCCACAATGGGATCACCAAACCCGGTGAACTGGAAGGGGTACTTCACTGCGTCTCAAGCTTCTACGGAATCGCTGACAATTGCTGAGCGCATTGAGCTAGCCAAACCGGTGATCTCGTCGGTGGACGCAAACCTGGATGCGCTGCTCTCCACGCCGAACAGCAGCCAAAAGGTGTATGCGGCTCTCAACATTGCCTACCTGAACACCACAATTCCTTCACTGGACGCGAGCAAGCCAGAGTCTTACCGCACGCTGGTGGGTTGGGTGCTGTGCTGTGGCCAGGCTGCGGGGGCCCATGCATGGGGCGAGGGGCACACATGGGCAAGGGCCAGCAGCGCGGTGCGGAGTGCGATGTGCGAGTCGTACAGACAGACAGACAGGTGTACGCGTGGCAGGGGGGCGTGCAGAGGACATGCGGCGATGTGGAAGTTTGGTGGCAGTCATTTGACGGCGGTGTGCAGCGGCGTGGGTGCAGGCAGCCAGAGGAGTGCGCGCGCGCCTGTACTCACATGCAGCTCCATGGCGCCGGTGTCATGGGTGCGCATGTGCTGGACAGAATGGGATGTTGGATTTGATTCTGTGCAAGCCCTGGCACTGTTCCGTGCAACGATAATCCGGTTTCAAGGGGGTTGCTAAGTGTGTGCTAGCTGTCAAGGCCGTGAAGACTGGGCAGGGCGCGTACGACTGCATAGCTTCTTGCTGAGAACCCTGACATATGTCGAGCGATGGGACCAGAGGGGATTACCGCGCGGGAATACCGCGTGGGAACATCGGTCTTGGGACCGTTTGCGAGGGATTCATCTGCGTGCCTGCAGGTTGCGCTGAACGATGTGCTGACGGCCACCACGCCGCGCTTCGCCTGGTGCCTCGTGGAGCACTCTTTCCTCAACACCCTTGTGCGCCTGCACCAGCGGTGGGTGCGGCGGGACAGTCCAGGCGGCGAGGCTGTGCAATTGCTGCAGCCTTGTCGCGGAGGGGCGCACTAGCGAGTTGAGCCATCACTGCAGCCACGACTTCACAACACCGCGCCTCATAAGCATGCGGCCACCCATGCCCCCAACCCACCCCACCGCCGAATTCTCCGCAGGGTGGGCAAGATGGACGACCCCACCGCACAGGCCGCGGTGCTGCTGCTGTGCAGCATTACGCTGCTGGCCGGCCACGCCGCGGGCGACAATCTGGAGGCCGTGGCGTCCCGGCCCGAGCTGTGTGAGCTGGTCATCAGCCAGGTCATCTATCTGGCCGTCACGCCCGCGACGCTGCTCACTCCCGGCGGCCTGGGCACGGCGGCGCGCTGCGTGCAGATGTGCTGGGAGCTGACGCGGTGAGTTTGGGCGGGCTCATCGTGCGCCATGGATGGGGCCCTAGGAGCAGGCAGGGTCGCCTTGCTGCGGCGGGGGGGGGGGCGGCGGACTACGACGATAAGGTTGCAGATGATTGCAACGCTGAGTCATGTCACCATATCATCTGTCCGTCCCCTGGCCTGCCTGCTACCCCGCCTCACTCGGCTCCTTTCCTCCGCTTGCCCTGCCGTTCCCCTGCGCGCAGCCACCCCACGCCCCACTGCAAGGGCTTCCGCGAGCTGCTGCAGCGTATTGACCTGGCCGCCCGCCTGCTGGTCATCGCCACCGTGGCCGCCACCGGCAGCCCCGCCGCCGCCGCAGGCGCTTCGGAGGCGGTCGCGGGAGGCGAAGCCGCCGCCGCTGCGGCTCTGGTGTCCGCCATGGCGGCGCTTGAGTCCGGCGAGGGCAAGGCCGCGGCCTCTCCCTCTAACACCACTAGCGGCAGCGGCCCAGATGACTTGTTCGAGGAGCGACTGGCGCTGGCGGCGCAGGCGACCTCGTTGGTGGCCAACCTGGCGGGGCTGGGCACGCGCGGCTTTGAGCTCAGCGCGGCGGGGCTGGCGCCGCAGCGTGCCTGGCTGCTGCGGCCGGGCACGCTGGGGCTGCTGCGGCCGGTGCTAGAGGGCCTGGCGGATGGGTTGGCAGAGCTTCGCCACCGGATGGAGGACAGCAGCAGTGCTGGTGAGGGCGCGGAGAAGGAGCAGCAGGAGAAGGAGCAGGAGAGGCTGCAGGCGCTGGGGCCGTACGCGGACCTGCGGCCCAGCACGGTGTCGCGGCGGCGGCTGCTGGACCAGGCCGAGGGGGCGGTGCGCAACCTGCTCATCCTGCTGGGGCTGCCCACGGTAGTGATGGGCAGCAGCGAGGAAGACGTGGTGGAGGCGTGCGGCTTCGTCATCCGGCACGCGTTTGGCATGTTCACTGGTGCGCAAACGGGCGGGCGCGCGGCTGTGTCAGGGACCATAGGGGCTCTCGCATGGTGGGAATGGGACCTAGTAGTTTGCGTGCACGACTTGGCTGACCTGCAAGCGCGGCAATCATGGCTGCCCACCGAACCCTCCTTCCAAACCAACGCAACGCTCACCCCCAACCACCTCGTCTCCTCCGACCGCTCGTGCAGAGGGCTACGTGGACACGATGCGCGTGCTGCGTGCCGCCGTGGCCGACCCCGCCGCCTCCGCGTCGGGCCGCGCCTTCACCTCGCCCTACCCAGGCGACTACGCCAACTTCTTCCGCGCCTTCGCGGGGCACGTGGAGACGGTGGCGCCGGCGCTGGGCGTGCAGCTGGAGGACTGGGGCGTGCG
The DNA here is from genome assembly GCF_000002595.2 of Chlamydomonas reinhardtii. Lineage (NCBI taxonomy): Eukaryota > Viridiplantae > Chlorophyta > Chlorophyceae > Chlamydomonadales > Chlamydomonadaceae > Chlamydomonas > Chlamydomonas reinhardtii. The sequence continues at coordinate 7,291,411 of NC_057009.1, read as the reverse complement.
CTTCACGGGCGAGCAGGCGGCGCGCGACCTGCCCGGAATGCAGGTGGGCCCGGCCGCCCGGGTGGGATGGGAAGGACGCCTTGGATGGGGATTATGGGGTCTGCGTGGCGGCAGGCCCTTGGCATCGAGCGACGCGTGGACCTTACCAGGCATCCTGCATTACCGTGTTTGGGGCTCGCTGTGCCCTCATGCGCAGGTGGCTGAGGGCGTGGACGCGCGTATTGCCCAGTCCTGGCTCAAGGGACAGATTCAGGAAATCATCAACTGGTAGGAGGGCCGCCTTGGGTCTCGTTTGAAATGAGCACAGTATGGCCTGGGGCCAGACGCGGGTCCAGCATATTTCTCTTGTCACGACTCATTGCGCCCATTTCGTGACGGCTCTTGACCGCCGTGACTGCAATTGCATCTCCGCAGGGGCCACTCGGTGCTGCACCTGGTGCGCATGGCGGAACAGGCCAAGATGTCGCCGCAGCAGCGGCAGCAGGCGCAGCAGCAGCAGCAGCAGGCGCAGCAACAGTCATTCCCGCCGGTTGCGCCGCCGCACCCCTACGGCGGGCCAGGGGCAGGGACGGGGGCCGCGGCAAGCGGCGGCAGCAACTGCGCCTCGTGCGGCACCGCGCCGCCGGCCGGGAACCCGCCATTCCAGCACTGTGGCAAATGCCGGACGGTGCGGTACTGCTCCCGGGCATGCCAGCTGGCGCACTGGCCCCAACACAAGCCAGTGTGCAAACCCGCTCCGACGGCCGCTCAGTCAGCTGCAGCGCCCACACCGGCAACTGCTACCAGCTAAGTTGCCATCGCTGTATGTGATTAGGTATTCGAATTTGAATGCGTTTGCGTCTGCCTTGTCATAAATGGCGCGTATGCAAGGCGCGTTTGCGCGTAGCCCACTCGGATGGTACCCGGTTTTGCAAAGTTTGCGGTAGTCCGGATTGTAGATGGTGAAAGGCAAAGTGTGCAAGGTCACGCTAAGGAACTACTGGGCGTTGTGAGGAAGGGCTTGCGGATCGCAGACACTAATTCATGCCGCGTAGCGGTGCTGCGGTGGGGGCTGCTGGGCGCCAATTGTTGGCAATTTGCCAATAACCAATACATGTGTACAGTGATTTATCTATATAAATGGCTCTCACGAGATCGAATTGACCCGGCGTGGTTGACACACGCGAAACTGAGTCAAGACTTCTCGCGATATACTCCGGCAGCCAATTAACACATGTTTCAGACACACGACCGTTATCCTTTTGCTGGTCGCCCGCAGCACCCGGCTGTTTCCGCGGCTGGGCGCTTTTTTAGGTCCTGGGAGCAGCGGCCATCGTAGTTCCAAATGCACGATTCCAGCTGCTAACGCGGTAGAATGTCGGCTGGCTATCAAATGGGGCAAACCCCCCCGTATGGTCTCGGGCACAGTCCGGTGTCGGCTCCTTGCTCGCCGGCGATTCAGCGAGTGCTTGTAGTTGGAGCGGGAGTGGCCGGATTACAAACAGCGCGGCAGCTTTTAAAAATCGGCCTGGAGGTAAAACGTGCCTGCTCATCCCGTCGGTCTTTCGGTCAGCAAACTGAAGGCTCGATCACAATTTCTTTGCAACAGGTTATGGTTCTGGAAGCACACAACGATATCGCCGGCGTGTGGTCGCAGGTAAGAAGTCCCGGGTTTTGCGTGACCGATGCATTTGCATTTCACATGTGCGCCCTGTCATCCAATCGACCGCCGTGCTCCCACGCCCACCAACCTCACAGAACCACTACGGGTGCAAGTTACAAAGTGAGGAACATGGGTAGAGGTGGTTTCCGTAGCTGGCGTTCTTTCGTGGCGTGACGGGGCGAATGGTTGTACAAACACGGTGCAACGCGGCCCGTACGCCACGGCCTAATACGATTGCCTCGCCACGCGCATACACGTGAACCCGCAGCACCCTGGCGGCAATACCAGTTTCCTGAGTTCCTGTGGCCCCTGGAGCTGCAGCCGGAGGACGAGTACCCCTCAGCAGAACAGGTCCGGGACTACGTGCGGGCGTACGCGTGGCACTTTGACCTGCTGCCGCACATCCGGCTGAACTGCAAGCTGCTGAGGCTGCGGTGGACCGGCAGCAACCACAGCTGGGAATGCCTGTACGCGGTAAGCCGTCAGTAGTGCACATACTCAGTTAAAAGTAGTTGATCGTGTGCGTGCCGCGCCTGGGATATGGTACCGCGCCAAGTGTGCCTATCTCACACTGTATCGCTCGCTCGTCGTAATCTTTTTCTGAACAGGACACCGCAGTGGAGAAGTTCTTTAAGGTGCGGGCCGTGGTCGGGGCGTGTGCGCCTGCACGGCTGCATGTTCTCCAGCACCCTTGTGCGCGCAGTGCGTTCCGTGCTTCCGTAACTCAAGTGCTCAACGCGCCTTCTCACATGCATGGGACCCATCTGCCCGCCCTCCCGTCTACCCGCTCGCACAGACGCGTGTGGACTACGTGGTGGTTTGCACCGGCATCTTCTCCAACCCCTTCATCCCCTCCTACCCGGTGCGCCACCGACAACACGGGGCCAGCGAATGATGCCTTGGGATCCAAGGGGGAAGCAGTTTACGCAGTTTGTTTGCGCTCACAGTTTGTGTGGTGACGCGCCAGCCGGTGTGGCAACTAGGCAATACCTGACGCGATTATGGCATCAACTGCAAACTGTTGCATGTGCGTCAACCTGCAGGGCGCCAGCGATTTCGTGGGGCAGCAGATCCACGCCAAGCACTTTCGCGACGTGTCAGTAGCCAGCGGCCGCCGTGTGCTCATCGTGGGCGCGGGCAAGACAGGCACGGACTGCGCCTGCAACCTGCTGGCCAGCCGCGCTGCTGCCTCAGTCACCATGCTGTACCGCCAGGTGTGCTTGGCGCTCCCGCTGCCTGCGGGCCCATGGGGGCTAGGAGAACCAAAGCCATCGGTGTAGGACGGCACGCCCGGGTGCAAGCGGTGCAGGGATGGGTGTACCGTGTCGCCTCCTAGCAACCATCCGCATGGCACGGTAGCTCCGATTGCAAAGCAGCCCGCGCGCGCAGCTCCTGACCGGAAGGCCCTGCTGATACAGTTTTCTCAACGGCACTGCAGGCGCACTGGCCCATCCCAAAGCGCGTGCTGGGCCTGTCAACGCGCACCCTGTTCTTCAGCCGCATGGGCGCCGCCACCGTGCCGCCCTACTACACCGCGGGCCGCCTGCGGACGGCAGTGGCCGCCGCCACCAAGCCGCTGCGCGCGCTGTTCTGGAAAGGCATGGAGGTGAGGCCGCGAGGGGGCGGGGCTGCAGCCTGGAAGAGTACTTGGGCTGGTTCAGGGCTGGGCCGCACCTGGAAAGGAGAGCAGCGGGTAGAGGGGCTAGGGACACGCCTTCCCTTTCTCCCGGCAGCGCTGCTGGCATCTCGCGCACAATCTGTGCACCACACGCGTGCTGTGTAACCCAACCGCCTGCCGCAGGTCGCCATCTCCTCCCGGTTCCACGCCGCGCGCGCCACGCCGCCCTCCGTGTCGCTGCCTGGCGACCTGTTCTACGGCGGTCAGGTGCTGGACGACTCCCTGGAGCGGCTGGCCAAGGCGGGGTCGCTGGAGGCCATACGCGGCGAGGTGAACCGATTCGTGCGCAACGGCGTCATCCTGCAGGTGCGGGCGGCGGTGCGGGACTGGGCGGCGGCGGGACTGTGCGGGGCGGCCGTGCGGGACTGGGCGGCGGTGGGGGTGCGGGGTTGCGGGGGCGTGAAACTGCGGGGCAGGGGCCCGGCCGGCGCAGTGGGACTCGCCCAGGTGAGTCGCCGGTCAGGAGGAATGTGGCATCCTCGGGATTTGTAGCACCCGGCGGTGCCATTTCACCCGCGCCCCACACCCACCGACGGCCGCAACAATATGGATTGCCCTGCAGGATGGCTCCTTCCACGCGGCTGACTTGGTGCTGTACTGCACCGGGTATGCTAAGACGTACGACTACTTTGACGGCCCCATGCGGGCGCGGCTCGGGCTGCAGAAGGACGGACTGTACCTCTACCGCAACTGCATACCTCCGGGCGTGCCGCAGCTCGCCTTTGTGGGCAGCGAGGTGGGTCCCAGCGGCTGCAACCGCTCCCCACCGTGACTGCTTATGTAGGCGCCTGGCCAGCGCCTTAGAGGGGTCGTGCTGTGGATCCGGCCTCCCAACCTCACTCATCCATGAATCACGAAAGTGGCCCCACCCACCACCGTGGCTCGCCACTCACGGCGCCTGCGCAGGTGTCCACCTACAGCAACATCGTGACGCAGGGCCTGCAGGCGCTGTGGCTGGCGCACGTGCTGGCGGGCCGCGTGGAGCCGCCGCCGGCCGCCGCCATGGAGCAGGACGTGCGGGAGCAGCAGGTCTGGAAGCGGGAGGTGATGCCAGTGCAGCGGAACCGCGGCTCCGTGCTCATGACCTACCAGACCCACTACCACGACCAGGCAAGCAGCGCGTTTCTTGCTTCTGTATGTGCGCATGTATCGTGGTGTCACAGCCACACGCGCAGGGGTTTCGTACTTGTCCTGCTGGTTGTTGCTGTACCACTGCATGCGCGCCCTGCACCCGCCTTCAATTCACGCTCCTTGCACCCGCCTTGAACTGACGCAGCTGCTCCAAGACATGCAGTTGCACTCGCGGCGCAAGGGCGCCAACTTCCTGTCCGAGTGCTTTGGCGCCTACACCGCCGCCGACTACTCGCCGCTGCTCAGCAAGCGGGACGCCGAGCTGGTGACGGGGTTGGAGCAGGCGGCGGCTGCCTGCAAGGCGGCACAGGCCGCAGCGGTGGCCGGCGCGGCGGTGGCCAGGGCGCAGCAGCAGCGACAGCGACAGCAGCAGGGGCCGCGCACGGCAGCCATGGCGGTGGGCAGATCGTTGTACCCCGCTCATCTGCGCGCGCCGGCAGTCGCGGCCTGTTCAGCGGCTGCAAGGGAGGGCACGCCGGCGCGGCGGCTGTCGGGCGACTTGTCTAACTGCGACGCGGATGACGAGGAAAGCGTGCGGTCGGTGGTGGCCGCCGCGCTGGCGGCCACCGCGGCCGCAATGGAAAGCGGCCGGCACGGCGGCTATGGCCGCTCCTACCGCCGGGCGTCCGACACCAGTGGCGACGGCACCTGCGGCGGTGCGGGTGTCGGTAACTGGACCACCTACCCCACCGCAGGCATGTCGTTCACGTCGGAGGCTGCTTTCCAGGTCGCCAAGGCCGGGATCGTCAACAAACACACCGGGGTGGACTCATCGGATTCAGTCACGGCGGCCGCCGTAGAGGCGGTGGTGGCGGCGGCGCTGGCGGCAACGGCGGCGCCGTCGCTCGTGCCGACGACGCGGAGGAGCAGCGACGCGATGGCGGCAGAGCAGGAAATGCACACCGCGTGGCCCTACGCGAGTGGCGGGGACAAATGGCAGGAAGCCAGCAGCCGGTGCGAGGAGGGTGCCAGTGGGCGCGGCGGCTACGTGCCTGTCGGGCGGACCGTGACGCCGCACGGCCCCTCCGTGCTTGACGGCGCGGCTGTGTCAGCGGCACAGCAGCACCCGCCGCAACACAGCGGCGCCTCTGCGATGACCGAGGCCGCTGCTGACTGCGGCAGCCTAAGTGACGGCGCCAGTTCGGCGCCCGCCACCAAGAGCCAGTCCATGTCCCTGCTGCGCAAGCTCTTGCGCTTGCGGAGCAGCCTATCGCGGTCAGAGTCCGCAACCAGTGTCGCCGGCTCCAACACGCCTACGACCCAGCAGCCGGGACAGACCACCCAGCAGGAGCATTCGCAGCAGGGGGCTTCAAAGCTGCGAATCCGGATCCCCAGCGGATGCACTAGCGGTGACGTCCTGGAAGGACATGGCCACGCAGGACATCGCAGCTTGGAGAGCGCCTTGCGATCAGGCCTGTCGAGCGAGGCGGCTGCCGCCGCTGCAGCGGCCGCCATGGGAGCCATCACTTTGGTGATTGGCTCTTCTGCGTCCCAAAGTGCGCGGATGTGGGAGGCTTCCTCGTCGCCACGTGCTGCGAGCGCGGCAGCCACGGCGACCGGCTTCCTGTCGGCCCCCAGCTCCAAACGTGGCATGTCACGCAGTGTCGTGGAGACCAGGAGTATGCGAGGCTCTGTCGCGGCCGTGGCGGCGGCTGCAGCGGCAGCGCTTGCCGCCGCAAACACTGTCGCCAACATTCAGGCGGCTGGGTATGAGCGTGGTGGTGGGGGTGGTGGCGGCGGCAGCGGTGGCGGCAGTGGTGTGGCCAGTGCGCGCAGCAGCACACAAGGCATCGACACGCCCGGTGGCAGTGTCCACGGTGCCAACAGCTATCGCAGCCACCGCCTCTGCGCCCAGTCGTCAGAACTGGTCGCGGCCGCCACTGCGACCGCGTTTCGCCGGCTGAGCCGCCGCGCCAGCGTCACTACCACCGCTGCTGATGAAGGGTCTGGTGCAGCGACAGAAGAGCCGCAGTCCTCGCTGCGCTTCTTTGCGCAGTTACGACCTGCGGCATCTGCGGCCGCTGCGTGCCAGCCGTCACAAGGTGACGAGCCTTTCGTCCAGTGCTCCATCAACGACTGTGGAGTGCTCCACGGCACCGCCAGCGGAGCCGCTGCGTCAGCATCGGTCCGCCGCGGCTCGCACGGGCTTGAGGACGTGCACCGCTGTAGCGAGCAGCTGGCGAGCGGCAGCTATAGCCTGGGGCCGGGGCTGTCGGTCGAGCGGAACGCCTCCGCCGATGAGTCGGCCTGGGATGGATTGATGGCTGCGGAGACTGCCGGCACCCCCGCCGCTGAGCCCGTGCCCATCCCGGGCTTGGGCCATGCAGCAAGTGACACCACCTGCAACCACTTCGACTGCAGCTGGCGGCAGCACGGTGCCAGCTGCGGCGGCGCCAGCAGCAGCAGCAGCCTGCGCCGCGCCTTCACCGCCGACGTCGCGGCGAGTGCGGTGCCGCCTGGAGGCGCCGGCACGGGCCAGCAGCCCCACAGCAGCACAGCTGTCAGCCCGCCGCTGCCTATCTTGGGAGGCGGCAGGGGAAGCAACCTGTCCGCCACTACCACGGGCTTCTGGCAAGGGTCACCCAGCACGCCGCCGCTCTCGCGGAGCCGCAGCCATGTGCCACGCGCCGCTGCTGCTGGCTACAGCAGCGCCGGTGCTGCTGCTGGCCCAGGCCCTGCCGGCATTGGCGCCTTTGCGGCACTTCCGGATGGAGAGACCCCCTGCAGTGGGGCGTCCATTGGCAGCGCCGGCCTCCTGTCCGCATTCACCGGCGACTCGGGTACGCTGAGCTCGGCGGCGGGATCCATCACCCTGAATGGCGGGATGTGCCGGCTGCCACCAGGCGGGCCGCCTCGGCAGCAGCAGCAGCAGCAGCAGCACCATCACGCCACGGTACCCTTGTCCCCGCCCCTGCCCACGCTGCACCATGCCCACCAGCTCCACCACTGCAGCAATGGCCCCCTGCACCACCACCACCAGCACTTGCAGCAGCAGCAACAACAAGTGAACATGCAGTACCGCCAGCAGCAGCAGCAACAGCACCAACAGCAGCACAAGCACGCCACGGCAAGGCTGGCTGAGTCCCTGATAGGTCTGGGCGGCGCCAGCGGCGCCGGTGCCGCCGGCAGCGGTGCCTCACCGCCGCCGTCCTTGCTGCTGATGCTGGCGCACCGGCGACGCCACTCGGCTCTGGACCCGATGCCGATGTCGATGGGGCTGGAGACCTTGTCGGAGGAGGACGTCAGCGTGACTACAACGGCCACGCCCAGTTTTTGTGGCGGCGTGGTGGTGGCGTCGGAGTCGCGGGCGCGCAGCACTGGCGGTGTCACCGGTTGCGAGGATGATGACAGCCCTCGGCCTCTCAGTCGCCAAGAGAGCAGCGGTTGCTCGCTTACGCGAGGCAGCAGTGACTGCCTGAAGGTGAGCGCGTGTTTGTCAGCAGCCTTTCTCCATAATCCATACCTGCTGTGGTCCGCGCCGTTGTTAACCGCAGCCGCGCCTGGTGTGCGCATGCTTCCCGGCGCGCACACTCACATGTCGTCTGTGTTATGGTTCTTGCAGGTCGGGGTGGCGGCAGTCCACGCAGCTCGCCTTGTGGAGAAGCAGGGGGCCCAGTCACAGCTCGCCGCCTCATCTGCCTGGCTGCACACCGAGCTGAGCAGCACGTAACTCGCCCCTGGATAGCACATTAGACGACCCGCTGGATGGCAAGGCCAACGCACGCGCAGGAGGCGCAGAGGAGATGAGCACACAACACAATCTTGCAGACACGGTATCGACGGGAGTTTACCTCGAAAGGGGATGCGATCTTCGGCTGTCATGCCGTGTCAGGTTACCCGAAGATCCGGCGCATGCCCGGCATCGTACGCGCCGCCGTGGTATGACACATACCTTGCGGCGGCATTTGCCCTATTGGTTACTATCGGCTGGGTTTCTTTTGTGATGCATTCTTTTCAAGAAGTGAGCAGCGCGGCTAGCCGCGCCTTAAGATGCTGCCGTGCGCTGTTGCTGACATGTGGACGGGCGGAGAGCGCAATGCAATGGCTGTGGGTGGTACTGTGGCTTTGTGGCCTGAATTAAGGACTGCCACTTTCAGGGTTTGGGCACAACATGCACTCACTTCGCATATTCCGCATAAGCGCTGAGGCCTTTGCAGTGCACGCTCAGCACAACGGTTCGCTCGGGCGGTAGCGGCGGCTGCAGACAGGCGCTACGGAGGGCGTGAGAAAGAGGGCATGACAACGCACCCTTGCACCTTATTATCATGACAATCAGCGCCATGTATGGTGCTCGAGATCTTGCATTGGTTACCGCACTGTTGGCGATCATGGGCAAGGGCTTGGCGTCCAAGCGATCAAAAACCTGACATGCGGGCGACTGGGTGAGTGAGTGAGTGAGAACGAGCGATAACTTTAACGGCTATCGGGGCATTGTAAAGGTGGTTGGGGGCTTGTGTGTACATAGGCTGGGCTTGAAGGGGTTACTGGTCAGGGAGTAGCAACACGACTTTCACGGTCATCAGTGCCAAGTTGTCGTCTCATCAGACGCACGAGGGGACAGTGCGTGCTTTTGCAGCCTGTGATATTTCTGAGTGCTGTTTGCGGGTCTGCAGGGGACACTGGGGCGTGAATGTGGCAACACATTGCGCAGGCGGAGGTTGGTGCTTCAAGTTATTGGTGCTAATGCGGTGAAGGGGGCTGGCAGCGATGCCATGGGATGCGGACCCAGGACAAAGTCTTTTGGGGACTGCAATAAAGGGCGATGATCAACAGGCGGTCGCACCTTGTTGTCCATGGCGTGGATCGTAGCAATGGAGGCAAGTTTCAAGACCACTGAGGGTCACTTGTTTCCAGGGCCCGGAGGAGAACTTGCGCGACTAAGGCTATCCAGGCCTGGGATTTGTTATGTTGACCAAGTGCTGCTTAATTCATCAATGCCCGTGCACACAGTGCAGACGATTGCACACAATGCAGGTGTGGGCGGCGTGTGCCACACGTAACCAATAAGGGCACCGGGGTGGTGCACCAGGATACGGCACGCGCTGGAAGGCTGTCATCTATAAAGTGACGGTGTAGCGGCGGCTGCGAATCCCGCACAAGGCGAATACAGTCATTGATCATGGTATCAGGCCTGAAGAATAGGCCTTCGTGATGCGCCAACTTATATGGCAAGATGGTGCGATCTGGAAATCTAGACGATCCGCCTTTCGGAGCAGAGTCTGTTATGCTGCTTTGGTGGTTTGGCGGTTTACCGGCAGGACACAGCAGGCCGCTTGTGGTTTACCATATTCTGTATCGTAAGTAACAGTGAGATTTATGAGGGCGTGAACTTCTATAATTTATGAGGGGGATGCAAGGTACACGGGTGCGACATGCCCCCATGGCGTATTAGGGCCATCCATTGCTCTCGCCAACGAGTTTGACAGTGCCTGGACGTACAGCAGCTGTGCGCCGTGTGGTGATGGTTTGTCACGTCTTGGCAGGCTGGGCGGTAGTTGGTTGCTCCGGGGCCAATGTGCAACTGAAACCCGGTTCACTGATGCAAGTTATGCAAATTACACGTGTGTCGCGCCATTCTGCCGGCATGGCATTTCGCCGGCAGCAGGGGCTAACCGTGCCATGGTTGTGGGGGCTGGTTCGTGCCACGGCATGCAGCGGGATGAGGCTGCCGCCCGGCTATAAGGGCGCTTGCTTTGTCGTTACTCCCAATGTGCATGGATTTACTCTATGTGCACAGACAATGGATCGACGTCTGTAACGAACTCTCGTGGACAGCGCACCGGGTTCCGGAAGTCATCTGTTGCGGCGTCTTCGGGTCGCAGCCAAGTCTAGGCGCGCAGGCGCATAGCAATGTCACTCTAGCCTAGCAACCACGTATCACCGTCAGCTGAGCTGCCAACACGGACTAGTTAGGCGAGGAGACAGCCGCCGGCTCCGCAAGTCTCGGGTACCAGTTCTCGAGCGCGCTACACGGGCAGCCTGCGGGGGCGCTGGTCGGCCTATCCTGCAGCCACCAAGAAGTGGTATCACGGGTGGCAGAGACATTCATTACCGGTAGAATGACGCGACACGTGAGTGCGCGCGTGCATCCCAGGCTCCCAGCCATTTACACTCGAGGTCTCCACCTTGAGGTTTACACCGACCCGGCACCGACACCGACCCAGCACCGACTGGACCCGACCTCTGGCACTGCGTCGCCATGCGTTGTCGCCCACTGCCCCCTCATCGCCAGGCCCACCGCCACCACCACTCTACCGACACCACATGCGCCTCCACACCTTGCCGCCTCTGCAGTTTCCATATCGTGCGGCCCCTGCTATGCGGCACCCAAGTGACCCACCTCCAGGACAGCAAGCCCGCACCAGGAGGCGCAGCCCTGGATTCGCTGGTTCCAGCCACTCGACGCCAGGCTATCGGGGTTGCGTGCAGTCGAGAGCACCAGTCAGCCATATGCAACACACAAGAACACACCGATGCGAGTAGGTCGGTGTGCACTTGCTTGGCATGTCTGTAGTGACTCAGCTCGTTCAGCAAACCCCGGCCTGCCAGTGGCTGCCCGCCAGCACCCATCGCACCCCCGCACACCTCGCCCACGTGCCGCCCACACCCGACCGCGTTTCCATGTATCTAAATATCTCTACATGCAGGCGCTGCGCGACATGCGTACAGCGCCCGACGCCCTCTTCCGTACTTGTCCCAGGTCGCAACTTCACGAAGCGAAGCCGCCCTCGTCGCCCTCGCCTGAAAGTGCCGCAACCCCGACCTGAAATGACTACCGGATTCGCATGGGTGGCCATACGACCCCCCCTCCTGTCTCCCAATCGGAGTTGAAGCGGCCCACGCCTCCTTTCGAAGTTTACCCCCACAAACAAGATGTTAAACAATGTTGTGCAGCACCACACACGCAGTCAAGCCCGCAATGCCCACATACACCACCGGCGTTGTACTTTAGTCGACAGCCTGACGCGATGACACAATGCCCCCTCTGCGTATCTCACAAACACATCATGTAACCCCGGTGCTCCGGAGCCGTGCATTTCTGCACGTCATAGATAGTGACACACATCTGTACCTTATAGATTCCCTGTTTGGCCGTCGCATCCTGCACCGTGTCTGCCCTTCCCTCGAGCCGCAGCCCATGAATCGCTTTGCCTTGCGCGTTGTGGGACCAAACCACCCATGAACAATATCAGAACGAAGGGATAGAAAACGGTACCCGGACCAAGCTCGCTTCGTGCAGTAAAAGGATGAATGCGCTACATTAATGTCATACGACACGAAGCCACTCAGTTGTCGCCCCGACTACGCTAGTAATATCTAGGCGGCGGTGCAGCTGCCCACCGCGGCTGACCCCCATACTGCCCTCCCACCGCCTGGCCTGAGAAGCCGCCAGGGCCGACTGTGTACGGCATCAGCTGTGCAGGCGGCAGTGGCTGGTACGACGGCGGACGCATGGTGTGGCTGCCAGCCCCAGGGTAGCCGCTGCCACCACCGTACGCCACCATGGGGCGGGCTTGGTATGCAGGAGCAGGAACAGGATATGACGGCCCGGCAAGTCATTGCGCGGCCGCGGGCGGCGGCACCACCGGCGGCGGCGGCGGTGTCGTGGGCACCATCGCCATGCCGGTGTAGGGATCAATGGGCGCGCCTGTGTAGGCGTCAACCGGCGCACCCGTGTGTGGGTCCATCGCAACCGCCGCGGGCGGGTAGGCGGCGTAAGCCGGCGGCGCCGAAGGCGTGCCATCCGCCGCCATCATCATCCCCGCGCCCGCGCCGGCGCCGACCGCCACGCCGGTCATCATCATGGTCTGCCCCGCCGGCGGCGCGGACAGCACCACCGCCTTGACGGCGCCGTCACTGTCGACGTGGCCCTTTTCCTCGTCCGCGATGCCACCGTCGGGGTGCACCTGCGCCTGGATGCGGCGCAGGAGCAGCGGCTTGCAGCCGCAGCAGCCGCTCTGCGGCAGCTGGTCCAGGCGGGACAGGTGGCCGAAGCTGACCTGCACGGCCAGCATGATGAGCCAGCCGCCAAAGGTCAGAACCACCCAGGTCTGGCCGGCGTTGCCCGCCAGGTCGCAGCAGGGGAACTCCTTGACCTCCACGTAGATGGGCCGCACGTTCTGCACGCCCGCCATCGCCAGCAGGTCGTCGACCTGTGTGTGTGTATCGTATGTGTTTCGTAGTTAGTTTCACGTGCACCAGGCGCAACTTGACAGGCAGCGTCACGTACGGCAACAAGGGGCATCCCATTCGTCCTTTGACGTGACTCCACACCTCCTACATAGCAGCGCCCGCGCCCGCGCCCGCCACTCACCCGCGCCAGTGTGTCATTGATGAAGCCTGTCACTCCGTCCAGCACCGTCTGCAGCTTGGGCCGCGGCGTGTAGGTGGCGGTGATGTTGCTCAGGATGGCATTGGCCTGGTCCGTCACCTTGCCGGTCACGCTGTCCACGTCCACCAGGTTGGCGGTCTTGAGCACGGACTTGACGGACACGTTGGTGTTCGCGTCCAGGATGTAGTAGCGCATGATGGGCTGGATGTTGGAGGTGTTGCCGATGGCGTTGAGCGCAACTGTCTCGGTGTAGTAGCAGCCGTCCTGGTGGGTTGCAGCAGGGAGGGATGGAAGGAGGGGAGGGGCACTGACGTCAGGCAAGCGCAGATGGGGCGGGTGGATGCGGTGCGCCCACCTGATATTAGTATACCGGTGCCAAACACGGTATCCCAGATTCGTCCAGGCTAGACGCTTTGCGCTGGGGGGAAAAGCAACGTGAAAGTGGTCCCAACATCCCGCTGTTCCCAGCCCTCACCTGCGCTCCCACCAGGCCCACTGCGAAGAGCACGGATAGCAGGTAGAGCAGGATGGTCATGACCAGGCACAGGACGATGGCGCAGCCGATGCCCCAGGGGCAGTTGATGGCCACGAACAGGAGCAGCAGCAGCACGAAGAAGGCCGAGATGGCGAACAGCACCACAGTAGCGATGTAGCTGCAGGTGGGACAGGGACAGGTTGAGGACAGGGTTGTGGATCTCTGGACAGGGCTCCCAACGGCATATACACAATGTGGTAATGGGGGGATAGGGCGCCTAGTGGCTGACACGCTAAGCAAACCAAGCCGTGCAAGGAACCGAGCCGGCCAAATCGCCAAGCTAGCTCACCGTTTGCTGTCGGCGTCATCCAGTTTCTTCTGATTCTTGCTCTTGAAGTCATTGACCTTCTTGATGACCTTATTGCGGAGGTCATTGACGCCGTTGCCGAACTTGCTCTGGATGGAGTTCACGTCGGACCGCACTGTGCCCGGGACAGTGACCATGTCCTTCTCCACATCGTTGACGGTGCTGGTCACGGAGCTGACCTCCTGCAGGCCGGCAGAAACGGGGCACACAAACAGGATAGGCGAGGATGATGATCGACCATGATCGCATGTTGCTTGTCTACCCAGGGCCCGCATCAAAAAACGACTCAGCCCAATCGTCCTGCTGGGGCATTGCGGTCCAGTCCCCGGAGCAAGCATGATCAAAACACAACAACCACAACACCAGAAAGAATGCCGACACACACACAGAAACAGAGGCAAGGGCATAACCGGCATGCCCAAGCATGCTCACCCGCGACTTGGGCGTGGGCAGGCCGTTGTAGACGCCCACCACGGAGCTGGTGAGGGAGGTGTAGGTGCTGAGCGGTGTGCTGATGCGGCCGTCCAGCGAGGCCGTGGCGGAGTCCAGTGTGGTCAGCTGCGACGACACATCGGGTTCCAGTTCAGTGTCAAGCCACGTCATCAGTGGCGAATGGTACGGTTTGTGTATTACTGCAAGTCCTTTCCTTAAGATCCGTCAGTAAATGATAGTTTGGACATGCGCAAAGTCCGCCTCGCCGGGAGATGGAAGCGCTTGAATTTGTGTGGGGCTGCGCACCTGTGTCGCCAGGTTGTTCTTGATGTTCGCGCTGGTGGACACCAGGCCGCCGGCGTTGATGGCGGTTTGCAGCGCCAGCACGGCGGTGCTCGAGGCGGCGGCTGCGGCGGCGGCCTGTGCAGTGGCAGGCGGGAGGGAGCAGTTTCACATCTGGTGCTTCCAACCAAGAATCAATATGAAGTAGCTTGAGAGCATGTGCACTCAAAAGACGTATGCCCGGCGGCTCGTGCCGATTGAAGCGGCGGCTGTTGGGGTCACGTGCGCGGCTACCTGTGCGGTGTTGGTCAGCTCTGCGCTGTTGCCAGCGCCGGAGACCGTCCCCTTGAGGGCGCCCAGGTTGGCGTTGTTCTGCGCGGCCGTGTAGGTCGTCAGCGCGGTAGCGGTGAGGTCTTTCTTGGGCGCCAGCGCGTCAAGCGCGGCCTTGACCGCTGCGATGGTCGTGCGGGCGCCGTTGATGCTGGCGTCTGGCACGTTGCTGATTGCGTTCTGCGCGTTGTTCAGGTCGGTCACCAGCGAAGTGATGGGGCCCAGGCTGAGCTCGGTGCTGAGGGAGTTGAGGTTGGCCGCCAGGGAGGCGGGCGTGGGGCTCTTGGCCAGCAGGGCGGTGACGTTGGCGTTGATGGTGCGCAGGCGGTTGATGGAGGCGTTGCTGCTGGCGTCTAGGCCAACCACCGTGGCCTGCGTGGATATGGGGACGGGGATACAATAAGAGAGGAGTCGTAGCGTTGTGCGGAAGTGCACGGCTGTCTAAGGCATGTCCATGTGGGTTCAGGCAGAGCTGGGCCCGCGGCAGGTGTACACAGGTGTGCACCGGCAGAGGCCGAGGACTCCCTGCTGCCGCACCTGGATGGAGTCTACGCGCGCAATGATCGCGGCAAAGGCGGGGCCGTAGGTGGTCCAGGCGCTCAGGAAGTTCGTGATGGCGTTGCTGGCACCCGGCAGCTGCGAGGCGCAAGGCATAATTGGATTAGGTGCACAAGCAATGTTCCTCGTTTGCACACACCCAACAATCATTCCGTGCGCCATACGATGACGGTGGGAAACGGTGCACCAGGACCGGCTCGCACCTACCTTGTTGTTCTTAACGTCGCCGACCAGCGTGTTTAGGTCGCGCGCGGCGTTGGCCAACGTGCTCAGCGCCTGCGTGTCCTTGACGTAGCGCCACACGTCCAGCGCCGCCGCCATGGCGTCCACGTTGGGCCGCCAGGAGGCCAGGTTTACAGCCGCCATGGCGGTGGCCAGCGGCGTGGGGTTGTAGGGCCTGTTACGGGCGCATTTGCAAAACTTCTTAGCCTGTTTCTTTCTTCATTGTAGCTGGAAAACACATGCACCTGTGCCTCGTCGTGTACGAACACTACCGCAGTCTAGTCGAGGGAAGACCCATGCCCTGCCGCTGTCCCAAACGACAGCGTAGCCAAGAGCACTACGCGAAGCGGACTCACGTGCTGGCGGTGCCGGTGAGCGTGGTGAACTGGACGGCCAGGGTGGTGAGCTTGTTGTTGTAGTCGGTGAAGGTGGACACGGCAGTGGACAGCGGGCCCATGCCGCCCGCGAAGGCGGTGATGTTG
The DNA here is from genome assembly GCF_000002595.2 of Chlamydomonas reinhardtii. Lineage (NCBI taxonomy): Eukaryota > Viridiplantae > Chlorophyta > Chlorophyceae > Chlamydomonadales > Chlamydomonadaceae > Chlamydomonas > Chlamydomonas reinhardtii. The sequence continues at coordinate 7,275,480 of NC_057009.1, read as the reverse complement.
GGCTGCTGCGCCGCCATGGATGACTTGAGCGCCGCCATCTGGCTGCGTGCCGAGGTGATGGAGGAGTCCAGGTCGCGCAGCGCGCCGTCGATGGTGTTAGGGTTGGCGGCGGGCAGGTCCAGGAAGGTACTGATGTCCTGCGTGTGTATGTGTGTGTGTGTGTGTGTGTGTGTGTGTGTGTGTGTGTGTGGTGTGTGAGGGGAGGGCGGGCGGATCGTGAGACGATGGCAGTGGTGGGCGAGTAAAATATGGAGGAAGCGGCAGAGGTGCGCGAATGAGAAACAGGAATCCTGGTTGAAAGCGCGTCACGTGGGAGATAGCCAGACTCCAAGAGCCACGGGTGAATGCACACTACGCAGCGAGTGCGCGGCGCGGGAGAGCAGCACGCCAGTGACGCCGGCGTGTGACGGCACACACGGCTTGCACGCACATTGAGGTTGCTCTTCAGGGCAGCGAAGTTGATATCGTTGTTGGCAATGGCCGTGAGGTTGTTGAGGATGGGGTTGACGCCGTCCAAGGACCGGATGAGCGAGTCCATGGTGTTGGTGGTGTTGCCCAAATAGCCCGTCAGGCGGTCCAGCGGCTCCCACACCTTGACCACCAGGTCCTTCTCCGCAGTGGCCATGCCTGAGCGAAAGGAGGTGCAAAGAGGCAGGGCACGGAGGCAGGGTCACGCGGCCCGAACCCAGTGCAGCAGGGAGGACGCGGAGGATACGGCAGCAGTGGCAGCAGTGACAGTCGAGATTACTATAGCTGGAAGAAGCATAGCCGGTACAGCATATGGATTGCCCTCTCCGGCCACCGCAGCCGCCGCGGGCTATGCCAAGGCCGGCTGTACAGGAGCCTGCCGCCCTAGACGCTGTGCAGGCCCGCCCGAGCGATGACTTGGCTTCGGACACGGGCACCGGCGCGGTGTTGCTCACCAGCAATCATGAAGCAGAAGGCCGCCAGAGCTAGGAGCAAGATGAGGATCTGCAGGTCAGACAGGTTGCCATGGCAGCGAGTCAGCACACAGACAGGCGCCTTGAAGCGCATTTGGGCGCTACCCCAAACAGTTCCACAGCTGTCCTGGCTCATGTCCCGCGGGCTACCTGTAACTTGGATGGTGGCACGATTCGGAGCTGGGCTGACGAGGGCACCTTCCTAAGAGCCAGCATTCGGCAGCCCAAACCACAACATGTCCCGTTTCCTGCTCCTGCAACCTGCTCTCGATGCTTCCGCGCACCTTGGTGATCCAATAGCCCCAGCCGCTAAGCACTTGCTTCGGGTCCGCCGCCCCGCGCTTAGTGGCGCATGACTCCTTCATGCAGCAGCACATGCAGCACCGGCGGAACAGGCGCCTGCGTGCAGAGCGCAACAGCGCCAGTTCAGTGACGGCATAACCCTGGCAGGCCGCCGGCTGCCACATGGAAGGCCCGGCAGCGGCACGTTACACCGTCGCTTGGCGCCATATTAACTCAACTGCGGTGCCTCCAGCCAGGCGCCAAAGGCAGAAGGTCTTCCTCATCCAGCTCGAGTATGCAGCGACCAAAGGCTAGCAGTGAAACCCCTATGCCAAAGCGGTAAGCCTCCAGACACCCACCACAGGAGGAAGCCTAGCAGCGTGAACACTGCCATAGCGAAGAATATGATGTTCGCAATCACTTGGGGCACAACCGTCTTCTTGGCGTAATCCTGCGTGTCATGTATATGGACACCAAACGAAGCCAACTGGATTGGGGCTGTGTCGTTTGCGCAATACATCGCCCCCCAACAAGCTGGCAAGTAGGGCACCGGCGCTGGCGGAGGTGACGGAAGCGTCGCAGCTCCTCCCGGCGGCTAAACCTAAAACCCACGGCTGGCTCTGGCATGCTATCTGTCATGTCAATCCCCTAAGCACATAGGACTCCCTTCCTGGTCATGCGTTCGCTACAAGGAAATGGGGCTAACTCGTGACTAAGGGAGGTCCGCCTGCCGCAAGCCGGTCTGATACACACCGCACCTCAACATCAGCTTGCTTCCACTTTGTGACGTTCCGGAAGGCTTCCGATGGCCCGCGTAGGAATGGCAGTTTCTGCATTGTGTAGGGGACCGCAGTTAGAGGCCGAAAGTTAGGGCCGGCAGTCGCCGTGAGAAGTGCTGAGTCAGATACGGGCCAGGATAGGCACGACCAGGCAGGCAGTCCCCCAGTGTGGTTCCAGTCAGCTTCGGGCCTCAGATTGCAGTGGGATTCTTGTATTCATAAACACAAACACGGTCTCATTTGCTGACAGGCGTGGGCCGAGAGCTCTAAGAACCGACCCCGAGATGGAGGGCCTCGCCTGCTCACCCGCCAGTTATTAGATGGGCATACTTCAAGCGTCTCCTGAGCCACGGCTATCTGGGATATGACGCCTAGCCCGAGCATCAAGGCCGCGAGGAGGAACGTCCTGTGCTGAACCATACTTAACAGGCGCTGGCTGAATAGTGGATTAAGCTATCTCCTATACTCTACAGTAGCTAAGGCACAAAACGAATCAAGTCGCGCTTGTGTTCACCGACGCTTTGTTTCAATAGAACTTGCGTATTTGTGCTTTGTTTTCAGTAATCGCAGCGAAAATATTTACGGAGGCCGTGAAGAGTAATTGTAAAGGATTGAAGACAAGAACCCACGCGTTGGTCGCATATGTGGAATGGAACTTGCATGGGCCGATGGGTCGCAGGCAGCTTTGTATGTTCCCTGACGTCGCTAGGCATTTTTAACAGGTTGTCCTTGTGCCCGTTATGTAGAAACTTGCTTCTACCTGACCGATAACCCAACCTGGCGAGTCGCAGCGCAAACAAACTTTAAGTTGGTGCCCTCTGCCGCAAATGAGGACAGCATTTTGCCCAACACGTTTATAAACATGTAACTTGCACTTCCAGTAAGCACGATGGATGGAACGCGCTAGCAATTTCAAAGTCAGACCTGTTTCTGATAGTTCGGGCCCCGGCTGCTACAGGCGCTACGATAATGCTGTTACTTGGCCGTGCCTCATATTAACCTGGGAATCACAGCGCCTGTGTCAGCGGTTGGCACAGCAGCTGGCAGCGGTGTTTGACTGAGGGCGGGTGTGCGGGACAGGCGTAAACCCGCTGAAGCAGGCCGCGCACGCCTATGGCGTACCGTGCTGCACAGCCGAGGCCGGTGCGCCTGAACATCAATGGCGATGTTCCCACGCCATTTATACTGCCGTATACTTGGTACGTGAAACAGCGGCTGTACTGGCAGCTGCCCAAGGTGCTGTCAGTCACGGTCACGGCGGATGGGGAGCTTGACAACACACGTTACAAGGCGGTCGCCAACGACGATTGCCAGGTGCTTTGGAGGCGTACCGTATCTCTGCACATTGCCCAGACGTTGGCAGGAGACTGTGTAACCGCCTGAGGGGACCCTCTGCCCGCACACACCTGGCTCCTGAGTCCATCCCCGGGTCAAGTCGCCTGATCCTGCACACACCGGAGATGCCCCTAAACGCCCACCTCTCTAACTCCGCACCTATCTCATCTCACAGTTTGGGCTCCGGGTCTCGTTCAACCTGACGGAGGCCCTGGACAAGTACACAGGCTACCACCTGGTGAAGGTCGCGAAGGTCAACCAGACCGAGCTGCACTTCCACCTGAGCAAATACACGTGCCCCTGCAATTATGGTAGCGGCTGCGGCGCGGCCTGCGGCCGGGCGGCAGCTGGCGCCGGCGCTGCGGCAGGCGCAACCAAGCCTGTTGCTGAGGTGCTCAGTCGCCGCGCCACGCCCGCAGGCGCCGACCTGGTGGCTGCGGTGGCCGAAGCGGCGGCAGCTGGCGAGCTGGGGTCAGGCGTAGCGAGCGGCGATGCTGCTGGGAGCGGCCCCTCCGGCAGCGGGGAGTCCACCGAGACAAGGGCTGGGGCGGCTCCGGCTGCGGGGGCGGCAGGGACAGGCAAGCAGGGTGGCGCGGGTGCGGCTCCTGCAGGCGGCACCGCGTCGGGATCGCGGCCGAACCGCGGAAAGCGCCTCGCAGAGGATGATAGCGACGGGGAGGGCGGCAATAGCGCAACCAGTGGCAGCAGCAGTGGCGGCTCCAGCAGCCGCAGCGGCAGCGGTGACAGCGACTCGAGCGGAAGTTCCAGTGACAGCGACGACGGCGGCGCTGTTTCTCCGGAGCCGGTGCGGAACAACCCGTTCAGGCAGGAGGGCCACTGCAGGTGAGGTGCAAGGGCGGGGTCGCAGCAATTGCAAGAGCAAGCCGATATGCATGCAACGCCCCTCTGTCTCCATGTGTTTCGCGGGTTTTCTCAGCCTTCTGATTCCCAGTTCCCCGCTCCCCGCATCCCGCCTACCGTACTTTGGGTTAGAGTTGAGTATCCGCGGTACTGAGGCTTCTATCTCGCTTTGCTACCCGTCCCCACCCCCTGTCCTCTGCAGCTGCCCCTGCCACGTGTGGCGGAGGCACTGGCCCGACCCGGACGACCCCCGCAAGCACCAGGACCACCAGGACCAGGAGCGGGCGGGCCGCCGCGGCAACCGCGCCGCCTACCCACGAGCCCGCGCCCACGCCCGGCAGGGGGATGACAGCGACGCGGAGGCGTACGGTGGCGACGAGGGCGATGAGGACTGGGAGCTGCAGGCGGAGAGCTCGGGGCGGGGCCGCAAGCGGGCTGGCTCGCGGGAGCCAGCGGGTGGGGCGGCGGCGGCGGCGGGGGCGCGCCCCGCGCGCCGGCCACGGGTGGGCTCCGGCGGCGGCGCGCGCGGTGGCGCCGGGGCGGCGGACAGCGCGGGCGGCGGCTCTGACTCGCACCCGGGACCCCAACGTGCCGGTAGCTCTGGCGGCGCTGGTGGTCGGTGCGCTCGCGGCAGCAGCGGGGGCGGCGCGGCGGGCTCGGTGGGCGGAGACGACAGTGGCTTCGGGCCAGGGTCTCAGCGGCCTCCCCTGGCTGAGGTCGTGTCGCAAGGGAATGGCTCGCACCCACACGGCCAGGGCGCTGGAGGATCGCTGGCGGGCAAGGGTCGGCCGCGCGGGCAGCGCGCGCCGAGCTCGGCGACTGCTGGTGCGGATGGCGATGACGGGGAGGAGCGGCTGCAGGCGGCGCCGCGCGGCGGCAGCAGGGCCGGCGCAGGGCGAGGCGCTTCCGCGCCGCCGCGGCCGCCTCTACCGCCCTCGCACGCCCAGCAACAACAGCAACAACAGCAGCGGCGGCGGCCAGCACCACAGCAGCAGGCGGAGTTGCAGCCGCGTTCAGCGCTGCTCGAGCAATGGGGGATGGGGCTGGCGGCACAGCAGCGGCTGGGGCTGGGGCAAGTCCACCCAGCGGAGCTGGGGCCGGGTGGGCAGCCGCTGCTGCTGGGCCGGGTGGTGCCGGTGCAGCTGCAACAGGCCGGCGGCATGCGGCCGGAGCTGGCAGTGGTACAGGTGAGGCATGCTGGTGGTTGTGGGGCTGGGGCATCCAGGTGTGGAGAGCATGGGAGCATGGCTGTGACTGGTTGCTTGAAACAGGAAAAGGTCAGATGTGGGAACACCGCAAGCGCGTGTGCCGGTGTACGCGATGCAACTTCTCACAGCACTGCATGGCAAACTAACAGTGGAAGTCGTTAACGGTGCCCGCGTGCGTGCGCTCATCCGCCTGCCTGTTCTGCAGCTGGTCTGCAACGGGGAGCTGGTCCCGGGTCCCTTCCCCTGCCCGGTGCTGTGGGACGCGGGCCCGCTGCCGGCTGTGCAGCTGCCGGAGGCAGTGCAGGGCATGCAGCTACGTTTCCTGGGCTGGGGCGCACAGGTGCGTGCGTCTGTTTACATGGTGGGAAGACTGTCTGGATGCAAATGAGGATACCGGTATGCGGAGAAGCGGCGCTTGCATCGACGCATACATTGGTTCTCTCGCATGCACATCACGCCAGTCTCTAGATTAACCAGGCGAGCGCTGCATTGAAGGAGCTGTGTCACCATGCTACGACCCTCTCCTCGTCTGGTCACGTTCGGGCTTGCTCTCTTCTAAACCCACGCCGCCCTGCTCTTCTCTCTCCCCCCACAGGATCGCGACCCGGACACGCTGCTGCTGCTCACCACCATGGCAGAGCCCCCCACTGGCGCCGCCGCCGCCGGCCCCACCACCGGCCCCGCCAGCCGATCCCGGCGCGGCGGCGCCGTCGCCAGCGCCGCCGCAGGTGCAGGCGCGCGCCACGCCGCTGCTGCCCCGGAGCCTGCAGATGCCGATGAGGGCGCAGTGCTGACGGGGCGCTCGGACGTGGGCATCCCGGGCGATGTGCTGCGCGACTACTTGGGCCACTGCGGCGGCATGCCCCAGCACATGGTGGTGGAGCTGGACGGCCAGGTGGTTCCCGAGGTGCGCGGTGTGGGGGCGGTCCAGGGCGGGGCGGGGTGGTCCAGGGCGGGGCGGGACCGTAGCCGGCATGCTGGCTAAGCCTGCGCAAGCCAGGGTCTTCCAGAGGCGGCACTGGGACCAACGCACCGCAGCGTACAAGTTCTCAGTCGAGGTAGGCTTACGAGGACTTGCCCGTGTGGGGCCCACCCACAGGAGTACCCGGTGCTGGTGCTGGACGACATGGGCGACCCCGCCACCGAGGCATCCATACAGGTGCGGGCGCATGGGGGGGAGCGAGGTGCAAGGCCGGGTGTTGTGGACAGGGTGTGAAGCCGCCGCGGCGCTGCCAAGCTACCGTCAACCCCTCCTGGCGTCTCGCGCTGACGGCTGACCTCACACACACACACACATACACACACACACACACAAACACACAAACACACAAACACACACACACACACACCGCTGTTGCTGTTGGGTGTCGCTGCAGCCCGGCCCGAATGGGGAGGTGATGCTGCGGCTGCACGGCGTGCCGCCGCACGTGGCGGGAATGCTGCTGACCGGCTGGGGTGCAACGGAGCAGAACGGAGCCAGCGTGTTAGTGCTACGGGTCGGCCGGCCGCCCACGCCGCCGCATCCAGCCGCTGCGGCGCTCGCGCCGCATCTGCCGCCGTTGGACATGCTGTCTACCCAGCCTCTGCTGGGGCCTGGGCCGCTGCCGGCGCATCAAGACACATGGGTGGGCCCTCCGCTGGGTGCGATTGCTCAGCTCACGGCGCTGACTGTCGGCATGGCGGTTCCGGGGGCGGCCGGGGAACTGCCGGGTATGGTGCGGCTGGCGGCTGTGCCGACACCGGACCTGCAGCTGCCGCCCATTCTGCTAGCGCCGCCGGAGAACCAGCGGCCGCCGTGCCGGGCGTCTTGGGAAGTCAAGCCGCTGGAGTTCTACACGCGGCTGCGGCGGGGCGAGAGGATCCGGGTGGGTCAAAGTGACTGTAACCGCCGCAAACTGCAGCACTGTAACAGACACTGTACACGGATAACTTTGATGTTGGTTGAGTGGTGCGAGCCACGTGGGCTTTGTCGTCACATGGCAAATGCATTGCATGCTTTGCCTAAACGGCTGTGTGTTATGCTGCATCAGGGCGACCGTATGCCGCTGGAGCCACGGCTACACCGGGAGCACCTGCACGGCGGGTGGGGGCTGCGGCGGCTGTTCGTGGAGCGGGACGGCTATGTGGATATCTGCACGGCTGCGTGGTGTGTGTACATCACCGAGCGGGCCAAGTGAGTGGCGTGGATGGTGGGGGGCTGGTGGAGGTGTTATGTTCTTGGTGGCGCGTGTGTGTCGGGGTTACGGATGTCAGGATGTGTCCTCTGCAGCGGCGCGTGTGCAAGCGTCGAAGGCTGATGGGCAGAACTTGCGGAACAGCCTGAAAATGCAGACAATGCCCTGACATCGTGCGGCCGACTTGCACACGCTTGCAGGTCGGCCTTCGTGGAGAAACTGCCGCCGCACGCGCGGAACTGCTACTTCCTGGGCTGGGGCCTCATGCCCGGCGGGGAGCTGGTCCTGCGTGTTAGCAGCAAGCAGCCGCCCGACTGCGTCCCGCCCAACGCGCCCAACGCACCCGCTATGGCGGTGCACAAGGAGGCGCTGGCGATGGCGGTGGAGGCGGCGGGCATTGCAAAGTACTATGAGGAGGTCAGGTTGCTGCGTGCCGCGCAGGGCCGCCGGACGCCCGCCAACGAGGAGGAGGAGCAGCGCGCCAGCGGCGGCATGGGCGCGGTGCGGGTGGGCATGAAGCGCGGGAACGGAGTGCTGCAGCGGAAGCTGATGTCGGTGGAGCTGTTGCTGGACGTTGCGCCGTCGTTCCCTACGAGGCTGCCCATCACGGCAAACCGTGGCGCTGGCGGAGGTAGCGCCGGTAAGCTCGGCCCTGCTCGGTGACGTTGCGCCTAGCTGCGAGGCCGGGAGTGAGAAGAGAGCTTCAATCCGCATGGCCGTAGATGGATATACGCCAATATCTAAAAGTCCGAAGATGAATGTGCTATGTAATAGCGTCGTCGTAGGGTGAGGGGTAGGAACAGTGGACTGAGCTTGGCGTCCTCATCAAATTTGGTGGGCGCATGCAGGGATTGAGTAGTGTTGCGGAACTAATGCGTACGTAGACCAGAGCGGAAGGCGGAGTGGGCTTGCAGGCGGCACGAGAGTAGGCAGTCAGTAGCGCAAGTTGCTAATTCACATGTTACCTCGTAACCGACGGTAAACGCTGTGGACGGTCGCGCCCATGGCTAAGGTGGCTGCTGTATTGGGATGGCTGGGCTGGACGACGGCGGCCGTGCTGGCGTTGGGAATACCAGAAATGATGCGCCCGAAACCAACCTGGAGAACACCAGCGCCACCGGTGCCCAGCACAACATGTATGGGAGCGAGGGAGGGACAGGAGGCGTGATGCACTGCAGTGCAGAAGCTATGGCGCGAGGCAAGCAACGTCAACCCCAAAGCAACCGCGAGGACATGGTGCGCAAGCCGGGCTGCGGGCTGTGGCTGTGCGCTGCGTATCGGATTGCGTCAGGGCTCCCTTAGTAGGCAGGACGGACAAAGCCTTAGTTAGCGCTGCATTACGCAAGCTCACACTGGTTACTGAACAGGCTTCATCATCTGAGTGCTGAATAGGAAGGGACGTCGACTGGACGTTACAGCCGCACGGATTGACCGATGCCTCGCAAATGCTGCGTTTCATTCTGTACCCCTCGCCCTTTTCGCTCCCATTCCGTGAACATCGCTCAGCTCATCATGGGTGCTGTCACTAGTAGCTTTGAGTCACAACAGTTTGTGCACTTCGTGCGACGCCGTGCACTGCTTGTCTAGCTCGGCTGTATGGACCCCTTCGTTGCCCTTCCTAACACGCCACGGTTCGCCAAGTTCCCTTAAGCGGCACAGCGCCCTACAGACTCGCCTGCCGCCAGACAAATGCGTTGCACGTGCTACCCTTTGGATCTCTAATGCCTCTGAACTCTGAGCGCCGTGGTCTCTCATTCTCACTTCGTTCGACACTTCACTGCTGTTGAATGGTGATTACGACTATCGCTAGCCGGAAGTAGGGGCGGCTGACAGTCAGACTGTTTCGCACATTACATAGTACCACACTACTTAACTATAACGGGTAGCTCTCTGGCTTATACCCTCGCATGGGTTCCGGGTCAGGTCCTTGCATGGTGTATCGCACACACACTCTCGGAACTCCCCTACGTTCTCCCTTATGGATAGTTCTGACCGATATCTCAACACTCCCCCGCGGGCAGAACTCCATACTCAAATTACGTATCGCAATAGCCTCCTACCTCAAATCACGTGCTACAGACAATTCCTTGCATACCTCGTACGCTTGCCGCTTGTAGTCACTGTGCTACTGCAATCGTCCCATGTCCTCGTGTCCTCAAGATCACGTCTTTCTCTTTCTCACTGCATCGTCCATAATCAGCACAAATCAATACGGTCTTCTATCGCAATCAATTCCATCCGGAAATCCATACTCAATCATATCTGCACGGCTCCCCCGTGTCCGAATGCTCCCGCATCCGCTGTACTTACGGCTTCACTTCACCGTACCTGCGGTTTCACACACCGCATCATGCCGCACTACCGGCATCATAGCTTCAAGTGCTTGAGAGCCATACACATAAGATGATCTTTTAACATCATATGATAAGAGCATAACAGCAACTCTCAACCGCTGGCGTCTCGCGCAGTGATCAGGTCTCACTCGCAGTGATCAGACCTCACTCGCTGTGATCAGGCCATACCGCAGTAATCAGGCCTCACGCGCCACATAACATACCTGTGCACCTCACTCGTGCAACAGTCGCAAAGCCAATTCCGTTGCATTTGCTCTCGTACATCTCCAGGTGCTTAACTCACACCCCGTGCTTCACTTGCACGTCTCATACTGGTGCTTCACTCACACCGCGTGTCATACTCGCACGCATATCGTACTCACGATGCCTTCCTTGCACCGACATACTCACGATGCTTTACTCGCACCGACATACTCACGATGCTTTACTCGCACCGACAGCCCAACGTGGCCGTTCACATCACATCGGAGCTAGCATCATAGTCTATGCTCCACATCATATCTTCTGCTCCTACGAACGCTACTAGGCGCGGACCCCCCGGCCGCGCCCCCGGCCGTTTCCCTGGTCCACGTTCACCGCCCACATGCGCCGGTCACCGCCGTCCCGGCCAACGTGTGCACCGCGCCCCCGGTTGCCACCGCCGCCCTCAGCGGCCTGCTCTGGGCACTCGTACTTGTAGTGTCCCCAGCCCTGGCACCTGTGGCACTGGATGTTCTCCTTGTTGCGCACACCGCGCCCTCCGCGGCCACCACGGCCGCCTCCCACGCCGCGCACAAAGTGAATTGACGGCTCGCCACTGCTGCTGCTACCGCGCACGCTGGTCAGGGTGTTCTGGAACCGCGTGAGCCTCGACTCCGCGTCCGGCACGCTCCACCTGCCAGTGCTCGTGTAGAACTCCTCTGCAATGGCCACAACGCTGGCATACTCCTGCGGCAGAGCATTGAATGCTGCCGACACGACGAGCCTGTCGCGGTCGCCGTTGGTGTAGCCCGGGCATCCCGACCAACACAGCCTCTCCACCATGTCAGCAATGCGCTGGATGAGCTCGCTAATCTGCTCGCTCCCTCCCAGCCTGACGCTGCCCAGGTCGGCTGCCCACTGACGGTGATTTCCAGCCGCCAGCTTCTTGTAGTATGCCATCAGCGCTTGCACAAGGCGCTTCGCCTCGTTCTGCTTGGCAGTAGGGTTGGCCTTCTTCTCCGCTTCCAGGGTCTCTAGCAGCTCCTCATAGATGAAGTGGTCGGACAGCCTCACATGGCTCAGGATAAGGGCGACCGCCTTCTGCTGCTTCGCCTCCGGCGCGTCGTCGTCACGGATAGCCGGACCCAGCTCCTTCCAGTTAAGATAAATCCTTAACTTGGAGAGCCAAATGTGGGCCGTGCTTTGCTCGAGCATAATCGGCTTTCCACAGACTCCGCCCTCATCGTTCATTTGCGCTCACTGGCCTACAGCCTATCGGTTATCTTGTCTTTACTCGACAAAGCGCAACCCGCCGCAACTACGCGGGGCTCATAACCTGTTGAATGGTGATTACGACTATCGCTAGCCGGAAGTAGGGGCGGCTGACAGTCAGACTGTTTCGCACATTACATAGTACCACACTACTTAACTATAACGGGTAGCTCTCTGGCTTATACCCTCGCATGGGTTCCGGGTCAGGTCCTTGCATGGTGTATCGCACACACACTCTCGGAACTCCCCTACGTTCTCCCTTATGGATAGTTCTGACCGATATCTCAACAACTGCTGTGCACCGTAAGGGGCTGCCCGTAGGTACCGCGGCCCAGGACGCCGCCTGTCCGGACCCGCCCGCCGCCACGCCACCTAGCGGCCGCCTGCACGTCGGCGCGCTCGCTCTACTCGTCGTCCTCCTCCGCCTCCTCCAGCCACTTCATGAAGGGCTCGATGTCCTTCAGGAACACGGCGCGTCCCTTGGTGTGGCTGCCCTTCTTGTACCAGTGCTGGATGGTGTCCTCGCCCACAATCTCCGCGTTGTACAGCAGCTTCATGATATCGGTGAAGCACTTGAGCATGCGCGTGTCCTCGTAGCAGAACACCTGTGAACACAAAGAGGATGTGAGTGATCAGGGCGGGTGAGCAGCGCCGGTGCATTGTTCGATCGCCGCCGCAGCCTCCGAAAAGTGCGCGGTGTCCTAGGCTTCCGGTGCGGTGCGAGGTGCGGGCTTCTGGAGCCTTACACGCAAACGCACATCCCCGCTGCCATGCATCGCGTTGCGGGTCTTGCTCCGATGCCAGTGCTGTCGGGCACACCTGGATGGTGTTCAGCAGCGCCAGCTCCGCCTTGGCGTTGGTGGCGAAGGTCGCAAACAGCTTGCCGTGCGACTTGAGCTTCTGCATCAGGGCCTGCGTGATCTGCTGCTGGTTCTTGCCCGTCAGGTTGATGGACTTCATCAGCGCCAGCCACGACACGCGCAGCACCTGCGTCCATTCATCCAGGCGTGTGACCGTCAATGCCCGCTCTCGTTCTCATGCCAGACAACAGTAGGGACAGACATCCAGCCAAGCTTTGTGTGGCAGCTACCGCTCACGCAACTTGCCCACGCGCCCCCTGGTGCCCGCCCCACCCGTGCCCCCCCCTTCCCACCTCGCCGTCGGGCAGGTTGCTCTCCTGCTTCTTGGACTTGGCGATGTTGAGCACCTCGGACACCGCCAGCGGCGGGTCGGCGGCGATGGCCTCCGTCAGCGCGTCCTGCAGCTCGCTGACGCGCAAGTCAATCTCGCGCTGCACGTCCCACTCCACCAGCGAGTTCAGGCCAGCGGCCTGCAAGCGCACGAGTATAAATAGGATGCAAGGTCAGATCATGTGGAGGCAGTGACGGGGCCGTGGAACAGCGCATTTGCTGGCCAACCTCGCCACCCTCCCGACGAGCGGCGCGCCATACGGTATCGTTTGGCCCGCAGGCTGCGGCGCCTGCTTGAACCCCGCCCGACCCACAGCCGCACGCGTGCCGTCCCGCCCCGTGCCGCACCTTGAGCACCAGGTGATACTCGTGCGGCGTGCGCTTGTTGGGCGGCGCGAAGTCCATCAGGCGGTTGGCGATGTTGGCCTTGGCCAGGATGGACACCAGGTCGTCCAGCGTGGTGTCCTTGGCCAGGAACTCCTGCGGGTGGGGTGGAGGGACGCGGAAGGCGGTTGGGTGTGGGGGGGCGCGATGACGACCATGCGATGGCGGGTGATGCTTCTTAGGCCACCCATCCGCCTGGATGTTTGACAGCACCGCCAGGCAGGATTACCGGTCGGTATCCGGCCCACCCTGCCGCCCGCCCTGCCCCCGCCCGCACCTGGAAGAACACAATCATGACCTCCAGGACCGTGCCCTTGGCCACCAGGCGGTCATTCAGCAGCGCCGCGAAGATGTTGCCGGGCACCACGCCGATCTTCCACGAGAACGTCAGCGCCAGGGCTGTGAGGCAGGGCAGGCAGAGCGGTGGAGGCAGCCATGTAAGGGCCACGTCAGTCGTTCGTTGGGCTGAGACGAGTGCAATCAAGGGAGTGCTCGGTATCAGCGTGCTCCCCTAAGCTGCCGGGGCTGCATTGAACCCGGAAAGACCCGCTGCTGGAGCTGGGGCTGGCGCTGCTGCTCTGTTGGCAGCCCAGCTGCCAGCGCCAACGAAAGCGTGCACTTGCTGCGGCTCGATCCCAGCGTCAGTGTGCTCACTGATGGCGGTCCGCTGTAGGTCGCCCGCGAACACAGACACGCTGGATCGCCGTGGCGAACGTCAAAGGCACGGCTTCGGCGCCAACGCCACGCTCGCGTTCGCTAAGCCTCTGGCTGTGCGAGTGCCCCCTGGGCCTGCAAGCTCCGTATGCGGCGGCACCAGCTCGGGCAGAAAGCCCAAGGACGCCAAGCCGGACAGGTGACACCAGTGCCGGCGCGTGTTTTCGCCCGCATTGGGCCCTTCAAGCTTGCCACCAGGCCACCGACCCCCCACTCCTGCCGCCCGTGCCTCTATTGCGAACGCAGTCTGGTGTCACGGCCCCGCGTGTACACCGAGCGCAAACCCTTCTAATCTTCTGCTCAGAAAATGCTTGGCCGCAGGCCTTTGCCGGCTTGCTGTCGCCTCCGCGGAGGCCGCCGGCGCCTGGCCCTGTACCTCAGCAGGCTGCTGCGAAAGCTGCGCCACACCTAGGACCCGCCAGAGAGAGGCTAGGCTAGGCAGACGTGGTGCCGCTTCAAACATGTGGTGCTGATCGCCGTTGATGCTGCCATCGCCGCGGCGTGGCGAGCTCTCCCTGCTGCGGTCCTCCTGCCGGTTGGCGCCTCAGATGCTGGGTCCGCTGAACCCCATAAGGCACACGCAATGCGTTGTTCTAATACTAGCTCGCATAACACTGGACCCTGGTTCCGGGGCTTCTGTGCTTTTATCACCCTCGCAGGCAACCGTGCTACTGCTCACCAATCCCCAGCTTCTTGCGGCCGACGTCGTCGAAGAACTCCAGCGACAGCATCAGCTTCACCAGCGTGTTCTCCAGGCCGCGGATCAGGAAGGGGCGGCGGCTGGCGAGCAACAGCAGAACGCAGCAGAGGAATGGTAAGGCACCGCAGGACGCACAGCACGTCTGGCTGGCTCGGAGCCGTGGCGTGCCAAAACCCTGAGAGTCAAACTCGCTTCTCGCACACGTCTTTCAATATGCATAGCCAAGAGCCTCTGACACTGGTAATTTCTTCTTACCGCGTGAGCGTCTGGAACAGCTTGAAGTAGGGGTTGATGGCTTCCCGGGTTGCCTCAGCGGCCAGAATCTGCAATTCGCAAGCCCCCGTCGCGTGAGTAAGGTTTCCCCGGAATCCTCTGCCCTCAGAATGTGAATGCGCTTACGTTGGTCGCGAGGCGCATCTTGTCCTCCGCCGCCAGCTGCGCGCCCGTTCCCAAGCGGCCACCCGCGAAAAAGACCTGGAAGAGCACATCGCCATAGCGGGAGTACTCTAGCTCCGCGCCGTCGAGCGCCTTAGCGGCCGCCTCGAGGTCCGCCTCGAGGCCGGCCGAACCGTCATCTGACGCCGCGTCCTGGCACAGCGTCACGATCGCATCGGCAAACGAGCCCGGATCCTCAGGGATAACGATGTTCCGCTTGCGGGTCTTGACGTTAACGCCACTGCAAGGAGAAATGGAGCGATCTTGTCAAGTTTTCCTTCCGGCTGCTTTCTAATGGTCGCTCATTGGACTTACGCAAGTGTCGGCTTCTCCTCCTTCGTACTGGAGGTACATGCGGGCAGCGGAAAGCAAAGTCAGGGTTGCAGGGGCATTTCAGCCCAAACTTCCAAACAACTCGGCTAACCTCATGAGAAGTAGAAGTTTAGGTGCTAAGGCTCAAGCGCCTGTAGATTTCTAGGCGGAGTATGCGAGGAAACGAGAGTCGAAGTAGGTCTAGCAAACAGTCAGCTCCCCTAGCACTACCTAGCCGACATGCCCCGACATGCCCCACCATGCCGTACGCAAGTAATGTCGGCCCGGTGCCGGACCCCGCAGCAATCATGACCGCGATCTTACGTATCACCCAATGGCTGTATATGTGCAGTCTTAAAAGTCATGGGCGCTAGGAGATGGTGCTGTCCATCCTGGCGGGTTTGGGGAAGCGCCCCACGAGCAGAACTAGGGGCCAAACGCAGCCCCACGAGTTTCGAATATGCACGTTAATCCATAACAAGCACAAACAGAGTGTGGGGTAGCTTACTTGCGCGTCCTTGCGTGGACATGTCGGCACAAGTGCCCAAATGTCAGCACATATGCGCTGGGCTTTCAAGCGCTGGCGTGCATGAGTTCATGCAGTCACCACAGGCCACAACGGCGAACCAGCCGACTCACCCCGCCATCCAGTTACCTAGTCAACCCACTAACAGGCACGCAAAGAAAGAGGATACTGGCAGGAGCACTTCGAAACCACTGCGAAAACCGAACCGGCACTGAACAACCTTCTAGGTTAGACTCGCCCACCCCATCAACGGCGCGTGGCACAGCCGGCCACACTACACCACAACCCGAACCCATCACAACCCTTCACAGCAAGTAGATTCTGCGCAAACCCTCAGCAGCAGCCCGCAACCCTCAGCACGCAAGGCAAGACCGCCTGGACCGCCCGAAGCCACGAACACGTGAAGAGGCAGCTGGACGTCTGATGAATTGGGAACACCCGCCCGGCCGCTCTCTAGCTCGTGATGCCCTCCCTGAGGTTGGACTATGCCGGCCCGCCAGCTATCTAAAACCCCTCACCACTCCAGCTGCATTGGATATGGCGACGGGCTGCTGGCTTCCAGGCCCAACACACGGCCCAACATACATTCGTACACATGGCACGTGATGCACCAGCCCCATTCCGTGCCCCTTACATCCCAAATCGACCCCTAACATCATGGCCGCAAGGAGAAGCCTACAACACGGGTTTGCCAAGGTCCGCCCCGTCGCCCGCTTGCCAGGCTATCCCGAATGGCGGGAGAATGGCAAAGCAAGTATGCCAGGATGTGGGTGGACGTCATTGAATTTTAAATGCTATCTGGTAGCAGCAATTGCAAGCGGGCGTGCTCAAAGGACCTTTCGGGCGCAGTGTCGACGCGGCGCCCGTGTCACAGTCGTCGTGACTTTTGCCCGACAGCGGACAGGCTATGCAGTTATTTTCTGCAAGTTGAAATTGTTGTAAGCACAGTATGGATGTGAAAGGCTGGACTGAAGGCGGGTGCAAACGTCCTTGCTCGCTGCACTCGGATGATAGACAAAGATAAGACCCCGTCCCGACACCCGCGAACCACGCTGAGCACACCTCCATTGCCTGCACGCTCATTAGCATTATTCCTTAGGCTAATTAGCACTCGGGCGACTACGTATCATAGTGGGCATTCGGCTTGTTTGTTTCCCTCAACTCTACCTTGTTGCCTTGACGTTTCCCATAACACGTTGGCACATTTCTAGGGCTGGCCGGGTGGCCAGCGTGTAGGAAACATGATCAATAGGCAGGCAGGAGCCCCAGCACTAGGCGCGCGGTGCCCAACGCGCGAGGTGCTGACGCGAAGGTGCGGTAGATCAATATTAGAGGCCTTCAACGGCACCGTCGTAAGGATGGACGCCTGTGGGCAAGCGGGCAGGCGACGTGGACTGCAATTGTCAGCGTTATTTGAAGCAAGCAGCTTGCACGCGCCCTGCAGGCCGTGCGTCGTCCGCGTGTCTGCACCAAGGCTTGAGGACGTAGAGCCTGCTCCTTCAGATGAGGTTCCAGCGACCAGGGCTCGCTATTCTCGCTTCGCACCGCCGCCGCAAGTATCGGGCGCGAGTACCCTAGTCGAGACACCAGGTCGCGCTGCTCCCCAGGCGCAGCGCACCATCAGGCCTAAGCAGCAAGTGTTGAATGAGGGAAATGAGGGACCATACCAGCAAAGCACGCCCCTCTCGCAGCGGCAGCTCGAGGACTTCAGTGCAGAAGTGCTCGGCAGCAGCTCCAGCGTCTGGAGCGCTGAGGCTCGCAACCTTCCAGCTTCTACGAGCGACAGCAGCTCGTCGCTTGACAGCGTGCTGGCCCATATCAAGGGCAAGGGGCCAAACACCATTATGGCTACGCTCTCTGGGCTCTCAAAGCGGGGCGAATTCGACACGCTGCTTCGGCTACTGCAGGAGCTGAACAAACCCATGCTCGAGGTGGTGTGCAAGAGGTGAGAATTGAGCTGTCCAGTGCGAAGGGGCCCACGGAAATCGACATGTAACAGTCGTGTGACGTTGTTTTGACCCTTCTCGACAGGTGGCACTACTCGTCCTTCATCGAGGAGGTCTGTTTGACCATGAAGGCTAAGCCAGCGGTCGTGTTTGCGAAGATTGCGGCACCCTACGTGTCGAAGCCAGCGGCGCTGTTCATGGCGGTGCTGAAGGCGTGCGCGCGGTGCCGCGACCTGGATGCGGGCATGACGGTGGTGGAGCTGGCGCGAAAGAGCGGCGTGACGGTAGACGTACAGATGATGACTACGCTTATCAAGGGTGAGGGCGGGACACGCCGGATTCGGGCGGGGGAGTGTCAGTGCCGGTTGTAGCGCGAATCAATTCCGGGCGGCACGCCTGCGTTTCGTGCATGGTTCCTCCCTGTAGATGGTGCCTCCTTACTGATGGCCCTTCTTGAGGGGCAATAGCAGAAGTAGCTTCTCTGGAAAGGCTGTCGCGCACAATGGAAGCGGCCACGGACAGTCGTGTTGCATGCGTGCGATGCGGGGCGGTCGAAACGACGATCGCTGTAGCCCCTATCTCCGACCCTAGCACCATGCTTGGGCCGGGTACAATCCCCGCCATAAGCCCTCGCTATCCCCAATTCAATCCACCCCAACTCGTGTCACTCGATCTCCCCACACGCGCACGCAGTGTGCAAGGCGGTGGGCAACGTGGACAAAGCGTACCGCGTGTACCTGGAGATGCGCGCTGCGCAGCTGCGCATCGACAGCCATGTGTACGGCGCACTCATCGCCACGTGCGCGGAGGCCATGAAGCGCGATCTGACCGTGGTGCATGAGCGCAAGGACCAGTGAGTGGGGTCTTAAGGGGTTAAGGGCGGGTGGAGGTCGAAATGGCGGCATGACGGGACAGGGTACTCACTCTCAGCGACATTGCCTTAGGTGACCAAGTGGACCGGGATGGCCGCCCCTGCTCCTGTTCTTGCATGCACGCCTCGTCGCCTACCCCTCCTGACCCTGTACAACCCTGCCTCCCGCCACCTGCCCAGGTATGTGCTGCTGGAGCGCGCGTTCCAGTACGTGGCGGACGCGGAGGCGGCGGGCGTGACGCTGCAGGCGCCCGTGTGGAACTCGCTCATGGTGTGCGCCGGCCGCTCCGGCGAGCTCAACCGCGCCTTTGAGGTGCTGACCATGATGCAGCAGCGCGGCATTGGCGCCTCAGCCACCACCTACGGCTCGCTCATCGAGTCGTGCGTGTGCGCGCGGCAGCCGGAGAAGGCGTTGCGCGTGTTCGAGGTGGCCTTGCACAAGGTGGGCCCTGGGTGTGGGCGTGGGTGCAAGCGTGGATGCGGGCTAGGGGACCGCTGTTTGCGTTTGGGATATCCAGAAGTGAAAGCTTGGCGGATGCGGGCACTATGGGTTGTTGAGGCCACCTGCGCTGGGGCCGCCCTGGCCGGCTACCCCTGTCTGCATGACGCGCTTACACGCTGCCCTCCCCCCCCCCGGTGTTGTGCGCCTGCTGCTGACCCAACAGGGCTTCGAGTCGGAGGTGAAGCTGTACACGCAGGCGCTGTCGGCGTGCATGCTGCCCTTCCCGGGGGCCTGGGACCGCGCGCAGGCCATCTACAGCGCGCTGCAGCGCTGCACCAGCGTGCGGCCAGACAAGAAGTTCTTTGCCTGCTTCATGGCGGTGGCGGGCCGCTGCGGGCGGATGGAGGTGGTGTTTGAGCTGCTGACGGAGATGGCGGCGGAGGGCATCCGGCCCAGCAGCACCAGCGTGTCGGGCATCATCCACGCCTGCCTGGACCAGGTGGGCCGGCAGCGGATGACAGGGGGCGATGGGCGTGGTGGCTGGGCAGGAGGGAGTGCGAAAACGGGCGGAGGCGGCCTTGCAACGCAGCGCGCGAGCCGACATTGGTGTGTAGCCGTAAGGAGAAGGGTGCACAAGGCCTTCGATAGGAGGACAGGATATGGGTGTAGGCAGGCATTTCTAGGGGGCATCTTTTCAGTACCGCATAGGCCATGCTCCGAAGTGGCAGAAGATATGAACCAAGCAGGCGAAGGGAGCGCTGCATGCAAGCAACGAAGGAGAGAAACAGTATACGACACACGTTCCTCACGCCCCCGTTTCTGGACCCCCTGCTCTCCCCGCTTACCCGTCTGCGCAACCCCATCCGAACCTGCAGGGCAACGTGGCTCTGGCCCGGCGTGTGTACGACCTGTGCGCCAAGCAGAGCGTGTACCCGGTGCCCAGCCAGTTCAACCGCATGATGGACGTGTACGCCAGCGAGTTCAGGTGGGGAGTGCGAGGCAGGGGGCGAGGCGGGCGGATGGCAGGCTGGTGGGAGGCTGGCAGGCTGGGTCGCGGAGAAACCGGCGGATGAACGATGGCGGGTCGTGATTGGGAGGGAAGGGTGTAGCGGGATGTTTGAAGTGGGATAGCAAGTGGGTGTAGCGGGATGTTTGAAGTGGGATAGCAAGTGGGTGCAACCGGCACAGGACGGTTGGCACGCAGAGGGCAGGGAGACAGACTCGGGCACATGAATTCGGCCCGCATGCCGATCACCACTGGGTGGGTATGCCGCTTGAGTGACGACGAGCGGCCCGGCTTGAACGCGAGCTGCGAACTGGCCCAGCGTTCGCCCAGAAGGCAGGATGTGGGAATGAATGAGGAATGGACATGAGGCAGATGGGCTGCGACCAAAGAACGGTAGGGATGCATCGCAGCAGCCAAACAAGTTACGTCCCAGCAACCCAGCAACCGCACTGAATCCTTCCCTCTCAAACTGCGTCACGCACCACGACAGGTTTGGGGAGGTGGTGAGCCTGCTGTGTGACATGGTGGCGGCGGGCCGGCAGCCCAACCTCAACACCTACCGCATCATCATCAACGCCTGCGAGGTCACGGACCAGGCGGGCCTGGCCTTCCAGGTGTTTGCGCTGATGCACGCCAACAAGGTGCACATCCTACAGGGCAAGTTCGCGCAGACCATCTACTACATGCTCATCAAGGCTTGCTACAACCAGGTGCGCCGGAGAGCGAGCAGCTCGTTGGGGCAAAGGTCATTACGCCACCGCAGCTGGTTCTGGAGCAAAAGGGCGGGCCAGTTGGGCGGTTGTTGGGCTGCTCTCTACACGTGCAAAGAATTATGGAGTGATGCGCATACCATTGTCATCGGAGTGCGCCTTTCTGATGGCAGCGTCGGTTTCGCGTGTTCCCTTCCGCGCAGACGCGCTACCTGTGGTTGTCAGGCGGCTACCCGCCGCAGGGCCCCGCATCCGCGTCCGGCGCCGCCTCCTCCGTTAACGGCGGCGCCAGCACCAGCGGCCACCACCACGCCTCGTCCTCGCCCTCCTCATCACACCACCCGCACGCGTCGCCCTACAGCACGGGCATCCCCGCGCAGCGCAAGATGGAGGCGGAGAAGGTGCTGGCGGCTCTGGGTGGGCACAAGCTGCGGCGTGGCGCGCATCAGTCCAACCCGTTCGATGGGCCGCCCGACACCATCGACTGGGCCAGCCATGCGCTGAGCGCCTTCCACCACATGCTGGGCCGCGGGCATCGGCCCTCGCTAGAGCTGCTGGACGTGTGAGTGCAGCAGCTGGGAGAGGGGAAACGAGGGGGGAGCAATGCGGAGAACGGAACTCGGTGAATGAGGAACTGGAAAGTGGGTTGTGCAGGCACGCACGCCAGTAAAGAGTTTAATGTGATGCAGCGCTCTGGACCAGCCTGGGCAACAACGGCTCCTGGTAACCAGTCACTGGCACTTGCATCTGCACATCACCAATTCATCTCTCCTTCCTTCCATCCTTGCCCCCCGCCGCTCAGCTTGCTGAACTGCATGCGCGCCAAGATGCTGCCGCCCGACGACTCCACCGTCCCGGGCGTGCCGGGCGTCTCGGGCGCCATGGCCGCCGCCGCCGCGGCGGGCTTCGCCGCCTCGCCCTTTGTGCCGCTGCGCCCGCGCAACGCGGTATTCGAGTGCGCCTTCGAGCCGCGCGCTTTTGCCGTGCTGGAGGAGGCCATTGGCCGTGGCCTGCTGCCCAAGTTCGACCCTGACGCCCCGCTGGTGATGGACATGCGGCGGCTGCCGCCCGTGGTGGCTGAGGTGTACGTGCTGCATATCCTGCAGACGCTGGACCGGCGCGCGAAGCGCAAGGCGGCGGAGGCGGAGGCAGCTGCCAAGAAGGCGGCGCTGGCGGGCATGGACCTGGACAAGGCGGCGGGCGTGACGGACCGCATGAGCATGGCGGACCGCGGCCTGGCGGCGCTGGCGGGCGCGGCGCGGCCGCGCGTTAAGGACAACTACCACCACAGCATCACGCTGCTGGTGCCGCCTTTCAACCCCGACCTGGTCAAGTGGCCCAGCTACCTGGAACGCATCATGAACCGCTACACCGACCACGTGAGTGCGGTGCAGGCAGTGGCGCGGTCGGTGGCGCAGGGGGGTGAGGAATCGGGCAGCGGGTGATGGGACGAAAGGTCAGCGGGCAAGGTGCATGAAACACAAAAGCAGTGGGCGATTGTGATAAAGAGACAAGACGTAAGACAGTAGGATGCCGGAGACAGAGAGACGGTCATAGGAATGTGAGTCACCCGCCAACGATTCCTCATCTGCAAACCCCAACCCGGCCACCCCACTTCCCTTCCGCAGATGACGCCCGAGGAGCGGTCAAAGCTGCAGCGCCGCAACGAGTACCGCCGCTCCCGCGCTCGCCGCGCCGTGAACGGCTCTCCCGCCGCCGCCGCGGCGGCCGCTGCCGCCGCGCTGTCGCTCCGCCGCAACGCCGCGGACGCCGCCTCTGACGGCTCTGACGTTGAGGCCAGCCGCCACGCCGGCACCGCCGCCAGCGACCTGGACGAGCTGGAGGCCGTCATGGCGGCGGCGGCCGACGGCGACGGCGAAGCCGCCGCTGCCGCGCGCGGCCTGTGGGCCCGCGAGGACGTGGCCGCCATGATGGCCGCGGGCGTGCCCGCCGCCGGCATGGGCGTGGGCATGGGCGACAGCTGGGGTAGCGACAGCGACGTGAGCGACGGCGAGGGCGTGGACCCGGCGGGCGGGCAGTACCGCGCCGACTTCACCACCGGCCTGGCGGTGTCGGCCACGCTGCAGCGCATGAAGGTGTGGATGGACATGGACTACGCCAACGGCGCCATCACCGTGTTCGCGGTGGAGGTGGCGCGGTGGCTCAAGCGCCGCCGCCAGGCGGCGGAGGCCGCCGCCGCGTCCGCGGCCACCTCGGCGCCGAATGCCGGCGGCGCGGGTGGAAGTGGCGCCTCGGGCGCCGGCGACAGCAACGGCGCGGGCGTGGGCCACATGTCAGCCGGCGTGCCGGTGGGCGGCAACGCCGCGGAGGTGGCCGCGGCGGCTGCAGCGGGCATGGGCGTGTCCAGTGCACGCATGATGGGCCGCGGTGCGGCGCTGGGCCGGGGGCTGCCAGGCGTGGAGGCGCAGCAGCGCAACATCCGGCTAGGCATGATGACCGGCTCCGGCACGCCGCCACCGGGCGGCGGCCCGCCTGCTGGCGCGGTCGGCGGCCCGCCTGCCGGCGGCTCGGCCGCGGGACGCAGCCCCAGTGTCAACGGCATGGGGCCGGGCAGCGGCGCCGTCTCCGCGGGGGGCCTGTTCCAGCAGCACCAAGCGCAGTCGCAGCAGGCGGGCTCCATCTTTGGGCCCGGAGCGGCAGGTACGGCGGCGGGCGGCGCGGGCAAGACGCGCCAGGCGGCAGCGCACAGCAGCCCACGCGGTGCGCAGCGCCCCAGCTCCGCATCGGCGTCGGATTCAGCCGCGGACTCGCCAGAGCAAGCTGTGGCGCTGGAGTCTCTCGCGGCGCGGCTGCCCTCGCCCTCTCGGGATTCGTCCTCTAATGCGTCGCTCAACCGCCCTGGCGTGCGGCGCGTGCGCAAGGCTGGCGTGACGGTCACCCCTCACACCAACGGCACCAGCGCTAACGGTGTGAACGGGAACGGCGCCAACGGGCACACCAATGGCAGCTACACCAACGGGCACGCGTCAAACGGGCACACCAACGGTGCTAGTCACGGGGGCGCCAGCGCGCATCTGTCCATCAACGTGCCGTCTCAGCACGCGGTGGAGGTGAGCGTCGCGCCCGGCATGCCCGTTAAGATCAACCCGCAGGGCATACCGTCGCCAGCAGCAGCGCCGGCAGCGGCGGCAACGGCTAGCACATAGGCGGGTGGCGTCAGACGGCGAACGCGGGATGGCTACGATACATGAGATTGGAGGAGCACAGCTTCTGGCGAGTGGCCAGCAGGTCACACAATGGCGCGAATGCGCGAGGTTTGCGAGACTGCGAAACACAGCTGGTGATTTCATTGGCGCCTGGTGGGTTCTCGGGGCTCCGGGGTGACGTTGCGGGTGCGGCACAGGGAACAGTGACATGCAGCCTCTGTCAACCGTGGTAGTGGCAACGAAGCAAGCGATCTTGCCCCGGCAGCTTTTCTGGTCTGGTCGAGAGTTGTGTAACGAGTAGTTGTCAGGCGTGATGTTTGACTTGGTCTTGGGAGCATGTTGAAGGGGTGCAAAATAACACGGTTGCATTGACAACGCGCCCGGAGGAGCCGCCGCCTGCTGCAGCCGCATGCGTCATGTTTGGGGCGCGATGCGAGTTGTGCGCATGTGCGTACGGCAGATGCTAGCTACACAAGCAACAGTTATGTGGCACTGGGCCCTCAATTTTGCTGCGCTGTGGGGTGCGCCAGGCAGAGCACCGCTGGGGGCGAGGAACACGTTTTGTCTGCATGTGGTGCGTTGCGCGAAGTATGCTACCGCTCAGTGTGCAGCGGCGCGAGGGGTGCCCGTGGCCCCATGCTTATGTGATGGCGCGTAGAGGTTAGCTTTCCTTGATTGAGAGCCACGAGAGTCGTCACTGTTGTGGCGCACGTGCGGCAGGTTGCCCCAGATTACAATGCTGAGCGGCTGGTCTACACAACCCAAAAGAAATGTCTGGTGTACGTGCATCGGTGGTGAGCGAGCTGAGGCGAGGCGTGAACACACAAGTGGACCAGGCCCGCACAGGGCAACACCAGCTCTGGCTTCGCATGCAGAATAGAGGAGCTCGAGTACGATGGTTACTGTTGCGAGTTTGGATCTGAGCGTGTGGGTCTGAGCTGGCATACTTCTGCTCCATTATACCCGCATGCACTCGTGTAAGGTGAACCTCTAGAACCACATGCGGCCTCACACCGGACCGCAAGGTGACATCAATGCCGACGAAGGAAGAGCACGCCGGGGTGGGGCATATAGCTTATTGTCGTAGTCGGTTGACGAGTAGGATTTCTGCCAGTCTGTGAAACTGATCACGTCGTATCCCTGCTCGTGCACCGCCCATGTGCTTCCCGCTTCTTAAATGCGGAATCGCAATCCCAGCTCCTCAAGCAACCCCGGCCAACCGCACGTGCACGCCACGCGACTCCAGAAACGTGTCCATCGCAACAGCCGAACCTGCATACCGTATGCCAGCTTACAACCACGCACTGCCAATTCGGCGATTTCCCGCCTGCGTGCACGCATGCACAGGCCACGCCGCACACGCCAGCTTTGCACACGACATGCCCCGAAAAGCCGCCCTAGGGCGCCAGGTCGGGGCCCTGCAGCAGGAACTGGTTGTTGACGAGCGGGTTGTTGAATAGGTAGGCGCCCAGCGAGGCGCCCGCAAAGCCGCGCGAGCCCAGCGCCACCTCCACGCTATTGGCCAGGTAGCGCGAGCGCTGGTAGCTGTACAGCGCCTGAGCCAGCGCGCGCGCCTTGGCCGCCACGCCGATCTGCGGGATGGCGGGAGAAGGGAGTGCCAGGCGGTGGGGGAGGGGTGCAGGTCAGGAGTCTCGTGCGTGCAGGACAGCGCAAGGATGAGCAGCGGCACCCGCAGCAGTACCAGGTTTGCGAATCGGTGCACAGCCCACTGCTTCTTTCGAGTCCGTTAAGTAACATTGATCTGCCCGCCTGCCCGCCTGTGACTGCCTGTCCGCCTGTCTGCCTGCCCGCCGGCCCGCCGGCCCGCCTGGCTGGCTGACCGCGGCCCGCCTGGGTGCCTGCCCAACTTGCCACCGCGCCGCCGCGCCCTGGCCATACACTTGCCTACCTGGCCGCGTGAGCGCGCGGTGCTGGCTGTGAGCGCCAACACACTTGGCCCCACCCGCGTGAACGTGAAGGGCGTGTAGTAGTTCCTGTTGGGCCGGGCGCAGGTCCGGCGATGGCGTTGCACCTCATCACTCCACCACCCATGAACCATACTTACCCTGATGCACGGCCTCCCCGCTGACCTCCCCTTCTGATTACAGTTCTAAATATTACAGTTCTATTCTCCCCGCCACTCCCCGGCAGCACCTCTCAAGGTAGTAGTCAACGAGCAGGCCCGCACGCGCAGCCTCCCCCGCCGCCGTCAGCAGCGGGTCCGCCTCCGCAATGTACAGCTCGCCCGCGTAGATGGACACCGGGTACGGCACACCTGTACAGCACCGGCGTGTGCGGCAACTGAATGAACACGAGCACAGTCGCTGTGGTGCTGTCGGCGCGTCAGCGGTGTGCGCCGGGCGCACCGCAATTGCCCAGTTGCTCCCGTAATGTACATGGTATTCCTCCCCCATGCCGGTGCAGGGGCTGCGACGCACCAATCAGGCTGGCGATGGGTGAGAACAGCACGCGGTCGGTGTACGGCACGTAGGGGCCCAGGGCCGCCTCGTACGGGTTCACACCTCCGCCTCCACCTCCCGTGCCGTTGTTGTTGCCAATGCCGCCACCAAAACCGCCATTCCCGAAGCCGCCACCAATGGTGCCGTTGCCCCTTCCAAGGCGCCAGCCGAGACCGTCGCCAGGTGTAGCGCTGCCCGCCGCCGCCGGCGTCACACTCCACGTGCCCGGTTCGAACTGCGCGGCCTGCAGGGTGGCCACACGCAGCGCATCCAGCTGCAGACCCGCGGGCCCGTACACCGCCGTCGGCGTGCCGTGTACGGCGGTGCCAAAATCCTGCAATACCGCGTCCACGAGAGCGGGGATGGGCGTGGCCGTTGAGGCGTGTGGGTGAGGGGATTGCATGCCCGAGCGCCGCGGATGGGTGCTGCGATTGAGAGGGCACCCGCACCCTGGTCACTTGTAGTGTACACGGCCAGCATGTATGAAAACGAACAATAGGGCGTGGTCGCAACGTCCGTGTCCCCGCGCTCGGCAGTCCGCACACACACCTGTGTATAGTCGTCGTCGTACAAGGGCTGTGCCAGCTGTGCCACCATGGGTGCGTGTGGTGCCAGGCACAGCCCCGGCAACCCCTCGCCAGCCAGCGTGCCTACCCCGGAGCCCCGCAGCCCTGCAACTCCCGATCCCGGTCGGCCAGCCCCCGCCTCCGCGCACTGCAGCTCGTCCATACCCGCCCGGTACAGCGGATCGAACAGCGGATTGCGGCCGTACGGATCGTCCTCCAGGTCCGGCACGATGTAGTCCGCGTCGTACAGCTGCTGGTCATGCAGCACATGCATGGGCACGTTGATGGCAGTTGCCTGCAAAGTGCCGTTGCCTCCGGTAGAAGAGTTGGAAGCGTGCAATGGGGTGCTGCCCAGTGTGATACTCGGCGACAGGGCCACCTGGGCAGCAGGTGTGGTGGCGGCACTGACGGAGGGCAAGCCTGTCGGCCCGAAGCGGGACGGCGTGCGGAGCACCACCGCAGTGCCGCCGGTAGCCGGGCTGCTGACGTCTCCGGCGCCGCCGGTGCTGCTGTGGTCACCCTTCTGCCTCTGCCATACCAGCAGGGGCGCAGGAACCGATGGCGTCGCTGCAGCGCCAGCAGAGCCGCCCCACAGGCTGGCCTGGCCAGCGCTGCCGGCGGCTGGGGAAGAGGGGGATGTCGGCTGCGGCGCAGCGTCACCGAACATGAGGATGGGTCCGGCTTCACTGCTGCTCCCATCGCTGCTCCCATCGCTGCTCCCATCGCTGCTCCCATCGCTGCTCCCATCACTGCTCGCGCCACTGCTCCCACTGTTGCCGCCAACACTCCTCGTAGCGTCGCCGCCAGTGCCGGTGCTGCCTGCCGCGCCTCCGGCAAACGTGCTAGGATCTAACCCCCCTAGCACGATGTCAGACCCATCCCCTGCTATCCCTTGCTGGTGTGTCGCCGGAGCGGGCGCAGCAACAGTTGCTGCGGGCGTGGCGCTGACTGAGGTAGCCAGTCCGCCTGAACCCACACCGCCCAGACCGTATGAGTCTGCTAGGCTGGACAGCAGGGACCCGGGCAATGCCAGGCCCTGCCCTGGCTGCTGTACTTGCTGAACTTGTTGCAGGGTGCGGCGCATAGGGTGCCCCGGCAGTAAGTCCTGTACTGCTACTGGATTTGATCCCGCGGTCGTGGGCTCGCGGCCGGGCTGGGGTGTGAAGGCTTCGGCAGCCGTGTCCTGCTTTGAATGCTGCACCCATCTGGTAAGCAACTCTTGCAGCCGATCCAAAGCCCTTGTGTGTGCGCTACCCTGCTGCTGCCTAACCGAGCCGCCAGCAGCAGTAGCAGCAGCAGGCTCGCCGGGTTTCTGCATGGGCATCGCGGGATCCAGGGTGCGAGGACACCCTGCCGCCGGGCGCAGCCAAGGCTCCGGCTCAGTAGCGTGCATCCCTAATGCCCGTGCCGTGCGCTCTTTTCCTGCTGCCGTTGCAAATGCGCCAGGCCCTGGACAGCCAGCCCCCTGGCGCCAGCCGGGACTTAGGCCCCCCGCGCTGAAGACCAGCAACACCAGGCTGAGGGTCCTCCGTGGCCGGCTTTGACATTGGGAAGTGGATTCTTGACGTCGCATCTGGTGATGCATTCATATAATGTATGGTATGCCTGTAAATATCGTATGCGTCTTCTCCCATAAGTTTGGGCAGGAGGCCCTCCGCTCTTGGATGGCACGAACCCGGGCCTTACTTGGTTCCATCCTCAACAAATAAAAACAGCGTGTGCGTCCAGTCGCGCCCCCGTGATAACCGTTTTAGCAATGTGCCAATGACGATATTTCGAAACGTGACGTCGCGGACTAGCTGCACGCGGCGGAGCCGTGAAGCTTTGTCGCTGCTACTTGCGGCGCTTCTCCTCCTCCCCCAGAATAGTCACGGGCGCCTGGTCGCTGCAGCGCTGCTTAGAGGCGGCAGTGAGCATGGGGCATTCGATGCGACCACAAGCCGCCACGTGGCAGGCTCGCCAGTGCACGATGCCGCAGCAGCCGCTACGCCGCTGCCGCAGCGTCACCAGCACCACGCCGTGCCCACACTTGCCAACATACCTTTCGAGGACGCAGTGTGGTTTGAAGAACTGGATGAGTACGACCAGCATGTGGTGCAGCTGCTGATGCAGGAGCATGCGAAGGCTGTAGCAACAGGCGGCGGCGAGGCTGTAGCAGCTGGAGACGCTGCAGCGGCTGCGGCTGCTGCTGCTCAGCTGCAGCAGTCGCTGCAGTCCCTTACGGTCTGCGGCATGCCGCACCACTGGGACTACGGCGCGGATGCAGACGAGGTCGATGAGGAGCTGTGCTGGGGGCTGGACGCCGTGGCACTGGAGGAGCCGCCGCCACCGCCGCCACCCTCGTCAGCACAGCAGCTACTGCCGCCGGAGCACGCCTTGGTGCAGGATCAGGTGCAAGGTGCTACAGCCGATGGTGACGCGCAATCGGCTGGTAGAGCGGATGGCAGCACGGGCGCGACCGTTGCGGCTGCAGGGCCCTCAGCACAGCCGCCACGGCGGCGACACTGGAGGTGCGGGGTGGAGGATGAGGCCTGCTGGGCGGCGGCAGTAGCAGCCTCAGCGCCCGCAGGGACCCAGGGCTACAGCCACCGCCGAGTGCTGGAGCACGTGCTGCTACAGCCCGTCATGCGTTATGTGCCTAGCCGTCCGGATGGCCGCAGCGGCAGTAGCCAGAACGACTTGCTGGCTGCGGATGAGTCGGAAAACCTTACGACGGGCGAACCAGACAGCAGGCACGTTGCGCCGTTGCCATGGTGTGGCGGTGCACGCGCTAGGAGCGCTCCCGGGGTAGCAGCAGCAGTAGCTCCTGACGCCCTCCGCCAGCGGGATGCCTTTGCCCGGACAGCTGTGCAGTTCACGCCGGTGCAGTTGGTGCCAGCTACGAATGCGTCCGCAGCACATGCAACTGAGCCCAGTGAGGGCCGCGTCAGCGTGGAGCCCGTGAACCTGGATGGTGTTGCTGCCGGGGGTGCAGACTACGATGTGGGAAGCGGCCGAGTGCTGCTGCAAGTTACCATTGGACTGGCCGGGCGCGGCGCGCGTAACTTGCCCATCTCCGTCATTGTGCCCATCCAGGACTTTGGGGTGAGTGTGCCCGAGTGCCGCCACATAGCTGCCGGCCGCTCGCGATGCGTGCCGTGCATGTAATTTGACCGACCGCTCTACCCCCTGATCCCACACCGATTGGATGTCAGATGATTGCCCCCAACCTCCCGCCCTGACGCATACGTGCATACGCTCTGCAGTTTGACTGCTCCACGCTGAGCGGTCTGGACGCCTGCGCCGAGCCGCAGTGCCTGAACTTCTTCAGTCTGGTGCGCAGCGCCAACAACTCCGTTAGTTGCCAGCAGGTGGCGCCCATTCCCCCGCCCGGTCAGTGTGCGTGCATGCGAGTGCGTGGTGATGTGCGTACGGCGGCAGATGTTGCTGCTGTGTGTAAGGCGAGCCTGTACATCATGGAGCCTTCCTTGATAGTGCGCCCTTACGTGACCTGGCCTCCTTGCAATCTGCATGCTTGCAGGCTCGGTTGCGGCGGCTGCCGCCGCCGCCGCCACCACAATCGTGGTGCCGTACACATACGACCTGCTGTTTCAGTTCGGCAACAGCCCCGTGCTCGCTGGGCTGTCGCTGGGGGCGCAGGTGCTGTGCGCTTAGCCATGCTTGGTACCGTACCTTAGCGTGGGGCCTCGCGCGCTTGCAGCTGATTTGCACGTACATGCGCACACGTTTGCGGTAAACATTGCCGCAACTCATCCACCTGTTCCCGCCGTCCCGTTCCCACGGTGATGCCGCAGTCGTTGGACAACCTGCGCTTCACCACCATGATAAACCAGTTCCCCTCCGTGACACGAGACAACACCAACACCGCGCGCGTGGCCACAGCCGGGGTGCGTGCACACGTCATGTGTGCCTAAACAGCTCTGGCACCGGCGGTGCATGCATCCCTTACTCGTGGTGTTGCGTAAGAGGCTTTGCAGTGCTTCAGAGTCATCGCCTGCCACACTCGCCAGCAGCCTCGGCCAGGCTTCAGCTGCAGCCCCTCGCCATGTTCCTCTGCCCCTGAACCCCACAGGGCTCCTTCCAAGCCTACGAGGGAGTGCTGCAGCGGCAGCGCACGTCCGGCAACACAGGTGAGTGGCCACGTCCCGGCACGGTAACCTCGTTCAGCTGCCTACACCTGTTGCAGAGCACAGCGCACGCTGACAACTGCTCCAGCCTCTTTCTTCCCATACGTGTAGCCGTTCCGACCTGGCACAGACCATCAGCGTGGCGCGCCGGCCTTGCCGAGTCTTGACCTCGGCACGCGACCCACTCACCCAGCCACATCATGCGTGCCCTGTGTCCGACTGCACTCGCTGCGTGCGCAGGGGGATTCGATACCGCTGAGCCACTGACCTTCACCGTGGGTCTCAATCTGGGCACCACCGCTGACACATACATCAACCGCCTGTCGCTGCCTGGCTACTCGGCATCAGAGCGAGGCGTCACGGCGGCAGGCTCGGCGGGCGCCGCAGCTGTGGGCGGCGCCAGTGACACACGCCCAAGCGTGGCCTTCGGCCTGTCGTCTGTAATTCTTGGCGGTTGAAGTTTAGCCCTTGCATTGGGGGTGGCCATTTGCTATGCTGGCGTCCTTGGAGTTTGCCGACCTCCCCTGGTGCGACAGGCAGGCGGATTGGGGGTCCTGGGTGTGCCATGTAGCGCATGAGGCACATCCCGCAGCCTGCCCGTACTTTCTCAGTGGGTGATGGTCTAGGCATCATACCAAAATATCTCCACATAGCTGTCTTGCATTCAGGGGCCTGGTGCAGTCCATCAACTGTTAGAAGCTTCTAATTGGCATCGGTCGCGCACTGCCGAAAAGTGCGCGTCAGTGTGTAATAACACATCAAGTCTGCAGCTTCTACACTAAGGAATGCCTCCGCGACAGCGACGTCGTAACCCAAATCCGAAGCCCGCAAAGAAAGAGCAGCGATGCGACCCTGTCGACTCCGGGTTTCAGGAGCCCTGGATTCCGGGGCTGATTGAGCGCATCGCCCATTTTCTGCCGCCAAACGAGGTAGCGATGACGCTGCGCCTGCTCAACAAGGCGACAGCGCAGCTGTTATCCGCGCACAAGGTGGTCCGAGCGGCGGAGCCGCTGCCAGTCCACGAATACGCCCGCGTGCCCCAACCGCTGGTGCACCGCAGCACCCTCATCCAGCGGAAGCAGATCGTCTGCGGCGCAGCTCGTGGCGGCAGCCTGGAGGCTGTGCAGGCGGCTCTGAAGGCGACGGGGCTATGTCCCGACAGCTGGCTCTTCACGGCTGCTGCCGCCGCGCCGGGCCCTGGAGTCGCGCTGGCACTGTGTGAGGGCTTAGCAGCAATGGGCTGCC
This sequence comes from Chlamydomonas reinhardtii, assembly GCF_000002595.2. Taxonomy (NCBI): domain Eukaryota; kingdom Viridiplantae; phylum Chlorophyta; class Chlorophyceae; order Chlamydomonadales; family Chlamydomonadaceae; genus Chlamydomonas; species Chlamydomonas reinhardtii. The sequence continues at coordinate 7,243,294 of NC_057009.1, read as the reverse complement.
CGCTGCACAACCGGACCTTCAGTACCGAGCCGTCCACACTGTGCAGCGCAGCCGCAGCCGGTAATGGCGACGTCTGCGACTGGTTGCTGGCGGGCGGGCGCTGCGCCTGGGGAGAAGCCGCCGCCTTCGCGGCAGCGCGGGGAGGGCATGCAGACCTGGCGCAGCGGCTGCTGTACCTGTGTCCCAAGGATGGCAGGGCGGATTGCGCGGCGCAAGAGCTGGTGGTGGCGGCGGCGCACGGGTGCGGCGTGCGCGACCTGGAGCGCACGTACACCTACTGGCTGGGGGGGCGTGCACAGCAGCTGCAGCAATGGCGGCTGCAGCTCCACCAGCAACCTCAGCAGCAGCCTCCACCAGCAGACGGGCAGCCGCAGCAGCCGCACCCAATGCAGGCAGGCAACGCGGCGGCAGGCCGCTTCGGCCCCGCATACGTGGAAAAGCGCAGCGACGGTTTCCGATGCGAGGTGGCGGACGCGCAGTTTGAGGCGATGCTGATCGCGGCCGCGGGCAGCCCCACGGCCTGCTGGCTGGAGAAGCTAGACGTGCTGCTGCGCCGGCACTGCGACGAGGCCAATGCTCAGCTCGCCTCCGGCCGCGACAACGACGCGCTGCTCGTGAGGCTGTACGAGGCGGCCATGCAGAGGCCGGATGGGCTGGACCGCGTGCGGGCGATGTGGGAGCAGCGCCGCTGGCGACCGAGTGGCGGCGCCGACCTGATGCGGGTGGTGGAAGCGGCGGCGCGGCGCGGCGACGTCCCGGCGCTGCGCTACTTGCTGGACACAGTGGGCGCACGCACCCAGCTGCGCTGGGGCGAGCAGTGTTGCATGTGCGCACCCTTGTGCCTGCGCGCCGCCGCGGCTGCTGGTAGCGTCGAAGCGCTGCAGCTCCTGGTGGGGTGCTACGGCTCCTTGGGCTGCTGCGACTTCTCTTTGTCGTGTGTGCTCGAGGATGCGGCGGCGGAGGGTCACATCGGCGTGGTGGAGTGGGTCCTGCGCGAGGCCGCCAAGCCAGCCACCGGCAGGGCGGCGGCGGTGGCGTGCTGGCGGCGCGAGGGCTTGCCCAAGTTCCTCAAGCGGGGGGCGGCGGAGGTGGTGATGGAGCGGGGGCTGCTCCGAGGTCAGACGGAGGTGGTGCGCTGGGCGCTGGATCACGGCGTGCGTGCGACACAGGGCAGGGGGTTCGTGTGGTGGCTGGTCGCAGCGCGCGCGGGCTGCGTGGAGGTCCTGCGGCAGCTGGCCGAGTGCGGCTGCTTCAAGCCGGTGAGAGCACGTCAGCGAGCGCGGGTTACCTAAACGCACACCTGCACGGGGATTTGCAACGCTTGCATACTAGGCTACCGTACGACCATGGGTGCATGATCGCATGGGGTGGTCGCGACTCGCTGCTGCATTGTGCAGCCCGCCTGCAGCCCGCTTGCATCCTGGCTCGCCCTGACTTACTGGTACTAGACCGCCCGCAATCACTGCACCCCCACGCTGCATCCCCCAGGGGGCTGAGGCTTACAGCGGGGCGCTGGGCGACCGGCGCACGCTCCGCGAGCTGTCGCGGTTGCGGCTGGGCGGCAGCAGCGCCTGCCAGGGGCTGTTGGCGCTGCTGGAGGACCCGGACGTGCCGCTGAGCGAGCTGCGGTGGCTGCTGGAGGGAGACCGGGAGGGCGCGGCCGCAGCGCTCCTGGCCGCACTCAACGCAACCAAGGGCAAGGCACTGCGGCTGAAGGATGCGGCTTACAGCGTGAGGGCCTGTGCGGTGCTGGGCGGCCCGGCGGCGGAGGGGCTGCGGCACGAGGGGGAGTGGCAGCTAGCGGTGCAGGCGGTGGCGCGGCGGGGCGAGGGCCCGGAGGCGCAGGAGATTCGGGCGTGGCTGGAGCAGTGGCGACGGGAGAACGCTGGCCGCATGGTGCCTGGGAGGATGCGGCTGTAGCAAACTAGACATCTTGATTCCGATTGACAGGAGATGGAGGGGGTACGGCGGCTGAGTGGTACGGGCTGAGCCGGATACAAGTCTGACCGATGGGGGCGAGTTAGAAATGTACAAGGGGGGCCAGATAGCGTGCTGACCCTGCTGTGAGCCTGTGACCGAGAGTCAGGAATGTGGTTGCCGGCTGTTATGTGCGAAGCGGCAGGCTGCCGTAGTGGGAAACTGGGCCCGGGCACAGGAAGTCAAGCGGAGTGCGCTTCAATGTGATACGCATATTGTGATGCATGCATTGCCGTAGCCTTCTGGCCAGTGTGTCCGATTACTCCGATACACTGAGCCGAAGACCGCAATTGCAGCACTTACTGCACAAGACAGCAGTGTCACGTTCTTTGAAAGTCAACCTGAGAGCGTCCATAACTGGGTCAGCACAGCCCCGATTCTCGCACTACAGCAGCAGTAGTAGCAGTGCAGCGCAGCACAAGCCACAGCCTCGATCACCCGCTATTTCTCCCGTGCACACACCTGCTGCCTGCTGTATGTATGCGGCCAACACCCTGTAGGCCTGGGCTGCATCGCGGTACCGACCAGAACCAACTATTCAACACATGATCAGCCGCCCTCAAATACGGTAGTCGTGTGGGACCAGACCACATCACAAACGCCACATAGCCGTTCGCGCCGTCGCTATGAGCATCAATGTGTGTGCACGGGCGCGCCATGGCTGTGCCATGCATGCAATAGTACATGAATGCGTTGCTGGAGCATCCCTTTCATCCTTCCTATCTCATAGCTTAGTCCAGCCTGCCGACGCCGTCCTCCTGCAACACCCGCCTCAAGCCTCACGGTTCGTGACATCCCAGGCCTGCCAAGGGTCCTGGTCCCACCCCACCACGCGCCCTGCCCCCGCACCCCCGCTCCCGCTCCCGCTGGGCCCGGCCCCAGCTCCGGCACTGCCCCCAGCCTCCTCATCCGTCTGCTCCACCACCTGCTCACCCGCCTCCCGCTGCCGCTGGTGCGGCTGCTCGGCCCAGATGTCCAGCGTGGGGAACGCCAGCACCTCCCGCGCCTCGCAGAGCGCCCACGCCACCCGCGGCGCCGCAGCCTCCGCAATGATATGCTCAATGGCGTCATGCGGCAGGCTTGACAGAGCCGTGGGCCGAGCCGAGGGCCCCGCCGCTGCGCCCGCGCCCGCGCCCGGCTCCACACCGGCTGCGCCGGTGGACGGTGACGGTGAGCCGGCGCCTGCGCCCGCCGCCGCTAGCAGCAGTGTGCGCACGGCGGCACGAAAGGCGGGCGGCATGAGGCGGTGCGTGGTGGTGCTCCAGGGTGTGGCGGGCGTGAGCAGCCGGAAGGTCAGGATCTCGTCCTGCGCGACAGTGAGTGAGGAGGAGAGGTGGACGAGTGGGGAGGAGAGGTGGACGATGTGGGGAGAAGAGCCGGGCGAGTGGGGAGGAGAGGTGGACGAGTGGGGAGGAGAGGTGGACGATGTGGGGAGGAGAGGTGGGCTAGTGGGAAGGAGAGGCGGGCGATGTGGGATACTGAGCTAGGTGAACCTTGGAAGGCACACACGACAGGTGCCGTTGGCACGCCGCGTGGAGAGAGAGCAATGCACACGTGCCAAGCAGGTACACGAGGCCACATGCACTATGCAAGCGCACGTTTGTGGCCACGAGCAGTCGCCCTTCAGCGGTGGTGAGCAGGCCGTTGATGTGCGGGGGCCGCCGGGCCCGCCGACGCGCCCGCCGCTCCCGCTCCCGCTGCTGCGCCCGCCGCAGCTCCGCCGCCCGCTCCGCCAGCAACTGCTCCGCATTCTCCGCGTCCACCTGCGCTCCCGCACCACCAGCCGCCGCCGCCTGTGCCGCCGCCATCTCTTGCGCCGCTGCCTCGTGAAACTGCTGCGCGGTGGGCTCGGGCGACAGGATTGGCGGCCGCGCCGCGGCGCCCTCCCGCTGCCCCCGCGGCTTGATGGACAGGCGCGTCAGCGTCGTCCTGTGAAAACGACAGGAAAGCGCCCACCAAATGACTGTTTAGTACTGTGTAGTCCGCTCCCGGCCGCTCACTTGCCGTCATTGAACTCTTCACCACGGCATCCACCGGTCGTCAGCATCCAGTAGCGCAGCCGCATAGGCGTCTCACCGGGGCGCGTCCACATCCACCGCTACGATGTGCTGCCGGTCAGTCGCGTGGAGCAGCAGGGACGACGTCGCGCCCGCCGCCGCCACCGCCCTGGCCGCCGCTGCCGTGGCTTCCGGCCCAGGCTGCGCCTGCGCCTGCGCGTGCGCCTGCTGCTGCGGCCGCGACGCCGGCGAAGGCGGCGTCGGCACAAAGCTGAGCGCGAGGGGCGGCTGCCACTGCTGGTGGCGCAGCGTGAACAGCAGCTGCCGCTGGGGCACATTCCACACCAGCACACTCTGCGGGGGCGGCGCGCACCACAGGCAGAGAGACCGGCGGCTCAGCGGCACACGGTGAGTTGCTATCACAAGCTGCAATTCCACACATCACCGCATGCCTACCACTACCATCCACGCTTTCAACCAAAGCGCAAGCCCCACTCACTCCACCCGCGGGCCACTTCAACCCGGAATCCTCCAGGACCTCCTGGCCTCTGCCCCCTCTGCCCCCCACTCACAAACTTCTTAATTTATCATGAATGTAAACCCCCCACTCACAAACAGCGAGTCGAAGCTGGCTGCCAATCGGTCGGAGCGCTCGTTGAACTTGACGTACTGGCAGCCGGGCGCCAGGCGGCCCGGCAGCGCGTGGCCGGGCAGCGGCGCCAGCAGCACCTCTATGGGCCGGTGCATGTAGCTGAGCAGGGGGAGGGTGGGTGGGCAGGTCCGGGCATGTTGGTGAAGATACGTTCAGCGATGGGGCTTACCTGACCAAGCCCAATAATTTAGGGGTGAGCAGAAGCGAGAGGAGCGCGGGGGACGCTAGCAGACCCACAGCCGTAGCCCTGATAGCCATTCTAGTCCCAAAGCCCGTGCAAGCATACGGTACTCTGGATTCTTGCCTAGCGAATACGGCACAAAACCCCACCCCTGTGCACCACTCACTCGGCCCCCGCCGGCACAAGGTATATGAGTGGCTCGTCGCAGCCCACCGCCAGCCAGCGGCCGTCCGGGGAGGGCTCGGCGCAGTTGAGGGCGGTGGGAAAGTCCACGATGGCCGCGGTGGTAGGCACAGCCTCCAGGATCAGCTGGCCCGCGCCGTCCTCGCCATCGTCCTCGGGCGCTCGGGCCTGTCGCGGGGCAACGGAGCAGCGGAGAACGGGTTGTAGAGCAGGGTTCGCAGGGCTACGGCATGCGCTAGTCCGTTGGCTTTCCGGAGTATGAGCGAAAAGGGGGACTCCTCAGAGACGGGCATCATCATAACTGCAGCGAGCAATCCCCTCCACGCTACGCCGCCCGAGTGCTGGGCAGCACCGCGCCGCGTCCCTGCCGTCCCTGCCGTCCCTGCCGCCCTGCTGCCCCGTCGCTCACCGCGGAGAAGCAGGGCGTCCGGGCAGCCAGGCTTATGTCGGGCTGCGTCACTGCCGCGATGTGGGTGGCGGGGATGCGGCTGCGCCAGTATGACTGCGCGCCCTTGTTGGGGAAGCGCCGCCGCTCCTCCGCCTCCGCCTCCGCCTCAGCATCCGCCACCGCCGTCGCCGCAGTCGCTGATGTTGGTTTCGTGGACACGGGTGCGGCCGCGGCCGCTGCTGCAGCAGCCAGCACCGCCTGCAGCGTCTGCGGCTGCTGCGGCTGCGCTTGCGGCGCCGCTTGCTGCTGTGGCGCCGCAGGCGCTCGTGAGGCGGCGGTGGAGGGTGGCGACGGCGGAGGCGGCTGCAAGAAGGGCGGCGGGTGTGTGGCCCAGCCCACGGCCCAGCGTTGCAGGTCGCCGCAGGTGAAGTGGCGGTAGTCGGCCAGGGCGGGGAGGGCGGCAGCCGAGCCGTCCCAGGCGGGCACGTTGAAAATGTACACGGCCTTGTCCTGTGCGACATGTGAAGGTTGATGTAGTTTAACCGGGACTAATTGACCAGTACGTGCAAACGGAAGTTGCGTCAGGCTGGTGATACGTGACGGGACATGCACTTGTCGTCGTAAGCGGCCAAGGCAATAGGAAGCCCGGGACCATCACGCACCTGCGCCGCCACCAGCAGCCTGAGTGCGCCGCCGAAGCAGCCGAACCTGATGTTGTTGTTCATGCCCCAGAACCCGCCGCGCACCTGGTGCACATGTTTCGAGGCATCACACAAAGAGAGTCAGCGGTCGGGTAGACAAGACGGCGTGCGGAGGCGTTGGCGTGACAAGCCCATCACAGGACCAGCAGTGTCTGTCGTCCGTGGCCTCACCGGAAACGCAAACGACACCAGCCGCACGAGCCGCGCAGGGGCCTCCGCAAGCTCCGGCGTGTCCCCAGACGGCGGCGGCACCGAGCCTTGCAGCGCTGGTGAGAGCGATGGCGGCGCCCCACCGCCTCTTGAGAGCCCCGCGCCCCGTGCGGCGGCCACTGAAACTGCGGCTACCGCGCCGTCACTGCTGCTGCCAGGCCCCGCCTGTTGCGACTCCGTCTGCTCCTGTGGCGAGGGCGGTGGCGGCTGCTGGGGCGTGCCGCGCTGGTAGGCGAATATGTACAGGAAGCCGCGGTCACCGCCTGTGTGGCATATGGATGAGCAAGCGGCAGCACGTCAGGATACGAAGGCACGACACCTATACGGCCGTCGTGACAGCCGCGCCTGATCCTCCTGCGTGCCATCGACCTGTTCCTCATCGCCAGCAAAATTACATGTATACACACGTCTGTTCCCTCTCTCCACAACACCATCCGGTTTCTCTTAGATTACGGGATTTCCACAGCCTCCCTGCTGCCCCCCCGCGGCGGCCCCTCGCACCCGTTGCTATGAACCGGCCGTCCGGCGACACCGCCAGGCTGTAGTGGTTGGTCTGCAGCGCCGCACTGCACACCACCTGCAGCCCGCCCGGCTGCCCCGGCGCCGGCACCCGGCACACCGACAGCCTGCAACACGGGCAGGAGCGACAGCAATACAAGCACCGTCGCACGGGTTCAATCCACTACCGCAGCCGTGACCGGACTGACACTTCGGCACTCGTTCACAACGTGTGCCCTCCCTAGCTCCTCCTTGCTCCTCCCCAATCCCTCACCGCTGCGGCCCGCCGATGAGCACCTCGAGCGGCTCGTCCTCCGCCGGCACCGGGGGCGGCGGCAGCGTGAGCATCGGTGGCTGCGTCGATCCTGACGCACCGGCTGCTGCCTCCGCCCCCGCCGCCGCTGGCCCCGCTGGCGTAGGGGCGGCAGCAGCAGAGCCAGGCGCAGAAGCCGCAACGCTTGTGGCTGCCTGCGGTGGCTGCTGTGGCGCCGCTGCCGGGTGCGGTGCGGCAGCCTGTCGACTGCTGCTGCTGCTGCTGCTGGTTGCTCCCGCGACAGTCGCAGGCTTGGCGGCTGGCCGCGACGGAGGTGGCGGCGGCGGAATGACAGCTAGGCAGTCCATCGTCTGAAAGTGCTGGGCCCTGTCAGCATAAAACAGGTAGCGATGCAGTTGCGTTCCACTGCCACGACGGACGAAGGAGCGCGCAGCGAGCATGACTACCCCAGCTTACGCGCAGAGAATGGCACGGCATGCGCCCGCTCCATCTCTGACACTGCCGCCCCTCGCACCCACTTGGTGTTGCAGTCGAATGCGCCCCAGACGTCGGGCCGAGCATACATAAGGCAGCCCCTCTGGGTGGCGGTGGGCAGGTCCGCCACCACCCCGCTGCTCATGTTGCGCTCCACAGCCGCCGCGTGGCGCGACACCTGCGTGTATTGACAGGCCAATCAAAACGCTCTTCCGCAAGATTATATGGTAGGCACGGCGGGTTGTGTCCTACGTGCGCCCCCACACAGGTTCACGCACCTTGCGTGTCGTCGCCCGGCGGTACTGGTCGTCGCTGTCCGTCGCCTCACTGCCGGCTTCGCTATCACTCGCGCTGCCGTCGTCGCTTGCGCCAGCCTCCCCTTCGGCGAAGGCAGCCGGCTCCGACTCGCTGTCATCCCCAGCACCCTCGTCGTTCCAACCTTCCTCGCTCTCTTCGTCGCCATCATCGGAGTCATCATCGTCAATTTCTCCCGCTAGTAGGTCATCTAAAAGATGACCATCTTCGGCGTTCTGTGCAATTAGAATGTGGCCCAGTGCATCGTCGTTCTCGTCTGATTCGTGCTCAGAGGTAGTTTCTTCGCCCAAAGACTCGCTAGTATCGTCAACCTCCATGTCCATATACGTGAGTTTGCGGCAGGCGAGCACAAACCAGACCGTCCGCAGATCTTTATTGCAGGTTTGCTTTTGCCTTGCTGCCTACTATGTTATAGCACAGTCTGCCACAAGCTGGGTGACAGGTACGAGCCTACGAGGTGTTGGTACGGTTGCAACTCATCCGGGCCGCCTGCAGACCGGCGTCAGGGGATGAGTCAGGGTGTGTGATGGGACAGGGTTCAGGCAGGTTGGCGAGGTCCCATAGGGTGCAGCGGACGCCCATACCCCAAGCAGACAGCAAACAGTTTGCAGCGGCAGAGCAGGAGTGCATGGCTGGTCGAACGCCGGAGTTACTGTACCGACAAGTTGCTGGCTGGCTGGAAGTTTGCTGATGCGCATTCCTCCGCTCCGGGGCTGAGTCAGGGTGGTGGACGGTGGTGGCGGGCGGAGGCAAGACAGTGCAAGTCTCAAGTGCCTAGCTGTCAAGCTTCCCACTTTCCTGATACTTTTAGGGTGTGCCTGCACGTTCTCCACCGAAACGCAGGTTGGCTGGAACACCAAGCGGTTCTGGCGGTCAAGGGTGGCCCTGCAGGGCCCTGCTTGCTGCCGTTGCCTCTGTCCGTCCCATTCCCCGATCCCATCTGGCCCGTTCCCGGTCGACAGGCTCATTAGACAATCGACGCGTAATAGCATTACATGGCGTAGTAAACACTGTAACCCTGCACATAAATCAGAACCTGAGCATTCTAGGGGGTTGACGCATATGGCGCTTTCCCCGATGTCTGCAATGCCTTGTAGGCCGATATATGTCCCTCTCTGCATTAGGCAGAGGCGGCACAGGTAGGGTACATGCCCCATAATGCCACTGCCTTTATACCAAAGCGGTCCCTCTCACAGGAGACGCTCGGGTGTGTGCCACGCCGTGCACAAACAGCCCCCCACACCACATGCACGTCTGAACTTTAAACTCAACTGCACTCGCATGCGCGAGCGCTGGCGGGGCCAGCGCCCCTGGGTATGCTCCACGTGCACCACTTTCTGGTTCGGTGGCTAGGTGAATGGACAGCCCGAAACACGCCAAGGGTGCTCTCCACTGGCGCTATTACGCGCAGCACACCGCAGGGTGCCGCCACGACTAGAGGCTCCTTAGAAGCCGTGAATCTGTGGGTTGCAGGGGGGCAAGGGTAGCACCACCATAGTGTTAGGGCTGTTAAAAGGTGCGGCCCGCGCTCCGAAGGGCTAGCGCTAGCGCAATCGAGATTTAGAACTGAAATTCGTATGTAGTCCCGACCCGACCCGGACGAACCTTGATCTGGTCCTTCTTCACGAGCTTCTGGCCCAGCAGGAAGTCGCTGACATTCTTGCGCTGGTCGCCCTGCAGCTGAATGACCTTGCCCAGCTCCGGGTCCTCCACAACAGTGCCGTTGCAGCAGAACTCCTTCTTCAGGGCCTTGAGCACCTTGTTGTAGTCGTACCTGTAAAGAAAAGCAAACGGCTCACGTCAGAACGGCCGCCAAACAGCCCTCAGCGGGCCTGCCTAGCACCTTCGCGTGCCTGCCCCGACGCCTGTCCGGGCGAGCAGTGCAGCTGTTTCGCGCCCAGCTCCTGCTCGACCGGGGCCGTTTGTTCCCAGGGCTTAGGGGCTGACTAGGTCTCGCCGAGAGTTGCACAATCTATGTGTTACCCGCAGGCCCTGCCTTAGCGGCCCCTCCAAGACAAAGCCACTCACTTCTCCTTGAGACCCTGGACGGTTGTCAGAGACTTGCGGCCGTTGCGCTGCTGCACGCGAATGTGCACAGCGTCCTCTCCGGCATTGCCCTCGTCGGCGCCGGCAGAGTCGGCAAGCGGATCGAATCCAACGCCAAGGTTGGAGATGTCACCAGGAAGAACAACGTCGGTGCTCATGTAAATAGGCGGGGTCGGTGCTAGGCCGGGGGGGCTAGCCTTTAAACGCTTAAAAGGCTTGAAAAGCAGGTAGGAAGGTAGTGAAGGGTGGTGAACAAGAGCTACGAGGATAGCAGCGATTATGAGCTTGTGAAGAACGTCAACGCCGCGGGTCAAAAAATACTGTCGGGACTGGGATTGGGGCAGTTCCCGCCCCATCGGCGCTCGCGAGCATTGCAGCAAAGGCTGGCAGAAGGAATGAGATTCGAATGTCCTGATAACCTGGTACAGTTATATGTTATCGTGCGCTCAGCATGGCACTGACAAAGCAAGCGCAGCTCTCCGCAGCTCACCTCGTTGCGTACGCTGCTGAACTACAAACCCCGTAACCCGTAGGAGCGATATCTAGGTTGGCATCATTCTACATAAACTTGAATAACTTGTCTTGCTCCTCGCGAGTGTGTGCACGGCCGGTGTGAGCCCTCCCCTTGATACCAGCGCTGTCGCCCAGATAGGGTTCCTACACGATCACGCTGTGCAACTGGCAGAACTTCACTCACAGCAGCCGTGGCACATAATTTCTTCCAGTGTCCGTCCATCACTAACTGGGCAAGGTGGAATGCCCAGCAGCGCCGGAAATGGTGCGAGCATGTGAATACCCCTTTCGCTGACGAGCCCCAGGGAGAGCTGACGTAGCTCAAACCCCACCACAAAACAGTGTAATCCAGGTTCTAGGACAGCTCCGACTAACCCCCAACTAACTCGTGTACGGCACCCCGAACCCCCTCAGCCGTACAGGCGTTGACTTGGGAGTCGGCAGCTGCGACTGTGAGGAAGCAGTTGCACACGGGCAGTTGGCGCTAGTCGGCAGGCACGCGAGTGGGAGTGGGTAGTTTTGCAGGGGCGCGTGTGGATGGAAAGCTGCGGCAGAGTACGGCGGAGGCTCGTGATTGGCGCGGCGCGCGAGTGGGAGTGCAAAGTCGTGCGCGCGCCGTTTGGGAAGCTGCGCGTGAGCTGCGTGTAAACTCAGAGACACGCATGGGGTTGACCCTGTTTCCATGAGCTGCCTCTGAGCGCACACGGATTCACAAGGCTGACACTGGGACCATCGCGGGGCGGAGCCAGCCGCCCCGCGTCGCTTCGGTTCGGGAGCTGACTGGGGAGCTGCGTGTGAGCTGCAAGTGAACTCGGAGGGATGCATGGGGTTGAGCCCATGTTGGGTACTCTGGGCGCACACGGTTTCACACGGTTGACTAGGACCTCGCGGGGCGGAGCCCGCCGCCCCGCGCGTGGATGCAGATGAGCGCGACCTATGTGCGAAGGAAACACGTGCGGTTGAGCGGCGAGCTTTGCACGTCGCGGCGGAGCGTTTGACTCCCCCGGTCGGCCGAGTTGGATCTGAGCGCACACGGTTGTCACACGGTTGACACCGGGACCCTCGCGGGGCAGCGTCAGCCGCCTCGCTGCGCTGAGAAGCCGCGGTGCGCGGGTGGGACTCGCGGGAATGCATGATAGGCGCTGGGGGGCACGCGGATGATTGCATATCAGGCAGCGAGCAGTTCATTTGGCATCTTATCAGGCAGGTGTTAGCTGAACAGGAGCCGGTGATTGCTGATTAGCAGCAGGCCGTGCGCCGCGTTAGGCGCGTGAATTGCAACATAGTCTCTGCATGCGGGTGTGGGTGGGGTCACTTGGCTTGCCGTGTGCGGTGGCGACTAAAAATATATGGGCCCAGCAGCCCGCCTACTGACCGCAGGAGAAATACTTGGCACGCCGCTTCTGTAACATCATCTCCTCCTCTTCCAGTCCTCCAGTCCTCCCCTGCTTTTCCTTTTGCTTGTGCTAGCTCACTGGCCTCGGCTCTACAACGTCATGTTCGCTTGTGCGTGTTGCGTTTTTCAAGCACGTCAAAAAGCTCTAACCGGCGTACCCTGTCACGACGCCTCCTATCCCTGTCCGCGCCTTGCGCTGCAGTCAGTCCTTGGCCGACTGGCCCGCCGCACCGCTGGGACCAATCGCTGTACCCTAAGTTCCACATGCGTCCAGGCCATGGCCTTCGGCAGCACACTTCCCAGTATCAAGTGCGCGTCCCTGCCCCATTGCAACAGCGCAAGCTGCGTCAAGCCCTTGCAACTTGCCCACCGGCCGTGCCTCTCACCGTGTCTGGATCCCATGCGGGCTCTGCTACAACAACAGATGTTTCAATGGCTCTGCAAAAAACCCATGCCCCCAAGCCCCACTCCTCCTCTCGCAGTGCCAGAGTGCCACCCACATGTCAATGCACAGCTGCCCAGCAGCTGCCGCCAACGCTACTCATACACCGCCCGTCTGGCCATGTTCACGCAAGTGCAAGTTTAGTAGATGAGTCCTTCGGCAAAGCGCGCAGCCCTTAACAAGCATTGCCCGGCAGTGATGGTTCAAGGTTAAGCATAAACATCCGTGCAGGTTGCGGCGACAAAGCCAATAACCCCGCATTACGATTTTCCGCTGGCATCGCAATTGCTAGGCACCTGGTTTGGCTATGTGCCTGTGGAAACCGACCCCGGCTATGTCCCGGCGATGAGGTTGTTTGGCCTCAGACTGTGGAGGGGCTCAGCCCCTTTTCCCGTGACCGGGGAACACTTGTCACCACCCGCAGACTTTCAGTGTTGTCCGCTGGCAGCGGGACTAGCCGCCGTATGTCCGCTGCAGACTACTGCTACATGTGGTAATGGCCAGTGGGGCCCATGCGTCCCACACCAGTGCACTCTTCCCCGAGAACCTTTAATAAAGCTTCTTTCCTTTCCCGCCTTCATCACTGCGAAACGCGCCACCAGGTCCTTTCCTTTCCCCCCTGCATCAATCTAGTGCACGAAGAGCTGTTCCAGTAGTTGCGCTGCTCCATTGCGCCATTCCGCCCACTAAAACGCCACCCTGTTAGGCAAGATGCCAGCCGCAACACTGACGCAGTCTACAGCCACACAGCAGCCCTCAGGGGGCGGGCGACCAACGGCCTCGCCAGGGCGCGCGCCGAAACGGCCGGCGCCGCCGCGGCTGCCGTCGCCCGCACGCAGAAGCATGCGGGTGGCTTGGGGCCGCGGCCACCGCGGCCGCGGTCGCCGCCGCCCATGCCTCGGCCGGCAGCAGGCCCGCCCTGCTGCTGCTGCTGCTGCTGCTGCTGCTGCTGCTGCTGCTGCTCCTGCTGCCCCTTGCGTCCACGGGGCCGACCGCGGCCGCGGCCGCCCGTGCCCTCGGCAGCCGCCGGGCCGGCATCACCCACTGCTGGCGGCCCAGGCGGCGCGCTGCTGTTGGCCGGTGAGGATTGTCCCGCGGGCTCTGGCGGCTTCGGCGCAGCCGCCGGGGCGTTGGCCGTGCTGCTAGCAGGCGGCGAGCCGCGCTGCTGCTGCTGCTGCTGCTGCTGCTGCTGCTGCTGCTGACCGCGCCGCCTGCTGCCTCGCCGGCTCGCGCTGGGCGCGCTACCGCTGTCCCTTGCCTCAACGCCACTTCCGTCGGCAGCGGGCGCGCCGGCTGCAGCAGCGGCAGCAGCAGACGCTGCCGTTCCGGCACCCCGCCATTGCTGGAGCCACTGCGGCAACTGCAGCTGCGGCTGCGGCTGAGGCGCGGTGCTCGCCGCCCGCAGCCACATCTGCTCGATGCTTAAGGATAGCAGCGCGGTGTCGTGCTCCTGCAGCACCGGCGCGTCGAACTCCACGCCGGCTGGCCAGGCGACGTCCTGCAGTAATGTCGTGGGTAGAAGGGTTCCGTGCATCACAATACCGCAAGCAACAGAACTACTGGCAACGGGGCTGAGGGACAGGCACGTGGCATGACAGGCTGGCGTTGATCGCTCGACTCCAGGAAGCGGGTGCAGGCCGGGCACAGACGGCGGACAATGAACAAGGGGGAGAGGCCGGTGACGGCGCACAAATCGCCACGAGTACTGTATGTGGTATGGGTGGGCCAACTTGCGCGCCTACCGGTATCCGCTCAGTGTGCATTGTTTTATGCTTTGCAAAGCCATAAAGTATCCCATACTATGCCTGGCCAGATCACCGGCTGGGTCGAGGACCCGCAGCTGCCGCGGGTCGAGCGCAGCTCGACCGACACGCTGCCTGAGTCGCTACGCTACGGTGGGGTGGGTGAGGGTATGGTGGAGGGAGAGCAGAGGGAGGCCTTTCCGGCCTGGATCTGCTGTGAATTGCGTGTCGGGGCCAAGCATGCGGCGTTTATATCCTGGAATGTCTTTTTGTTTCGTGTACTGCTACGCACACGCACACGCACGTTGAGACTCAAGGCCAGGTCAAGACGGGCTAGCAGCTGCGCCTGGTATCAGCAGGGTGGCAGACACCGCTAGTGCCGCTAGGTAACCAGTAGCCTGACCGTCGCGCGACGATATAAAGTTGCATATAAGTGCATAAATTCTGTGGTGCAAGAGCTGAGTGCGTGACCTGCATGCAAATGTTGGGCTGGAGGAGGAATTGCGCAACGGCGACAGCAGAAGTTGGTGGTTGGTGTGATACCCGGTGGAGGTTGTACCAACAAACAGTGCGGGAAGTAAAGCTACATCGAGAGGTCGGTCATGCGATCAGGCGGGAGCTACGTTGCCGTGAATTGCAGCAACTGCAAGAAGGGGACCAGCGTCTCCATTTAAGAACTGGCGCCTGACGGAGCTGACGGAGAAGTGATGAGAGGGCGGGACAAAACACATTACGCGCACGGTATCGTACTGTACCGCACTTTACTGTACAGCAACAGGCCGATGCATGCACTCGCGCCGGCCTCCATCCGCACCATGTTCAGGGACGGCGGGTAGCGTGCGGCGCCGACCGCGCCAGCAAACTGCGTGCAGCAGCGTTGGCCGGCAAGGGGCGGGGGTGGGGCAGGTGGCAGGGGCGAGTGGGCGATCGGGGACACACCGCGGGGTGGTGCGTGTACGCGTGGGCGCAGCGATGTAGGTAGGGCGCAGCAGCGTTGGTAGGCAGGGCGCAGCAGCGTACGTAGGTAGGGCGCAGCAGTGTAAGCCAGATAATGGCCGACTGCTGGCCGGAACCCCACGTCTGACCCTACCGGCTGAAGAATGCAGCCGCACCCGCACATCCAGACACCCACCTCGAAGTCGAGGAAGCGCACGTCGTACCCTTCACCGCCAACGCCGCCGCCGCCAGCGTCGGCACTGCTTTCATCGCTGCCGCCGCCAGCGCCGAGGCCGGCTCTGCCTCCTTCCTGCAGCCGCACCATGATGTTCTGCGGCCGCACGTCGCCGTGCGCGAACACCACGGCCCGCCCCGGGCCCCGGCCGCGCCTGGCCGACTGCACGGCGTGAGCCCGGTCCAGCGCCGCGCGCACAGACGCTACCGCGCGCTGCATAGCTGCCAGAGCCGGGATTGTTCCGTCCGCCGCCGCCCAGCTCGCGCCATCGCGTCCTCCCGCCGCCGCCGCCGCCGTTGCGCCGCCGCCGCCGGCGCCACCGCGCGCAGCAGCAGCAGCAGCAGCCGCGGCAGCGTCCGCCGCCGCCACCACCAGTTGGGCGAGGTTGACCCAGCCCGCCTCCTTTGACAACAGCTCCATCTCGAGCAGCAGCCAGTCGCCAGCCAGCGGTCGCACCGCGTACAGAGCCGGCGCCAGCCCCGCCGCCGCCCAGGCGCGGTGCGCGTCGGCGCCGTAACGCCGCACGAAGCGCACAACCACGCGCTCGCTGCTGATGTCTCTGGCGCTGCTAGCGCAGCGAGTGCTTATGCCAGCGCCTGTGCTACCGCTGCTGGTGATGCTGCTGGTGCTGTTGCTGCGGCGGGCGCGGCGGGCGTCAGCACGGTACACCCACCGGCCGACCGGCTCCGGTACCGCGTTGCTGTACCGGCCGTTCAACTCCAGCTGCGCGTACGGGAGCAGGTCCCACGGGACAGATAACTCTAACTCACCAGCTCCGGACGCGCTCCCCACGCCCAGGCCAGCCGCCGAGGCTGCACGACATGGTAATAGCGGTCGGGGGTCACGTGGTGAATCAAGCCGCAGGACCAAAAGCTTGAGGAGCTCGCCCGGAACGCATGAAGATACAACCTCCCGACTACAACTGTACAAGCTTCTCGAACGGATCTCCACCGCCAATCCGGGCTTGAGCGCCCATAATTCCCTGACCTACTCTTAAACTGAATAAGGGCATCCACAAACTCCAGCGTTTTGGCCGCGGTGAGGCCGTGCATCAACTCAAGTTCGTCAGGATTTGCCTTTCTCAAGGCGTCCATAGCGGCCAGCTGCCAGGTCGCGTCCTTGCCAAACTCTTTCGCAAGATCGCGGACCAGCTTGGCATGCCTGGCATTCTCTGCGCGTGCCGCCCTGCTGAAACATTTTTTTTGCATATTTTCTTTTGGTTACACAGGCTCTTTAGCCCAGCTATCTACATATACAGTAGCTTCCTTGGCAGGCGGTCACAGTCACGAATGAGTCCCCCAATTCTCATCAATATGGAGGTTCTCCTCTTGGAATGTTTCTATGTATGTAAGTAACGTAACTATGTGTCAGGGGATTGGGCCGATGATGATGCGAGATGCGCAAAGCAATAACGTTGATATCATTGGGGCGCGAATTCATGCACAGTTGCGAAGTGCTGCAAACATGCGCGGATGCGCTGCAAACTCGTGGCAGCTCGGCGACAACCGCGCCCCCCCTCCCCCCGATCCGTGCTCCTCGGCCTAGCGTGGGGAGGGACACCCTCCCCCCTGCACCCCCCTCCCCAAGCTTCTTCTAAGATATATGCTTTGGCGCAGGGCTTACGGGAGCTGGCATGCGGGGATGCTTCGGATGGGAGGGGGGAGCAGGGGGGAGGCTGTCCCTCCGCCTGCTGGAGGGGGGATGCACGGGGGGGCACCCCCCGCTAAGAAGCGCGCAAACGTAGGTGCAGGCAACGACAACATTCGGGTATCAATACTTATAGCTGGGTGCAGGGGCTGATTTCGGGTCTGTACCGCCGCACGCGTGGCTGCACTCCACTAGCCCGCCCTGCCACGCCATCCCGCGGGCTCATTGGGGCTTCTCAGCGCAGCGGGGCGGCTGACGCTGCCCCGCAGGGGTCCCGGTGTCAACCGTGTGACAACCGTGTGCGCTCAGATCCAACTCGCCCGACTGGGGGAGTCAAACGCTCCGCCGCGACGTGCAAAGCTCGCCGCTCAACCGCACGTGTTTCCTTCGCACATAGGTCGCATCCAGGCGCGGGGCGGCTGGCTCCGCCCCGCGAGGTCCTGGTCAACCGTGTGAAACCGTGTGCGCCCAGAGTACCCAACATGGGCTCAACCCATGCATCCCTCTGAGTTCACACGCAGCTCACACGCAGCTCCCCAGTCAGCTCCCGAACCGAAGCGACGCGGGGCGGCTGGCGCCGCCCCGCAATGGTCCCAGTGTCAGCCGTGTGAAACCGTGTGCGCTCAGAGGCAGCTCATGGAAACAGGGTCAGCCCCATGCGTCTCTCTAAGTTCACACGCAGCTCACGCAGCTTCCCTAACGGCGCGCGCACGACTATGCACTCCCACTCGCGCCCCGCGCCAACCGCCAGCCTTCGCCGTGCTCCGCCGCAGCTTCCCACATGCGCAACTGCAGAACTCTTCATTCCCACTCGCGCGCCTGCCGACTAGCGCCAGCTGCCCGTGTGCAGCTACCTGGTCACACTCGCGCAGCCTCGAGGCGCGCAGCTGCCGACTCCCAGGTCAACTCCTGTACGGCTGAGGGGGTTGGGGTTGCCGTACACGAGTTAGTTGGGGGTTAGTCGGAGCTGTCCGAGAACCTGCATCATACTATGTTTTGTGGTGGGGTTTGAGCTACGTCACGATAACATACACCTGTACCAGCAGGTTATTAGGGCATTCCCCGCCTGCCTCTTTCAGTATTGGGTCGAGTGGACTCGTTGTCGTCCTCCGGCCGCTGCGGTCCCAGAACCCGGACCATCTGACTGGGTCTTGGTGCGCAAGCGGTTACCTCGCGCAATGCCGAGGACCGGTTGGGTTGAACGGTAATCGAGTTTGGGGGGCGGGGGGTTCCGACGCCTCGGAAGGCGGTCGACGGCGTAGCACGGGTGCCGGGCGTTAGTGAACGGCGGATACAGCCATGCACGGGTGCCGGGCGTTAGTGAACGGCGGATACAGCCATGCCCCTGGGCGGATGTATATATGCTGCCAAAGCCCCGGTCCCCAGCCGTCTGGTTGTTCGTGGCGCTTATGTAACTGCCTCCTGCGTGTTTCACTTCTTTGGTAATGGGTTGGAGCTGCGGCCCCAGATTCAGCATGTGCATGCGCGCCAAGCTCGGTTGCCCGTACGCTGTGTGCTGGGGATGTGTGGCTTGCTCTCATACGTGCCGCCGTGGACAAAAGTGGCGTGACTTGCTGCACGGCATTCGGCGGCCACAGCCCGGTGTCCTTTAGAACGGATTGGAGACCAACACCTGCGACCGCATTTTGCCGTGCATGTGCCATGCTCATGCCCCATCCGGCCATCTGGCAACACAGCTCAGAACGGCATTCCGGCAAGAGCTTTGTAGCTACAAACACCTGTTACGCTTACCTTCTAACCCAGCCAGGCGGCCTGGACTAACAGTGCAAGCGCAGCTCTGCACATGCCTCGCAGCGGCAGAAGCGGGATGGTCGCTCGCTGCTGAGTTGCAAAAGGTGGCCAAATTGCTGAGGGTGTTCCTAGAATATGTACACACAGCTCTAAAATTGTACTAGCAAGTGTGTTACCCCAGGTGCAGTTGAGGTTGACTGCGTATAAGCAGGTATAAGTAAGCAGGAGGCTTCGCACGGACAAGCCAGCGGCAAATACTATTCTATCACAAGTGCGGCAGCATCGAGATAGTGTTTGCCGGCACAGGCGGGGGTCGCCACGCAGTCGGTTGCGCCCGTTGCGTCCATGGCCAGCCCGAAGGCCCCCTCGTCGCCGTCGCCGTCGCCCAAACGGCCAGCCGGGGCGACACTGTTGCGATTAAAGTTTCAGGTGTGTTCATTGGTTGCACGGGTGATGCCAGCTGCACGCACCCGTTGGAGCGTCGTTGACCCCTCCTTGCACCCTTGCAGTGGCCGCTGTCCTTCAGCGTTGCGGAGCCCGCAACGGAGTTTGACTGCCTAGCACCTGAGGGCCAGAAGCTTGCTGGGATCAGTTACAGCACCGCTACGTTAGTGGCTCAGTTCACAGATGGCAGCTACGCCTACCGGGAAGGTGGCGGGCAAGTACTGGGCGGGGGCTCCTGCCGGCAACGCAGCCCGGGGAGCGCGTTCAGGGGGCTGAGCGAGCGCAAGTGGCTCTGCCGCGGTCTTGAGCTGGGTCATGGACGGGCTGGTTGATGTATGTGCCTGTTCTCCCGCTGTCTGTAGCTACTCCTGGAGCCAGGCGCTGCCGCTCTCTCAGTACATTGACCCGGTCAAGTATCCCCTGCAGGTGGGTTTATTAGATGGGCAAGTAGGTGGTGGAAAGTAGGAGAGGAGTGGGAGCGGAATGCCAAAGGCTGGAGCACCAACTGGCATACGGCTACGGCTGCGGCAAAGGTTAGCGGCAATCGCTCAGATGTGAGCGACTTCTATACATGCCGCGCATGTGCCACTCGCTGCCAACGCCTGCTCACACGCACGGCACCCGGGCCGCATATGCCTGATCCCACAGTGTGTCAGCGGTGGCAGCCTGCACTTTGCGGGCGTGACTAAGAAGGGGCGGGTCGTATCGTCCATCAGCCGCGGCGGCGAGAAGGCCGCCAAGCTGCTGGACGTGCCGCCCGGCGAGCTGCCGGCGGTGGCGGTAGTGGCGGGCGCCCACCACGTAGCGGCGCTAAACGAGGCGGGCCGGCTAATGGTGTGGTCGGTGGAGGACAACTACTCGGCCAACGGCGCGGTAATCGGGTAGTGGTGCACGCGGGCAAAATGGATGGGAGGGTTTCTTTATTGTAGGCGTGCCCATGCGTGCTTGAGCTTGCAACTCTGGCGACGTCATCGGGAACGCACATCCTGTTGTGTGCTCGTCAACCGCTGTCCCCTTATTCACTTGGCTGCCGCACCCGCAGGTGGCTGGATTCACGGCAGTGCAGGTGGGGGCCATGCCGCTGCCGGCAGGGCCCACGGGGCAGGTGGTGGTGGCGGGGGCGCCGCGTGTGTGGCGCCACCCAGCGGTCATGCAAGGGCGTGTGCGCGTGACGGCCATGTCCGCGGGCGTGACTCACACGCTGATCGGGCTCAGTGATGGCAACGTGTGGGTTGCTGGCATCAAGGCCAGTGAGCGCTTCAGCCGCAATTGCGGCATCAGCACCATCTACAGGTGAGCCGGCAGGACGGAAGGGAGGCGAGAATGTGACAGGGCACAACAAATTGGTCCCATGAGGCAGGGCAGAAGGGGGTTGAGTCCGGGCTGGGTCCGGGTTGGATCCGGGCTGTCACGAACGGTTCGCGCCTGCGCGGTTTTGGCTAACGGAGCTGTGGAGCCGCGGAAACACACATCCTGCCTTGCCTCACACAGCTCCGCCTGATGTGCCTGCTGGTCGCACCCGCAGCAAGGACGTGCAGCAGGTGAAGCTGCCGGTGAAGGCGCGCACCGTGACGCACGTGGCGGCGGGCGACAGTGACGTGTGCGTGGTGGCCACCAACGCGGGCGTGGTGTGCTGGAAGGACGACCGGACCACCTACAACTTCAATGAGTCCACGGGCTGGTCGGCCACCTACGCGCCAGCGCCGCGGCACCTGCCCGAGCTAGACGGCGTGGAGATCAAACAGGTGTGTTAAAGAGCACAAGGAAAACGTTGCGCAAAGACAGTGTATGCGATGCAGCAAACAGGTGTGTTTTTGTAAACCACAACGAGGATGTACTCATAGTGTGTGTAGCTGTGATGCATCCATCCCCTGCATCCCCGGCTTCCCACGCCGCTCCGCCGCCGTGCCTCCCTACCCGCACCCCCTGCGCCCCTATTCCCTATGCCCTCCATAGAACCCCTTGCCCCCCGCCCTGCCTCCTGCAGCTGGCGGTGTCCAACGCCTACCACATGGTGGCGGCCCTGGCGGTGGACGGGCGCATCTTCACCTGGTGCGTGGCGCTCAGCGAGAAGTCCTGGCCCGCCGACTGGCTGCGCCCCGGCCTGGCAGTCACGGTGCCGGGCGCCACCGCCATAGGGTGGGCGGAGCGAGACCTGTACGTGACGGTGCCGGAGGGCATGGGGCCGGAGGTGGTGAAGCTGGCGGCGGCGCGGCCGGACAAGTCGGCATGAGCTGGTGTGTGTGTGTGTGTGCGTGGGCGGGGGGGGGGGGCGTTCAGTAGTCGGGAGGAAGGCGGGTGGAAGGCGCTGGTTGCTTGGCTTTGTGGTCGGAACGGTGCGGCTGGAGCAGTATGGCATCAGCTATTTAGCCTGGGGAAACCTGACATGGAGAGTCGGGGAACTCAATCACGAGTGCTCAGTGCGGGGAGTTTGTGCTGCTGCCATGGAAGGTAAAGTCTGGCTGGGAGTGGAGAGCGGACAACGCGCGGAGACGGAATGGCTGCAGTGTCGGGCTGAATGCAGAAGTGTTGGAAAGCCGCTGGCACAAAACGTGCTGAATACCGTATGGGCGGTGTTGCTCCTGGGCCACTTGAACAAGGAGTAGTTCGGAATGTTGCGAGGGAGAGTCCGCACCAAATGGCGATGGGCTCGCATTCGCATGGAGGGGGCTCGGGAGCATGTCGGGTACAATACACTTTGGCCATCGCGACCGACTCAACATGCATTGTGATGATTCAAGCTGGCCTCAGTGCTATTTCCATCTGTACAAACACTTATCACCTAGGCGCCAAGGATAGAGCCAACTGGGTGCGCGCTTCAACGAGCTGCATATCAGAGAGCATAGTAGCGACATCACTGGCGACCTGAAAGCGCTAGGCTTCTGCTCCAATATCCGCCTAAAACAGTCCGCAGCGTGGCCTTTGTCCAGGCCTTCGTCTGTTCAACAGGAGGACCGCGGGCGCAGAAGCAGCCGAGCAGCAGAAACACGGAGGGAGGACAGCATCAATTGCAGGTTAGCTTGTGGCCGGTCATTTTGAGGAGACTCGGCAGATGTCGGCATTCTTTTTCTCGACATGGCCTTGTAGCTATGCGCGTAGCACGCTTGCTATTGACGACAACATAGTGTTTTAGCGTGACTTGGTGTACAGCTTGTCGGCCCACTTCTACCGCATGTCATGCGAAGAACGTTAAGCTAAAGGGCTTCCCCGTGCCTTGACCCCCTGCGGCATTAGAATACGTGTTGAAGTACATCTCAAAACGGGCTGCGCCTAACACGCCCCCTCCCTTCTTTTGGGCCTCCACCACGGCCGTCGCTCTCCCCATCAACTTTGCAGGTGGTTACCTGCACTGCATCAGTCATTGACCGGCGACCCGGGTGCGGCACACGTGTTGGCGCATTTGTGTAACCCGGCACGCGGGCTGGCGGTCTAACGGCGCCGGCCCGCACCCGATAGCCGCACACAGCCATGCAGTTCACGCTGCCGGACCTGGACCTTGAGGGATTCCTCGGAGACGTGGAGGACGAGCCGGTGGCCAGCACCTCCCGGGGTCCGCTGCTGCCCGAGTTCGATATAGACGAGGATGACCGTCTGCTGGGCCCCAGCGCGCCGCCGTCTGCAGCACCCTGGCGCAAGCCCGGCGGCGCTGGCGGGATATCGGGGCTGGGCGGCAAGCTCAGCGGCCTTGTGTCCAGCGACTCGGGCATGTTCCTGTCGGCACGAAATGCAACCAGCCGGCTCGTAGGCGGCCCTCAGCGTGAGGTCCTGCACCTGCCATCCATCACGCCGCCTGCCGGCGCCTCGCCGGGCGCGGCGATGGCGCTGCAGCCTACGCGGGTGACGCGGCCGCAACGCGAGTGGAAGGTGGCGAAACGGGTGATGTGCGCGGTGGCCTTCAAGAAGGGCGGCGAGAACAGGCGCAGGCTGGAGGACGAGATCCTGTCCTCAGCAGATGAGAGCGGGGGCGAGTCGCCAACGCGGCGGGAACCCGACTGGCGGCACCTTGCAGTGGAGCGCTCGGCAGCAGCAGCTGCAGCAGCAGCAGGGGGCCCCGGGCCAGGGAACGGCGGGCTCCGCACAAGTCTGAGTCATGGCGCGTTGGCAGGGCACAATGCGAATGGCGGCGGTACGGGTGCCGGTGGCGGGACAAATAGGGGAAACGGCGGCAAGGTGCCGGCTCGGAGCGGCAGCGTCACGGCACGCTCCGTTTTCAGTGCGGAGGAGGAGGATTTGCTGGATTCATTGGCGGAGCTTTAAGGAAGTCGCAGCTGCATACTGCATTGCCTGCTTTGCTTGCGCGTGCAGCAGGAAGTCGTTGATTTGCGACGCAATAAATTGACACTACGCCGTGACACATTTAATGCCATACACATATGGTATGGGGCCATTCATGAAATGACGTTGGGCACACCGGGCATGTAGCGGGTGGCGGTGCTGGGTACCGTCCCTGTGCTGCCATGCTGTATAGGTAGTGCGACTGTGCGAATGCAGAGCGCCAAAGGATAGTACTGTTGGCCATCAGATTGTGCGGTTCGTGGGCAGGTACGGTACCGAATGAACAGGGTGATCACGGTCCTAAGTCGAGCTGAGGAGAGACGGGCAATGAACGGCGTGGAGTGCCTGGGACGGCACACATGCATTTTGCGGACGGCTTACTGAGAGGAATAAAGGTTGCGAGTAAGCGCAGACTGGAGGCCAGCGTGCGGGCCCACCAGGCGCCCGCAGACTGGGCTAGAGGGGGTGTGAGGGGGATGGCGTGCGGGTATGCAGACTGGTTAACTCGCCCATGGTTTAACAGGGAAATCGCTCCTTGATTTAACATGTTGCATGTAGAATGTTACTGCTGCGGCGCATGGCAACCCTTCGATTTCCTTCTGGCAAACAAACCATCCTTGGGCTTGGCGCGACGAAGCTTGGCCGCGCTGACGTCGCCCGGTACCCTGAGGCCATTACAGTTAGCAGGTAAAGGAATTGTAGTATGCAGCGGCACAAGCTTCAATTCCCCAAGTGAACATGGCCCTGCGCGTAGGGAACAAGTCCTCGCCGAGCTGTGCTGCCTTGACGGGCGCGCGGCTTTACGGCTCACTAGCTGCGGCTCAAGCAATCCAACAGTCGTAGTGAGAGCAGCATCGCGGGATCGGCCACTAGTGCTACAGCAGGGTGAGAGCCGCTGTCGGGCCCGGAGGCAGCTGTGAGGCCCCCCTTAACGAAATGCTGCCCCCGGCCCTCCCGCCTCTCCTCAGGCGAGTCAGCGGTGCTTCACAACGGTGACGCCTTCAGCTTGATCTGCACACGACCGGACCTAGCCATCCAGGTGCACATACTACCAGCCGCACAGGGGCCGCCGGCCGACGCGGCTACGCGGGAGGGAACCGCTGCCGGGTACATGCCCGCCGGCCGCGAAGGTGGCGCGGCCGTGGCCGCGCCACCTGGGAGCGCGCCCAGCACCAGCCACAACTCAAGCCCAGAACGCGTTGTAGCACCCACAACACAACCATCTCAGCAATCCTCTCGGCACACAGAGGCGTCCGGATCCTACGTTACCGGGGATGGGGACCTGGATGGCCTCAGCGATGAGGGGGCGGACAGCGGGCGGAGCGGGGGTGCGGGGCCAGGTCCGGGCAGCTTAGCATCGCCTGTATCTACGGGTAAAGGCCAGCGCGGCAAGCGCCGCGGTCCTGGTGCCGGCGGGAAGGACACTGCACGTGGCGTAGGCAACAACAAGCCGCCCGTCCAGGGTTTGCCGCCAGTCCTGCTGCTGTTTGCGGGTTTGCCGGGATCAGGTGCGCGCTGGGCGCTGGCAGCGACCTGCATTCTGTTGAGGAGTTTCTCATTGATGGCTTAAAACAATGCTGACCTTCTATGCATTTACGGACGGGAGCCTGGGCAGACATATCAAACACTTAGCTCTACCCCCACCACCACATTGCCACCACCACCACCGCCACAAACATGCAGGCAAAAGCACCTTCAGCCGCAGCCTGCAGGATGCCTCCACCGTGTCCTGGGTGCACGTCAACCAGGTGAGACGCATCGCCGCTGCTTGGATCAGCGCTTGCAGCTTTGCCAGTGGAGACTGCAGGAGACTTAACGCCTGCCTAAATCCACAGGACGCAATAAACAAGGGCAAGCCCGGCAAACGCGAGCAGTGCGTTGCGGCGCTGCGCGCCGCCTTGGCTGAGGGCTCCTGCTGCATCATCGACAGGTGGGGCTGATGGACGGCTTGGTGGGCTTCTGTCCGGGGACTTGGCACCAGGGATGCGAACGCCAGGCGCAGCCAGATGCGAACATCCGTCAGGACACACATCATGCTGAAGGGTGCGCATCACGTTGCGTGGTTCCGATGCTGCAGGTGCCACCTGGACGCCAGCCAGCGGGCCACCTTTCTGGAGCTTGCCGCCGAGTGCCACGTGGCGGCGCACTGCGTGGCGCTGGCCATTCCCGCCCAGGCGTGTGCTGGCCGCGTGGCGGCCCGCACGGATCACCCCGGCGGCGTGCAGGTGCGGCGGCTCTGTACGGCTTCGCGGGGGTTGGGGTGCCATGCCACATGTTAATGACCACGGGCTGTGCGTGGAGCATGAGGCATTCGGCGTGCGGTACATGCGTGCAACACCAAACCGGTACCACACCGCCTGCACCCATGCGGATACACCAGCAACCACCCATCCATCCCCTGTCCATCCTTGATGCCGGCAGGGCGACAACAACCGGGCTGTCGTGTTTCGCATGGCCAAGCAGCAGGACAGCAAGGGCTGGCCGCCCACAGCCGCAGAGGGCTTCACCTCCGTCATGGACTGCTTCACAGACAGCGACGCCAATGCCGCGGTGCGCGCCTGGGCGGCGTACGGCGCCGCGGCAGCTGCAGGGGGAAGCGGCGCCGCCGCCGCCCTGACAACGGCTACAGCAGTGGGCGGGAGCTCAGAAGGCGCAAAGCCTGTTGGTGCGGCGCAGGGTACGGCTGAGGCGCAGGCGGCACCGACGCTAGCCATGTGGCAGGCGTACGTGGCGAAGCGCAAGCCGCTAGCGGCGGCTACGGCTATCACGGCATTCTTCAAGCCAGCTGCGGCAAAGGCAGCGGCAGGGGCAACGGGGACGGGGGCGGTGCCGGGTGTGAAAGCAATGGCAGCAGGGAAGGCGCCGGCAGCCAGCGCGGCCACAGAGGCAGGCCCTCAGCAGGCTCCCGCGGCCGGCGGCTCGCAAGTCGGGGCGGCGAGGTCGGCGCCGATGGCCGGCGCCAAGGCTGAGCCTGGCTCAGCCGTCACGGGAGCCCGACAACGAGGCGCTGAGTCGCCACCAGCAGCTGAGCAGCGCCCGGCGAAGCGGCCCGCGACGGCGCAGCCGTCAGTGGGGGTGGCACCGCATGGCGGGGGCACAGGCGCGCCGGCAGGGAAAGGCGCGGGGTCGCCGGGGTCTGGGCACGCCGCAAAGCCGAATGCTGTGCCGGGGAGCCAGCAATCCCAAGGCAACAGCGGCGGCGGTAGCGCGTCGGGCACTGGGGCAGCATCCCCGAGTCCCGGGGGCGGGGCCAACGCCTTCGCCGTGCTGATGAAGGGCTCAAGGCAGGCGGCGGCTGCAGCGGCAGGCGCCAAGCCAAGTCCAACAGGTGAGCTCCGCGTGGTGCGCCATCCCGCAGGCTACATCAAGGCCCCCGCTTCGTGCCCGCCTGCAAACGTCCTACATTGCGAACGTGTTCCCCCAATATGCCCTCCGGACACGCACGCTTGGACACAGGAGTTGCGCGGGCGACCCTGGGTGGCGCTGACGTGGACAAGCGCTTCAAGCTGGACAGCCCGTGGGCGCAGGCGCTGCGCAAGGCGGCGCAGGACCCGGAGGGCTCGCAGCAGCAGGTGCTGCATAAGGACGAGGAGGTGCGTGCAGCCTGGGGCGGCTTGGGTAAGGAGGGGTACGGCCGGGGCAGGGCACGGACACGGGCAAGCATGGGTCGGGTCAGGGAGCGGGCAGGAGGCCAGGGAAGGGTATCGGTGGTTGGTTCCATGGGTCGTTGCTTCTCAGTCTAGACGGCTGATGTGCCACCACACAATGTGACCCCATCCTTTCTTGTCACCCAGGCAACCGGCCCTCTACCCGGCACGTTGCTTGCGTCCGCCATTTAAACCCCTCCCCTTTCGCGCCGGGCCCAGCAGGTGGTGATGATCATGGATGCCTTCCCCAAAGCACGCAGCCACGCGCTGGTGATCGCGCGCGACCCCGCACTGCGCAGCATTGCGGACCTGCGGGCAGAGCACCTGCCGCTGCTGGAGCACATGCGGCAGGTAGCACTGGACTGGATCGCGAAGCGGAAAGAGCAGGTGAGGGCGGTGCGCGGGCCCGTCATGCACCTGCCGTGTGCCGGGCTCGGGTACAGTACCCTAGTGGAGGGCATGCGCGCTGAGTCCAAAACATTGCCGTGGGCGTGGCCGTGTGATCTGCTGCTGTTGTGGCCAAGGTTGTGGCCACCAACCTCCCGCACCCTTGATTATTTCCCGCGCGCAGGTCCCGGGGACTGCAGCCTTCAAGCTGGGCTTTCACGCAGTCCCATCCATGTGCCAGTTGCACCTGCACGTCATATCTCAGGTGCAAATGGGCCTCCAGCAGTGAGCAAAGGGCCAAAGGCGCGCTGGGCAGGGCAGCGCAGGCAAGGGTGGAGAGCCGGGGTTGACAGTCTGAGGCGGCGCGGGAACCATCTAGTCGAGCCCAACTTCTCCCCAATGCTTATTTCCCATGCCCCAGGATTTCGACTCGCCGGCGCTCAAGAACAAGAAGCACTGGAACACTTTTACAACCGAATTCTTCAGGCCGCTGGACCTGGTTCTCCGCGAGCTTGAGGGCCACGGCAAGCTCACGCTGATCAGCGAGGCTGAGGAGAAGCGTTTTGAGGGCCAGGAGCTGCGCTGCCACGCCTGCGGACTGGCGCAGAAGTCGATTCCCGCGCTGAAGAGCCATATTGTGGCCTGCGACGCGGTGAAATGCTTGCCTGGGCTGTGAGGTAGGATTTTGTTGTATACACTGATTTGGTTTGCACTTTGCAAACAAACCTTCTGTGAAGTTTGGCGGGAAGCCGCGTTGGCTCCGCGGGTCAGGTTGCTTTATTTTGGGGCTGAAGGCTTTGCGCCATTTGCATTGCTCGCTGCCATGTGTGAACAATTGCGCGGCCGGTTGCCTTGCTGCAGTCGCGACGAAGTAAGGGCATGGGGCAGGGGGGGCTTGCCCATTGCCCGCCTGCTCGCAGCTGGCGCCAGCATTTAAGCCATGCGTCGGCCCGCCTTTAATCCCGCTATTCATTCACTGACGCCACTTCGTCACTGTCAAACACTAGCCAAACTCTCGACGAAACTCTTCAAACCTAGTGCCCTCGGACCTTGCCGTTGGCCACCACGACTCGCTCGACAGTCCGGCGTGCGCTCGGCGCTGCTCTTCCCTGCTGGACATGGCCGCACTGGCATCACGGGTAGGTTGAGTTATGCAGCGCTTCGGGCCTAGCGGCGTTTGTTGCAGGCTAACCATGTTGCCGCACCTGACGATGCAGGGCTTCGGCCTCCGCTGCTGCAGCGGCCTTTCCCGGCGCGAATCTTGCATTACTATTGGGCCTGTTCGACCAGCTCCCTGTGCCGCGCGGCCCGTGTGTCGCCCAGTTCTGCTTGCGCCGCGCCCGCAAACTCCGCGGTGAGGATGGGGGCTAGCCACCTTCCGGCACCTTGGTCGACTGCTCCTTAAGGCCTGGAATTGAGGTTGTCACATACACTTAGGAATACTTAATGCACTTGAGCTGCGAATGCGCCACGAACGGGACCGTCGCGAAAGATGCCGACATGCGCCCACTGACATCCGGTCGCAGGCGGCCCCGGCGAGCCCGACTGGTCACCACCAACTTTAAAAGCTCCGAAGAGGAAGCACCAGTGGTGAAGCCCAAACAAATCCGGCACCCGCTGACGGTGAGCTGTCTTTTGGGTGCGAAGCGTGGGTGCAAAGGCGCCTCGCGAAACCCCTCGCCGTCACCGGGGCGACGGGCGGGACTGACTTATGACGGCTACTGGTTTACGCAGGAGGACGCTTTCGCCGGCGCCAGCCCAGCGGAGACAGCAACTCAGGAGGTTCTTTTCAGCACGCCGGCGGGTGGAGCGGCGTCCGCTGCGGCTGCGCCGCCGCCGCCGCCGCCGCAGGTGACTGGCGGGAAAGTAAGGGTGACGCATCAGGCTGGCCTACTGACTCATTGAGGTTTGCGGCCTTTGAAAGCGACTGCTGAGTGACTCGCCGCTCGACTTATGACTCCGAGTATATTTGTAATCCGCGTGCACAGGGTCTCGGCGCCGCGGACACCGTCTCGCGAGTAGTGCGCCAAATGGCGGGTATGCTAACCCGGCCGCGGGCGCTGCTGCGCTCGCTGGTGCGGAACTCGGCAGCTTACGGGTAAGGGCGACCCAAAGAAAGGGCGGCGATAGGGGACGGGCGCGGGGGGCCATTTGAAAGCCCCGGTGCTGACGCCCGCGCGGCCGTGCCCCACAGGCTGCCGCTGCTGGTGGCGTACCTGGCGCGCCAGCCCCTCGCCGCCTTCTGGGCGTTCTACAACACCTCGCTGGACGCGCACCCTGTGCTGACCAAGATTGCCACCGGTAGGCCCGGCATTGGCTGCTCTTGCTGCGCTCCCCAGCGCCACCGGTGGGCCCGGCAGGGCCCAGCGGAATCCAGGGCTGCGGGTGAACGGGCGGGGTTATCTTGTTGCGTTACCAGGCGAAGTGGCTTGAGGACAACATCTCGGTGGTGCGGTACAACTTGCAGGCGTGGTTGGCACCATCCTTGGAGATCTCCTGGCGCAGCGGCTGTCACACCACCACGAGGAGCAGGCAGCGCGCAGCCGGGGGGAGCCGGCGCCGGCCTTTGTGTACGACTTGGGGCGCACGGCGCGCCTCGTCGCCTACGGTGTCGTGGTCAGCACGCCTGTGGGGCACCTCTGGTTCAAGTTCCTGGACACGGTAAGCGCAGCATTGTGCTCCTGGCTGTGCGGTGTGGCCAGTGTTGGGAACACCTTCAGTGGTTTGCATAGAGGTTTGGCTGTGTCCGCAGTCCACACGTGCTGGGTGCAGACAGCTGGGTGCAGACACGCTGTGCGAGGTACTAGACCGCGCTCCCCTGCTTCTTGCCGCCACCCGCCCGGTGCTGTCAGCCCCTCCCGCACTGCCCAACATGCCCACTTCCTTAGCCGCACGTACCGTGCATTTGCCTCACGTCCCGCAGAGCGTGATGCCGGACGCGATGACCAGCATGCCGGCTGTGGTCACCAAGATGGTGCTGGACCAGCTGGTCATGAGCCCGCTGTCCACGGCGCTGTTCTTCATGGTGATGCGCGCGTGGGAAGGCCACCCGCAGGACGCCTTTCGCTACATGCGCGGCAAGATGGTGCCCACCCTCAAGGCCAACTACCTGCTGTGGCCGCTGGCGCACATCATCAACTTTGCGCTGGTGCCGCCGTCACAGCGCATCCTGTACTGCAATGCGGTGGGGCTGATCTGGACGGTCATCCTGTCCACCATCCTCAACTCCCGCGCCGCGCCCGACGTGACGACTCCGCCTGCCGCAGCCGGAAGCAGCGGACCGGGCACGGCCGCACCCACGGGTGGTTCGCCCGACAGCGTGGGTGGCGGGCAGCCTATGGGGCCTGAGGACCTCACCACGGCGCCTGTGGGGTTCGTGGGTGTGCCGACAAGCGGCGCTCGCCCGCCTGCTTATGCGCGATATACGAAGCCGCGCGATACCGACAGTCGGCACGATGCCTAAACGGTCCGCTGCAGGAAGTGTACTACTTTGGGGCCTTGCCTAATGTGTGTGCGGGGGGCCATGCAGTTCTTACATACCGCGTATGGCGCTGGCTACGTAAAAGAAGCAGGACTGCCTTGCGGTGCATTGTTTCTGAGTGTACGCTTGTATGAATCGATCAGGAAATCGGACCGAAACTGCATGGGTACGGGCGGGGTACCGTGTGGACCGGCTCGTAAGCCTGGGACTTAAAGTTCGTAACATCCGTTTGCATACGCACGGATCCGTTTGCATGTATGGCCCTGTGGGTGGTGATGTGGCTAGAACACAATTCGTGCATTCATGTTGGTAGGTATCAGAGACGATGGTTGCAGATTGCAAGCATGCCGAGGGCTCCGTGATCAAGTGCATTTCTTGCCCAAGTTGTTTGAAGGAAACATTGAAGGGAACCCCCATAGGTGACGCGGCAGAGGACGCTGGATGAAGCGCCAGCTGCTGTGTGGATCTTTTGGCACCATGTGGTGTGGGGCAGTGTCCCCGCGTGCCCGCTGTACCAATTAAACACATAGGGTGCACGATTCAAAGAACCCGCATGGAGTGGTAGGACCTTGTGATGGGGGCACTGCACGCACTTGAGGGTAGAGTGGAGGGGGAACTGCGTGCGTGCAGCGTGCGGACTGCGGAACCAGACAACTGCTAAGGGTTTTGTACCCCAGCAGCAATTATGAAGCGGACGGTGACATTACGGTAGCAACGCATGCCCCTACAGACAAAGGTGGCGGCATGGATGGGAAGTAGCGATGCGTTGATCCTAGTTACGACGTAAGCACGGAGCAGCTGAGGTCCCAAGTGGTGAAGTGGACACGGCTATGCTGTCCGCGTGTAAGGGACGAGTTGAAAGGCATCCTGAATACTTCTGATTCGCCTAGGGCGATGCACAGCAGGGAGCGCCCAGCCCAGACTCCAGAGGGTGCACGCAGGCTCTGAGGCTCAGCCCAGGGGTGGGGGCAGGGGCAGCCAGGGCTGGCAGCGCACGCCGCCATGACGGGAGTGTGCGCATCGCGACGTACTACAAGCAGGGCCTTGCGTTCGTACGGTCCAGGCAGGCCGCAGGGGGTGCCCGGGCCCAGTTTTGCACACTCCACTAAAACGCCAACATGAAAGCGTGCCTGCATCATCCTAGTTTACTCCCTAGTCCTGGGCCAGGGCCAGCCATCCCGGCCGCTTCCATGCTATCATAGCCAGGTTGCGGCGCCGGTTATTCAGCAGTTGGGCCCATGTCAGTGCCGCATCTTCCTTCGCAGTCAGCATCCCCCCCGCAGCGCGCACCGCTTACTTCCCGCTAAGCTCTCCACTTAATGCCGCAATCATAATCGAGCCACACGCTTGCACCCGCATCAGCGCCACGACTTTGCTCAACGTCTGTACATTGTGGTCCCGACG
Source organism: Chlamydomonas reinhardtii (assembly GCF_000002595.2). NCBI lineage: Eukaryota > Viridiplantae > Chlorophyta > Chlorophyceae > Chlamydomonadales > Chlamydomonadaceae > Chlamydomonas > Chlamydomonas reinhardtii. Next base: position 7,211,097 of record NC_057009.1, on the reverse strand, counting down.
CCAAACCATCTAAATGCGCATGCAAAGCAACACCACTAGATCAATGGTTTCTCCCAGCAATCAAACGAAACCTCGGCGTTCGTTTTACAGTTCTTGACCTGCTTTCTTTATCCCCAGCCCTCTGAGCCCTCCTGGCTCCTTCCTAATCCTCCTCCCGCTCCGTCTGCTCGTCCCTGTGCAGTAGTCTGTGCTGCTTCCCTCGCCTGCACACCGCACCACGCTCCGCCTCCCCCAAGTTCCAGCGCATCTATGCCGCACTAGCGCTAGTTCCCAGACGACGAAGCGCCTGCCGCCTTCGGCAGCCGCGGCGCCGCCACCACATCCAGCACCGCGCTAGGGTCGGCGTGTGCGGTGACGGACACGTTGTGAGCCGCCCAGAACTCGGGGCGCCGCGGGCCCGCCGGCAGCAGCAGCGTGGCCAGGCAGTCGTCGCTGTCCGCCAGCATGCTGCTGGACCTGCTGCTGAAGCCCGCCACGAATTTGAACACCGGGCAAACGTAGCGGTCGCCGATGCGGGTGGGCACGGTCGCGCCGGGCAGTGCCAGCGCACGCGTGAGCTGCGGCACCGCAGGCGCGGAGGTGGCTCGCAGCCACAGGAGCGGCATGGCGCTGTGCAGCACGCCCGGCTCCGGCTCCGCCAGGCAGCGCTTGGCACGATCCCACCGGGCGCCTTGCAACACCAGCCCCGTCACCAGGCAGCCCTCGCTCAGCGCCTCGCTCAGCATCAGCTTGGTGTACGTGCCCGCGGCCGCGCCCACACCACCCTCGGCGGTACCAGGCGGCGTGCCCAAGCCACCGGTGTCGCCGCCAGGCGGCGTGCTCATCCTGCTGCCACTGCCGCCGGCACTGGCATCGCTGTTGCTGTGGATTGGCAGCGGCGACGCCAGCGTTAGCGGCGTGGTGGCCAGCGCGTGTGCACCCATGAGCGCCAGGCGGTCCCTGGGCATGACCTGCTCCTCGTCCTGCTGCAGCAGCGCCGGCTCCAGCACCACCTGCCCCACCGGCCGCCCCAGCGCCTCCGCGAAGCTCTGCTGCACCGCCGTCAGGAAGCTGCGCGGCCGGCTGAGCATGCCCAGTGGCACCGCCAGCGGCGGCCCCTCCACCGCCCACTCGTACAGGAACTCCAGGCGCTGTTGCAGGTCCGACAACCAGACCGCCACGTTCTCGCCCGACAGCTCGCAGCGCAGGCTCTGCCATGAGCGCGGCACCGAGCCCTGCGCCAGGCAGGTCACCAGCTCCGCCACGCTGTCGCTGACGCTCTCGTAGCCTTTGATGGCGGCGTTGACTGTGCGGATGGACTCGTGCACCGCCGTCAGCACTGCGGCGTAGCTGCCCACCTCGTCGCTGAACACCTGCACCATGGCGCGCTGCAGCACCGGCGACAGCGCCTGCCAGCGCTCCAACGCCGCATCGCTCATCTCCTCCGTCATCTTCATGGCCTTGTAGCGCGGGATGTGCATGGCAGCCGCCGCGGCTGCTGCGGCCGCCGCCGCCTGCTGCTGCTCTGCCCGCCGCCGCGCGCGCTCCTCGGCCGCAGCTGTAGAGTCGCTTGTGCCCGAGCCGCCTGCACCGCCTGCACCACCAGCAGCACCACCTCCTGCAGCCGCACCGCCCGGCGGCCGCCCGCTGCGCGGCGTCGGTGACGCGGCCCCGCCCGGCCCGCCTGTCGGCCCGATCGTGTTGCCACTGCCGCCAGCCGCGCCCACCAGCGCCACCCAGCCGCTCCGCGACGCGGGCAGCGGCGTGGCGGGCAGCTGCTTCATGAGGTCCTGGCACACACTCAGCGCCAGCTGCAGCGGCCGCGTCAGGTCCGCCGCCGCCTCCTCGTGCCCGGCCGTGCTGCGCAGCAGCTGCACGCGCTTGAGCGTGTCCAGCACGTGCCGCGTGAACTGCGCGGCGCGCACCGACGCCGCGCCGGGCGGCAGTCCCACCAGCCGGGGGTCATCCCGCGACAGCGGCAGGCTGCGCACCTCCTTGGCCACTAGGAACAGGTCTGTGCTGCATGCCGCCAGGCGCGGCGGAAGCAGCGACTCCACCGTAGCGGCCGCGGGGTCCAGCTGCAGGTGCGCCAGCTGCTGCGCCAGCAGGCAGCCCAGCAGGCGGCGGTCCCAGTCGTGCGTCACCTTGCCGCCGTACAGGCACTGCCCCACCACGTGTTGCAAGCCCGACATGGCGGCGTCGATGTCGGCGGCGCCGCCGCTGCCGTGCACGATGGACATGGCCTGGCTGATGGCGCTCAGCATGTCGGCGGCGGTGAAGTCGTACGGCCGCCGCCAGCCCAGCGAGCGGTACTGCAGCCGCTCCGTGAGCGTGGCGTGGAAGAGGCAGAGGCGCAGCATGAGCTGCTTCCAGTCGGGCGACAGGATGGTGACCTTGCGCCCTATCACGTCGTTGCTGGGGTCTGCGCCGGGGGGCGGGTCGGTGCCATAGCTGGGCAGCGACTGCTGCGCGAAGCGGCTGTTGGAGGACACCTCGACGGGCAGCTGGCTCATCACCTGCAGCAGGTTGGCCTTGATGCCGTGCGGCGGGTCCATGACAAGCTTGAGGCTGGCCTGCAGGATGATGTCGGGGTAGGCGGAGGTGGGCGCCGTGGTCAGCCACAGCCGGAAATGGATGTTGGGCTTGAGCAGCGGCAGCGCCTGCACCAGCCGGCACAGGCTGGGCATCCAGTCGCCGGCCAGGTGGCTGTTCTCCAGGATCACCCAGCGGTCCGTGCCTGAGGGGGAGAGAGGCGTGGGGTCGGGGTCGGGGCCGGGTCAAGAGGAGCGCGGCAGGGAAGCGTGTGTCAACGGCAGCGTACATGCATGGACTTCTGGGCTTCATTTACTATACCATGCCACAACCGTGATCAAAGCGTTGTCAGGAAGCGGTTACAACTGAACACACAAGCGCCCTGGGCCATCAGTAACTCACCCACTGCGGCGCGGATGAGGCGGTCTGTGGCGGCGCCCTGGCCGCGGCCGATGGCCATGTGCATGACGCTGATGCCGCGGCTGTCCGCGAACTGCTGCAGGAAGGGCAGCGTGTGGTCGGAGGAGCTGATGAGCACGATGGGCATGGTGGACTCGGTCACGGCGAAAATGGCGTCAAAGTCCACCATCTGCTCGTTGGCCACGCAGGCGGGGCCCAGGTACTCGCGCACGGCGGCCTGCGCGGCGGCCACGAAGCCGCGCGGCTGCAGGCAGCGCACCACCAGCAGCCGCTGGAAGGTGTTGAGCTCGCGCAGGCGCGGGTGCGGCGGGTTGGCGATGGGGTCAGCCGGCGCGCCGTCCAGGCGGGGCGCCAGGGAGGGGATCTCCAGGCTGTGGAAGCGCGGTGAAAGTGGTTGATGGGAGTTGTAAGTTGGGCGTCGGGGTGGTAAGTGTCGAGGTCCGTGGCTAATGCCTACTGCACTCCGGCACGCATACATCCCGGCCCGCCCCGGCGCAAGCCTGTGTTGCTAACCCGCAATCCCCCGCCACTCTGGCCACGCGCCCCGGCACTCACGCGGACAACGCCTCGAAATAGGTCCGCATGGCCTCCACACTCTCGCCGTTGCCGAACAGCTGCGGCAGCACGCGGTTGTAGGGCTGCAGCTTGCCCAGGTCCCGCAGCCGCGACCAGCTCTCCTCCGGCATCCACTCCGGCCGCAGCTGCTCAGGCATGTAGGCCGGCGCCGAGGCGTCGTTGGACAGCAGTGTGGGCAGCAGCCCCGACAGGCGCTTGGTGCGGCCGCTGCCGCCACTGGCCTCTTCGGCCAGCAGTGATAAGCTGGGGTTGACGGCGATGACGTCTGCGCCGGCGGCGCCACCATCAGCCCCGGGCTGGACGCCACGGGCAGAGCCCAGCGGTGGCGTAACCGCACCCGAGCCCTCCTTGGCAAGGCCCACAAAGCTGATCTGTGAACCAAGCGCTCCGTTGCTGCCATCTGCGCCGCCGTTTGAAGGCTCTGGCGCAGAGCCGGCAGCGCCGGCGGCGCGGGCCAGCCGGCTGGTGGCTGCGGCCTTGCCGCCTCTGCGGCTCACAAACATGGCGCTCAGTGGGTCCACGTCAGCAGGCACCTCGCCCAGCTGCTGCTGCGAGCCGCTGCTGCCGCTGGCCAGGCCTGCCGCGGACGGCTCCTGAGACAGACCGCTGCCCTCCGCCGCCGGCCCGGCAGCAGACGCGGAGGAGCCCTCTGCAGCAGCACTCCCGCCGCTGGGCTCTTCCTTGAAGGGGTTGGACTCGGGTCCGTCCTTGTGTGTGCGGAAGATGGATTCTCGTGGCGAGTCGGAGGCGACGGCGGTAAGCGGCGCGTCGCCCACCCACGGGCGGTGCGAGCGCGGCGCCGCGGGCGCCGCCATCCTTTTCATGGACTGCCGGGCTTGTGCTGCCAGCTGCGGTGGCAGGCTGAGCACAAACATGCTCTCCTCCTCCTCGCCCTCCTCGCTGCCGCCGCCCTCCTCCTGCTCCTCGTGCTGACGGTCCTCTTCCTCGCCCTCACCTTCCGTGCCCGTGCCGCCCTCCTGCCCCGTTGCCTGGCGCCGCGATTCCTCATCTTCGGGCATGGTATCCTGCGGCCTCAGCGCTTCCTCCGACCCCTCGCCGATCACGTCGAGGGTCCCGCGGCCCCGCCCCGCCGCCAGCGACGCCTCACTGCCCAGGTCGCCCGGCACCCCGGCTCCGCCAGCCGACCCTGAAGCAAGGTGATGGCTGGAGGCCTGGCCGCCAGGCGCCGTGTACCCGGCAACGCCGGAGGAGCGGCGCCGGCTGCCTGCGGGCGCCGCGCCGCTGCCGCTGGCAGTGCTGCGGCGGGAGCCGCCTCCGGCACCGCTGCCGCCGCCAGGCCGTCGGCCAATGCGGCCCAGCCCGGCGCGCGCGGAGGCCAGGCGCATGAAGGTGGGCTTGGCGGTGTAGGTGGAGTCGGTGGCGCGGCCGAACAACAGCAGGTTGGCTTCGTCCTTGGTCACGTAGCCGCTCGCCTGGCATCGAGACAGGTAGGCACAAGCGCGCAGTGGGTTTGGAGCAGAGAATGAGCGTAACACGGGTGTCCTAACTGGGAAGAAGGACAGCGCAGCAACCGCGTTGCCTGTCCGGTTGCTCAAGGGGTTTGGAGAGCACACGTCCACGCACGTCCACGCACACACCTCCAGGAACCGGACCATCATCATCACCGCGAAGGGCAGCTTGTCGTCATCGAACAGCGAGCGGCTGACGTTGGTGTAAAACATGGTGGTGAAGTGCATGGTCAGACTGGCCAGCCTCGCCTTGCCTGTGGAGTTGTTTTGGCGTCACGTTGGCACCGCAGGCTCAGGTCAGCTGTTGCTTAGCACTGGCCTGTACGTTAGCCCGCCACTCAACATCCAGCACGGCACAATTCACGATGCAGGCATCAATACCCGCAAAGCCACACGCCGCACGAGTGACACGACGCAGGGCGTTGCGGCAAGCCCACACGCGCCGCGCACCTGTGCTGTTGCGCAGGCACGTGACCAGCGCGTCATTGAAGAGGCGCATGAACCAGTGCAGCCCGAACTGGTAGGTGTGGCGCACGTTGGCCAGGTCTGCCAGGCAGAAGAAGAAGGGAACCACACGCGCCACAAAGTATTTCTCTGTGTCGGCGCGCACGACACTGATGGCCTTCTGCGACTCCTCAATGCGGGCGACCTTGGCCTTGATGGCATCGGTGGACTCCTGCGTGCGGTTGGGCGTGTGTGGAGGGTAAGTGGAGCTGGGTTAGGGCCGCAGGGGCCAACGGCTGCGCAAACATGTGCACGAATGTGAACTGTCCCATGCATGAAGCGGACATGCACACACACACACACACACACACATACACACACACACACACACACACGCACACGCACACACGCTATCACCTGCAGTGTGCGCAGCAGCTGGTACACGTGGCTCTCCTCCAGGAGCTCCTCGGTGCTGGTGTCCGTGATGGACTGTGGGCGTGCGAGCGTGCGAGCGGCGGGACAAACACATGGTGACACCGGCACCGCGCACAGGTTCACACGATTAAGTACCGGTAGGTACTTGCGTAGGCACTCTCTCTCACCGTGCATCACATCCAGCTGTTGACCCCAGCCCCACCGCTCCCCATCATCCAAAACGCTAATAACGCCCATTACGCTACGCTAGCGGACAAAGCCGCACCACCGCCGCACCGATTTTTAGAAATTATTCGTACCTGCAGCACCAGGTCCTCGAGCTCCGCCAGGTCTGCCTCGCCCTTGGCCCTCTGCCGCATCAGCACCAGGTGCTCCGACTCCAGGTCCGGCATCTCGTGCCGCAGCGTGGCGGTGATGAGCAGCTCGCACAACTGGCCGCGCGTGATGGAGAAGTTCACCACCGTCACGTGCCGCAGCACGTCGGCAGGGAAGCGGGGCGACCGCAGCCGCGTGGTCACAAACAGCTGGAAGCTGCGGGGTGCAGGAAACGGCAGTGATGTTTACATGTTGAGAGTACATAGTGTGGAACAGATGAGGAATTGCGGTTTAAGTGGGCGTGATGAGGGGAAGCGGCAACTGGCAACGCCGGGTCCTGAAGTCGTACTCACTCCTTGTGGTAGGGTATGGAGTTGTCGCCCAGCCGTATGGCGGTGGCCCCCCGCGTGTCGCCCACCAGGCGGCACTGCAGCAGCTGCTCCGTGATGTCGTCCATGTCGTCATCAAAGTTCTCCAGCAGCACCGTGGCGCCAGTCTCGACGGCCCTGAGGAAGGGCGGTGATAATGGCGGTGGCGGTGACGGCCGTGGGTGTGTTAGGGAGCACTTTGAAAGGCGGTGTGCTAGAGGGAGACAAGCAAGGCACACGCTAGCGGCATCCGCACTGACATGCGGTGCGGCACGCTATATGCACAGCCAGAAAAACACGCACGCCCACGCGCACCTGAACAGCTGCTCGGTGTAGTTGGGGTCGGACTGGTCCAGCACCACAAACGTCACCACCGGCCGGCCGCCGATGCCCTGCAGCCACACGTCGCCGCCATAGAAGCCCTTGATGAAGCGGTGGCCCAGCTCCTGGGGGTCGTGCAGCAGCACCCAGCCGCCACACGCCGCCATAACGCCCGCGTTCTCAAGAGCGGTGCGGCTGTGCGGCAGGCCCGAGTCGCGCCAGGTGTCCTGCTGCGCCGGGCCCGCAAGCACGTCCGCCAGGCGGAAGGGCCGCGGCGCCACCACGCCCGCGCCCTTGAGCAGCTCCTGTCGCGTTTGGGTGAAGGATGGATGGGGCGTGGATGCATGCAGGAGCAGCAGCGGCGGCAGGAGTTGGACAGCAGCGGTGTTGCTTCATGGCATTGGGCTGTCAAGGTAAAGGCACCGCGCTGCGAAACACGCACACACACAAACACACATGCACACACACACACACACATACACACACACACACACACACACACACACACACACCACGGAACCAACAGCCGCAAAAGCGCCGTGCCGTGCACGGACACGCTGGGGGTGACGCGCCCGCACCTGCCAGTCCTCCTCCACGTGCACGCGCATGGTGCCGCTGACGGGGCCCAGGTAGGCGATGTGCGCGGCGCTGAGCAACACCTCGCCCAGCACCTCGCTGTGCCGCCGCTCCTGCAGCTCGGCGTTGCTCTTCCAGCGGCCCACCTCGTGCACCACGGCGGTGATGGTGCGCTGCGCGTGCTCGCTCTTGCGCTGCGCCTGCGCCATGTCTGTGTCCAGGCGGTCGCGGCTGTCCTGCGCCTGGTCCAGCTTCTCCTCCAGCTCCTGTTTGGTGGTTGATCATGTAGCGGCAGGCTTGTGTATAGGGGTGTCCGGGAACTGGCCGGCAGCAGCCAGCACAGGGCCGGCCCTGCACGCACTGCTGACCCGCACTTTCCTCCTTGTGTTCTCCCAAGCAACACACACCGCACGTACCACGATGCGCTGTCTCATGGCCGTGAGGCGCTGGTGGTTCTCCGCTAGCAGGCCCTCCTGGTCCTTCAGCCGCTCCTCGGACTGGCGCAGCGCCTCACGAGCCGGCTCCACAAGCTGCGCAGGCGAGCGAACATGCCACCATACCACATTACCACGTCAGGACGGCAAGTGCAGATGACACGTTTCTGGTTACCGTACAGTCCCCTGAATCCCAGGCCAACCCTTGCAACGCAGAGCCCTTGGCGAACAGGCGGGCAAGGGCCAATCACGTTGGTAACGGCTCACCTTGCGGCCCTTCTGGAAGGCGTCCATGGCCTTGACCCACTTGCAGATGGTGGCGGCGGCCTGGGACACGCGCAGCATCGCCACGGGGTCGAACATGGGGTCCGCCACGAACACCTCCACCTTGGCCGCCACCTCCTCCGTCATCGAGTCCTTGTCGTACCTGTTCGGCACACGTTCGATATTGCTTGGAGCTAAGACTGGGTGTTGCGACAAGCTGGCACAACAGCAGAAGCAACCCGTTCGGGATGCACGGCTGCCCCACAACCTCGGTAAGAAGGTCGCGTCAGGCCCCACTCACCCCAGCAGCATGTCCAAGAAATGGAAGTCCGCTAGCAGTTTGATGGACTCGGACCACCAGGCGTCAGTGACGGCCGGGTCCTCCTCCGGCGCCGACTCGCCCGCGCCGCCCACCCCTGTGCGCACGCCTCCCCACCGGCCCGGTGACACGGTGCGCCCCGGCGAGGTGGACCGCGCGGCGCGGGCCTCCTTCTCCTGCACCAGCGGCGGGATGCGCCCCAGCATGATGCAGATGCATCGCAGCACCAGCTTGACGCCTGTGTAGGCGTCGACAGGTTGCAGAGCATACAGAGCACGAGCTTATGAGGATAGAGTGCGGGTGGAGCATGGCCAGAAGACCGCAGTAGCAGTGCGCGGACAGTATGAAGGCCGCAGCTGATGCCACAGCATGCATGCTTGACCGACGCAGCCCAGGGCACCCAACTCACCCTGGGGAGGGCTGCGCATGACCTTGAGCTCGGCAATGGAGCTCTTGTCAATCCGCCGCAGCTCCCGCAGCGCGGCCTGCAGCGGCGGCATCACGTCCCTCAGCGCTGCGTCGCACGCCACCCGCAGCGCCTCGCACTCCGCCACCGCCGCCATGGCCGCCTCCTCCGCCGGCATGAAGCGCTGCACAGCCGCCTCCGCCTCCGCCTTCTCGCGGCCGATCAACAGCATCAGCGCCTCCACCTCGCCACGGCTGCGCTCCAGCTCCGGAGCCTGGTGGAAGGGAGAGCGAGCGAGCCGCGGCCCCGGATGCGCAAAGGTCACACAGCGGCGGGCTCGGGGTCGTTGGTTAGGGCGGTCGGTGGGCGCTGCTAAGAGTACGAGGCTAGCTTCAAGATGCGCGGCACCTGATGTGGCACGGCAGGCACGCACCATGGATGATATCTGGCCCTTGAGCGCGGACAGCTTGTCCTGCATGTCCATCATCTTGGCCACACCCTGCAGGTACTTGTGCCGCGCTGTGGACACTACCTGCCGCCGGTGCGGCACCATGGCTCTGTGGAGTTGGCGACGGGAACATATATGGTGCAAGTGTCAGCAGCGCTCGTGGCAAACGTAGTAGGTAGTGCTGGGTAGGGTCCTGGATGCGCCAGCACAAGGGCGAATCGGTGCACGCTGTGCCGCTTTACAACGTGGAAGCCGCCCTGCAACACCGTGGAAGCCGGCTCCGCACCTGAGCAGGCGCAGGAGTCGCAGGAAGTGCACCGCCGTGGCGCCGAAGGCGGTGTTGTAGCCGGCCCGAGCGTTGTACTTGGTCACGTGCGGCTTGAGCGCCCCATGCATGTCCACGGCGCAGCGCAGCACTCGGCTCCACGCCTCGGGCTCCACCGCCAGTTGCTCCGGGCTGATGAGGAAGCGCTCGGCGACCTGTTCAGGCAAGCATTTGGATTTGGGTGATGAAACATACTACGCACACACTTACACAAAAGCAAATACGCACCCCTGCTAATTTTTAAGAGATGGCCGCACGCACTGGGTGGCACCGCGCGGCACTGCCGAGCACTCACATGCATGCGCGCCTCCTCGTCCCACTCGTCCACCGCGTTGACGGTGACGCGCTGGAACACCTTGGGGAACGCCACCACCTTGCGCTGCAGCGCCGCCGGCTCGCCCTCCACCACCAGCACGAAGTGCAGGTTGGCGCGGCAGCGCTCCACAAAGTACTGCCGAAGCACGTTGTCGCTGGCGCCTGTAGAGACGTGGAGTGGAGCGGGGAGATGTGGTGACATGGGTGCGTGGGCATGGAAGACACGCAACACCCTTGACACACACACACACACACACTCCGTCGCGTCGTTGGGCGGGCTTTCGTTTCGTTTTTCAACACACAAACACACACAGTCACACACACGTGCCTCTGTTTGTTTACCTTCTACACAGCGGTGCAAACCGTGCCTGCATGCCCACGCTCCCACCCAAACCCACCTGTGCGATCGAACTCTGTCCACACGAGCCCCGCCGCGCGCGCCACGGGCTTGAGCTGCTGTGCGATGCCTGTGAGCTCCTCCGGCTTGAAGATGTTGGGCAGGCCGCCGGTGCTCATGAGCTGGTCCACGTCATCCAACATGCGGCTGCAGGGCCGGCCCATGTCAACGAGCAGCAGGCACACCGGGCTGCGGGGCGCGGGCGTGCGGGTGCGGGAAGGGGCGGCAAGGTATGTGCAACAGGGTAGAGAGGGCAAGCGAGGTCAAACGGCGGTCATAGACGCCCCAAGCGACGGCATTTGGTTCAGGGTGGTACGGGCATAGCAATCTCAAGTTGCAGTGTCAGGTAGCCTTTAGGAAACGCACCGGCCCTGCACGCCCGAAGACAGCAGCGCGGTCTTGATCATGTCGCGCCAGGCGAAGCCCTTCTGCTCGTCCTTGAGCTTGGCCTCCAGCAGCGTGCAGCGGCACATGTGGGAGGCCAGCTTGGCCAGGGTGCGGCGGCCGCAGCCGGGCGGGCCCAGCAGCATCAGGTGGCCCTGCGCGGCGGGAAAGGCAGGTTACAGACCGCTGGTGAGAGGTAGGAACGTGGGGAAACTGGAGAGCATAGCAGGGGAAAGCGGAGCCTCAAGTATGAAGACGGTGCCTGGTGTGCTGGTGGGTTGCGGCGCAAAGACGCCACAGGCAAGTGCGAGTCCTGGAACCCTTACGCGATTCCCACAAGCACCACCTGCTCCGCCGCACCTGGTCCATGGACAGCACTCGCGAGATGCGCGCCAGGTGCATCAGCGCATTGCGGAACACGAACACCGGGTCCTGCCCCGGGCCGCGGCCGCCCGCGAACTGGTCCGCAAACTCCTGCGCCACCAGCAGCAGCCGCTCCTCAATAACGGCGCGCATGGGCCGCCCGTCGTCCACCCACGCGCCCATGTCGTACAGCCGCTCCAGCTGCGCGTCGCCCTTCATCTGAGGCATGGGCGTCGTGGGCGTGCCGGGCGCGTCCTCGCTGGCGCGAGGGTCGCGGCGGCTGATGCCACCAGGGGAGGGAGAGGCCGGGTCACCGCCGGACGCGGCGACCGCCGCGGCCGCGTTTTGCTCAAGAGAGACACGGAGCAGGCCGCCAGTGGCGCGGGCCTTGGTGGGGCTGGGGGCGAGCGCCGCGGCGCCGGAGGGGCTGGCTGGCCCAGAGGGCGAGGCCGCGCCACCCTCCTCGAACCCGGCACGCTTGCGGCTGCTGCCCGGCGTTCCGGGGTCCACAGGGCCGCCGTCCGGCACGTCCATGTCGCCCTCCCCGGCTGCGGTGTCGGCGTCCGCGCTGCGCCGCAACACGTGCTCCGTCAGCTCGTAGCCACCGGCGGAGGTGGCGAAGGTGCAGAGCAGGATCTCGGAGGGGTCAGGCGCCGCAGAGGGCGCGTACTCGGACAGGAAGTGGTTGGTGACCTGGAACAGGGGGTGCGCATGTGTTTGTTTGGTGTGTGTGTGTGTGGAAGGGGGGGGGGGGTGGCAGGGGGGCGCGGTGAGGCAAATTGATGCCGCATGGTTGCCGAGTTCCATTGTAGCGTGCCCGATGCCCCAGTCCATGCACCAGCTTGTGCTCTCACCTCCTGCACCGTCTCCGTCATCCACTTGCGGGCGGGCGCCTCCGTGAGGCGGTCGTGGAACACGCGCAGGCACTCGTGCTGCCACACCCGCACCAGCTGCTCAGGGGTGCCCCGGCTGGGCCGCGTGGCGTGGAAGATTGACTGCACACGGGATGCACAAAAGACAAACACGGAGGGCAGGTGAAGCAATCTCGGCATCTCATGCCAGGCGCAATCAATTCTAGCAGACATGCAATTGAATCCCGAGCGCCCATTCCTGAGCATATCTAGTTTACCTGGAAGACTTGTGAGACGTGCAGGATGGAGAAGACGTAGTGCGGCTTGGCGGGTGTAGGCAGCAGCTCGCCCACCACCTTGCGGTACAAGTCCAGTGTGGCCTCCACCAGCAGCCCCACCTGTGCGTGCAGATGCGGGCGCAGAGGCAGGCAGCGCAAGCAAAAGCAGGGATCAGGAATCCAGTCAGGGCGCATGCGCGTCAGCCGCGACACGGCACGGAAACGTTCTGCGGCGGCGTCAAAGTAAACACGGGGCCATCAGCCATGCACCTACGGGCTGTGCTGCGGGCGAGTGCTACGGGCTGTGCTGCAAGCAAGTTCTACGGGCGAGAGCTACGGGCGAGCGCTACGCGCCGCGCTCACCAGTGCCACCGGCATGGTGGTGACGGTGGACATGTTGCGGCGGACCATGTCTGTGAAGATGGCGTGGAAGCCCGTCTGGCTGATGGGCGGCAGCGCCACCATTGCCAGGTGCGACAGGAAGCGGCGTGGGAACCTGCGCACACACAATGAATGGAAGCGCAGGTGAAGGGGCAACATCCATACGCAACAGGCAGCCGCGCGTAGCTCTTCGCCCCGGACTCGCTGCAGCATTGGGAGGGTGGCGCAGCGACTCACGGCTTGGCGTGTGCGGAGGTGGTGACGCAGCCCAGAAGGCACGTGTCCACCACGTCTTTCGTGCGGCTGCTCTCCTCGTCGTGCCAGCCGCCGCAGATGGTCCACTGCCGCAGCACCTCCACCGCGGCCTGCGCGTCGAACGCATCCCGGCCCGCGGCATTCAGGTCGTCCACCCACAGCACCGCCGTCTTGCCCATGGGCGGCCCAAGCACCATCTTGCGCCGCCGCGTGAAGAGCCCTTCCAGCATGCGCTTCAGCCCGCGCGCCGAGCTCTGGCTGCTGAGCGTGAGGTATATGATGTCGAAGGGGCTGACGGGCTCGGCCTCCCGGCCGTTGCGGGACTTGGCGCCCAGGCCGCTGAGCAACCCGGTGCCGGTGCTGCTGGCCACGGCGGCGGCGGCCGACAGGTCGTCACCAGCCAGCGTGCTCTCGCCGTCGCCTGAAGGTGCTGTTGGATCCGGAAGGTGTTGGCAATTAGTATCTCAGTGTTGGAAAGACAAGTTGGAACACTTTGACATTTGCGCGCGTTGCGCTTCCTGAGCTCGGGGTCACGACCATCAGGCACCACTCACCAGGCGGCGCCTCCTCCGCGTCTGCAGGCGCAGGCTCCTCCTCCGCTGCACCCTCCCCGTCAGCCGCCGCTGCGCCCGCCGCCGTCCCTCCCGCTGCGGTGCTCTGGTCATCGTCGTCGTCATCTGCCGCTTTCTTCTGTGCTATCCAGTCCTTCGCGCTGTGCAGCAGCGCATTCAGCATCGAGGTCTTGCCCACGCCTGCCAATCACACCAAGCAGGGTGCACACGGTGGCAAGCGGCTTTTGCAGGTCACAACATGACGTGGGCATGCGCAACCTACCCTACCCCGTTGCGCTCAATTCTTGCGCCCGGCGGCCTTTGAACAGCGAACGCCGGTATGTACCTGAGGGCCCAGACACCAGGATGTTCGACCGGGCGGTCAGCAGCATCCGCAGCAGGTAGATGGCTGGCAGCGTGTCGGCTGTGAGGATGAAGGCGCGCGCGGAGCCGCCGGGGCCACTGCTGCCACCCGTGTTTGTAGAGCTGCCGATCAGGGACTGGAAGCCGAAGGGGATGAAGGCGCCGGGTGTCATGGACAGCCGCGTGAAGTCGGACAGCAGCTTCAGGTGCTCCTGCCAGCTGACCCACCTGCGCAAGCGCGTTTGCGAGTTGTTGCAAGTTGGGTTCGGGTAGGGTGGGCGCTTAAGCATAGCAGCATTCATATGTGCAGGCTGGCACCGTGAGGCTTTTCGGTTGCTAGAGAGGAAAGGAAACACGATGTGTGTGTGTTTGTGTGTGTGTGTGTATGTGTGTGTGTGTGTCCGACTTACTTGAGCGCGGAAAAGTCGAACATGAGGTCGTACACACTGCCCTCGGGCGGCAGGCTGACGTGGAAGCCCATGGACCGCACCTCCACCGACACGCCGTTGCGCACGCTCTCGTACACGATGCTGCGGTTGCTCAGCTGCAAGGGGCAGTGGTGGGACGGTGAGTTCTGAGGGCAGGGAGCGAGTTGGCGATTCGGCAGTGCTGCGGCATGAGGGGAGGCTATTGGTCAAGCGCTGCTTGCTGTTGTTGTGCAAGGAGGGAGGCGGGGCGCGCACCTGGCGCAAGAGGATGTTGAAGAAGGGACGGGATTTCTGCGGCAGCGACGGTTCGAAGGCCCATGCGGTGGAGAAGAGCATCGCCGCCTCAATGCGCGCCTGCAGCGGCCTGTCGCCTGCATCCGAGGCGCGTGGCTGGCAGTACTGCAGGAATTGAAGGCAAAAGGGGCACAGAAGGACAACCATTGAGCGTTTGCTGAAGCGGTGCGAGTCCAGCGCGTCAGTGCAGGGTAGGTGCCGTCAAGAGTCGATGCCCGGCCTTGCAAGCAATTGCAGCAGCCGCGCACCCATCGCGCACCCTCGCCCTTGCACGCACACACACCTGCGACAGCAACGCGTCCATGAGCCGCAGCAGGCCCGCCATGATGGTGGTGGGCTGGTGGCGCGGCAGCGCGGCGTCGCCGTCGGCGGGCGTGTCGGTGTAGGCACGCAGCAGGTCAGGGAATACCGAGGCGATGGTGGCGCGGATCTTGCCCGCGTACTCGGACACAGGCGGCAGCAGCTGCGGCGGCGGCAAAACGTCGGCGGGACAAAGACGCTGTGAGCAGACGCCGCGATACAAGTGTAAGAGCAGTACGGAGTCTTACTCCGGAGCATAATGCACCGTGTGTGCGGGCCGTGTAGGCGCGGCCGCTCCCGCACTCACCCGCGCCAGCCAGCAGTCGAGCAGTGCGCGCCACAGGTCGGGCGGCGCCGCCATGAACACCACGCCGCAGCGGCTGACGGTGGCGGGCGAGGCATGTGTGATGGAGTCGGTCTCCACCAGCAGGCTGACGCCGTCGCGCAGCGGCATCATCTCGCCGCTGCTGAGGCACAGCGTGCGGTTGTCATCAAGCACCGGGTTCAACGCCTCGATCCACACACTGCGATCGAGCCAATGAGAAGGTAAGATGAGCAGCATCATGGTCAGGGGGCAACATCAGTAGACGGCTTGAGTGTTTGCGCACATGTGGACATCCAGGCCGGTCATTTACAGCTTCACGCACGCATGTCCGGTCAATCCCAGCACCAGCAGCACCACAAAAAAGCGCCCACACGCACCTGTCCACAGGGCCATCCAGGATCAGCCACGACCGGCCGCCCGCCGCGTTGCGGCTGCAGGCGGCGCGCAGCGCCGACGTCAGCACGCCGTCCGCCCAGTGCTGGTGTGTGGTGTTGTACGACCCGTACAGGTGGCTGGGGTGCACCGCGCGCGGGAAGATCTCCTGCACCTCCACCGGCCGCCCGCCTGCCGCCTCGTCCATGCGGCTGAGCGCCAGCTGCAGCAGGCTCCAGGTGGCGGTCTTGCCGCAGGCGGGCGGCCCCAGCAGCAGGATGCCGGTGCGGATGGACAGCATGTCGTGGAGCTGCAGCGCGCGCAGCACCAGGTCGGGCGTGGCCTGCTTGCCCACGTAGGTGGCGGCCTGGTGCAGGTGCTGCTCGATGGTCTGGTGCAGCGGGTCGGAGGGCGGAGCCTGTGCCCATGAGGTTGGGGGAGTGGGGAGGGAGGGGACAGGTCGGTGAAGGTTGGCGGCACCTGGCAGACTCTTGCGGGCACCTGCAAGCCTCATACGACCGGATGATGTGACCCCCTGCACCTGCACCCCGCACGTGCACCTGTACCTGCACACATACATGCTGTGCCAGGGGCATTGGCCTTCCGCGCTCCCGCCCTGCGCTGCCCCGGCGACCCCATTCCCCCGCCGTGTGCCCTGCCCCACCGCCCCCCCGCCCCCGCCCCCACCCTACCCACCTCGGGGAACTCCCGGTCCACCACGCTTGTGAAGATGCCGATGTCGTCGGCCTGCAGCTTGCTCATGTTGCAGCGCAGCAGCGCCACCTGCAATCGGCGGAAAGATTAAGCAATCCCAGTAGGGTTAAGGAGGCGCAGCGGGCGAAGCTTGGTTCGGGCAGTGCATGTTGTGCGCCCGCACGCGCCGACGCCAAGCCCTGTGGCCCTTCAGTCGATCCACACGTCTCCTTTTGGGGCCATGCCATGCAAGTGTGACTGGCCTACCTTGCACAGCGCTGCCTCTTCCGTCTCGCTCAGTCGCCCCACAGGCGGCTCCTTGTCCTTGGCGCGGCTGCGCGCCTCCGGAGTCGGCACCGGCGCGGGTACAGGTGGTCCTGGCGCAGGAGAGGCAGACCGCGAGCCCCCCCGCGAGCTACCCTTGGTGGCCTCCGCTGCCGCGGCCGCGGCTGCCGCGGCTGCTGCGGCTGCTGCCGCCGCGGCAGCGGCTGCCGCCGCCGCCGCCTTCTCGGCCCTCAGCTGCGCAGCTATGAGCAGTACGCTCTTCAGGGTGCGCATCTGGAAGTCGTAATGCCGCTGCGCAGAAAGCCGGTCAGAGGCGATCTGCGCGGGCATGGCGGGCAGAGCCGAAAGCGGTTGGGTAGGGTACAACCTCCATACCCTGGATAAGGGATGCTCTGATCCAAGCCCAACTTCACCGCGGGGTGGACTCGCCTAACCATGCCAACGACACCCGCACCCGCACCCACCCACTCCCCGTACACTGCCTCCCCGCATCCCCGCACCCTAGATCCTGGCATCCCCACACCCCACGTTCCCACCTTGAGGCAGGACACCAGCTTGACCGCCAGCAGCTGCGCCGACTGGAAGCCAGCGGCGTACAGCGACACCTCGGCAATCATTGTGTAGTCGGGCACCATCATGGCCACGGGGCGGAACAGCGCCTTGAGGTTGGAGGGCAGCACGGAGCGGTGCTCGTACATGGGGTTCATGGTCACAAACATGGCCAGGGTGCTGTTGACGAACATGGTGCGGCCCTCAAACACGGTGTAGCGCTGCCCCGCCGCCAGCGCCGTCTGGATGACCATGATCTGCTTCGCCACCACGGACAGCACCTAGCAGACGAGGGAGAGCGGGAGGCGAGGGACAGCGGGAAGTGAGCACGATTGGCGATCAAAAGATGCAGCAGGGGGATGGGGGGGGGGGGGTTAGCAAAGGTGCTAGTTAAACATCAAATGCTACGATGCGCAGGATCGGATTAGACAAGCGGGAACGCAGGCCGCGCGCGCGCCCACCTCGGAATCCATGCGGTTGAACTCGTCGAAGCAGGCCCAGGCGCCGGTGGATATGATGCCCATGAGCAGCCGCGTGAGGTGGCCGCTCTCCAGCTGCTCTGTGGTGTTGAACACCACGCACTGCTTGCCCAGGCACTTGGCCAGCTCCTTGACCGTCTCCGTCTTACCCGTGCCTGCGGGTGTCAACGCCATGCAAACAAACACGGCACGGTCACACCAGTACCGTAAACAACCCCCCAGTATCTAGCAGCCGCACGCGGCCACGCCGTACTCCGAACACAAACCTAAAGCCGCGCCGCAAAACGACTCCCGCTTTCCTCCGCCTCACCCGCCGGCCCCTCGGGCGCGCCGCCGTAGTGCAGGTGCACTGCGGCCATCATGGTGGAGAAGGCGCGCTCCGTGAGCGGCGTGATGACCAGGCGCGGCGTGTTGCCCAGGTACTCGTAGCCGTAGGGGTAGGTGGTGTAGCCGCAGCGGGCGATGCAGTCGTTGCCCTGGAAGCAGGCGGCGACAGCAGCAGTGGTGGGGGCCCGCGTTGGTAGGTGTGGAACTATACACGGTGTATGTGTGGGGTCCGCTCAGCGCACAGGACTGCCAGCCCATCCGCCCGGATCATACGTTGTGCTGCGTTATCCTTACAGCAAAAGGACTAGCTGCCAGATGACCATGTCCACAACACGCCACTACACAATACGTGTGCGGCACACAAGCTCACCTCGAGGTAGAATCGCAGCACCTTGACCCACTCGAAGTCTCGGTCTGTATCCAGCCGCCGCTCACGCAGCCGAGCCGTCACCTCGTTGTGATACACCTGCATCCGGGGCCGCCCACGCAAGTCATCGTACAGTACCCCATTGGTAGCTCCAACAAACGGACATAAGCTGACATTATGGCGCTCCCAGATCTGTTCAGCCCTGAACGCCAAGGATGCAGAGCCAACGTCCCTCCACACGTATGCGTCCACCACCTGGCTCCCAGCCAGCAGGTGGGCGCGCGCCGCGCACCTTGGTGATGATCATGTTCTCCATGAGCCCCCGCTGCAGCGGCGTCAGCGAGCCGCCCAGCAGCAGATCCACCACCGTCAGGATCTGGATCCGGTGCATGTCCTCCAGGCGCCGCAGCGGCGTGCCGAACGGCGCACCGGCCTTGAGGGAGCAAAACGGCCATGTGCGTCAGCAGGTGGCAGTGTGGCGGGTACGAGCCGCAAGGCTGTGCTTGGGTATGCGCGCGGTCTGCCCGTCTAGGTGGGTTTGTGGCAGGTTGGACACTACACAAGGAACACAACCCCAGGCATTGCGTGGCCGCTGCCGCTGCCGCTGCGCCCGCACATACCTGGTAGATGTCGTGAATGTCGCGGCACCAGTTGATGGAGGTGCACGCCAGCAGGCACTGCGCCGGCCACGCCAGCAGCCACGCCCCGAACGCCTGCAGCCCCGCCGCCTCCAGCGCGTAGCGCAGCGTCTCCTTGAGGCTGGCCTTCATCTGCCGCTCCAGCTCGCTCATCCAGAACTCCACATCCAGCCGCTTGCCCGTGCGGCCGTCCTGGGATGGGGCAACGCAAGAGCATTACTAAGATGCAAGTGCTATCGACGCAACATGGATGCAGGTTGCTACGCCGGCGCATGGCAGGCTCTGCACCCACTCATTGCGCGCGCACCTGAAGGTCCACGATGGTCCTCAGGTTGAGCACCTCGCCCTCATTGCTGATGAGCGACTCAATGCGTGGGCCGCCCCACACCTTGGGCGCGCCCGCTCCCGGGCCGACGCCCGCGTGGCCGCCGGGCACGAAGCCAGGCAGGAACGCGGCGAGCCCCGGGTTCGCGCCTCCCGCTTGCTTCTTAGGTGGCACGGGTGGCGCTGGCGCCGGCTCCGCCGGCTCGCTGGAGATGCTGCCGCCCTCGACCAGGCCCTCCGTGGGCGTGTCGGTGCGGCTGCCGGCGCGCTTGTCCCGGGCGGGGCTGTGCTGCGGCGAGGGCAGCTTGACGCAGCCCAGCTTCTTGACGCCGGGGAAGCACTTGGGCAGGAAGGGCTCCACAGCGGAGGGGTCGTGCGAGCTGCAAGACAGCACGGGAGCAAACAGCAGCAGCGCACGCTTCAGCATTGCTTTGTTTGGGCCAAGGCCCAGCACCCCGCCGTCCTTATCCGGTGTAATGTATCACCTACTACCACGCGCAGTGTGTGTGTGTGTGTGTGTGTGCCGTGTTTCAAGTGTGTCAAGGAACGGGAAAACGGAGACGCGTGTCGGTGTCGTTGCAAGTCATAACAGCGCACCAGGTGTGTGTGCGCACGCCGCCGCCACTCACCCGACCATCATCTCCACCATCTCCAGGTTCCCCAGGAAGTAGAAGCGCGGGAAGCCGGCGCGCTTCACGTCCAGGTACTCCATGACGCCGCGCGCCACGCCCTCCAGCTTGGCGCTCATGACGCCCAGCTGCCCCGCCAGCCCCGTGTGTCGCGTCAGCTCCGACACCTTGCAGTGCTTGCACACCACGCCCTGACAGGAGCGCCAGTCCATCGTCACCTCCTCAAAGCGCTTGCCCTGCGTGGGTTGGAGGAGCGGGTGTGCAACACCAGGTTTCAGTGGCTGGGGCGTTGACATCAAGTGCAACGTGGGCTACAGACGATGGAAGGAGGCTATGAAGCATTAACACATAAGCTGAGGTGCCTGTGTACGCAGCCGTGCACACACGTGCCACGCACCTCCTCCGGCAGCTGCTCGTGGAAGGCCTGTGCGCCAAACAGCGGCGCGATGTGGTTCCAGCGGTTCTGCACCTCCAGCCACACATCCAAGATCAGGCGCACGCTGCTCAGCGTCTCGTCCCAGGCAGTCACTGCGAGAGGGTAAAACACACAGAGGCCGCAACCATGGTCAGAGCGCCGGGCCGGTTGCAAAGCACACACGCGCCAGCAGTGCTGTATCCAGAGTGTTCACACCTGCATATTCAAGCAGCCGCCCGACCCCAGCTCACCCGAGTCCCGGTGCGGGCCCACGTAGAAGGAGGAGCTCAGGCCTCTCACTCGCAGCTGGGCGTCGTCGATGAAGCGCAGCAGGTCCTCGCCGTTCACCAGCGTCACAATGTCTGTTTGGGAATGAATCGGGTCCAGAGAATCGCGTCAGTCGGCAGCCGCCGTGTGTGAGAGCACCACACACACTAGGGCGGTGTTACGGTTGTAACTCATCGGGCATGTGACTGGCTTCCCACGGGCAGCCACGCACCCTCATAGCCGCTCTCCGGCACCGGCACCAGCGTGAGCGTGAGCGAATGGTAGCCGGCGTCAATCTTGTCCAGCGACTGCTCGATGGTCAGCTCGCGCGCGGCCACGTCAGCCAGGTCGCGCACCAGCACCACGTGCTCGTGCACACGCAGCTGCAGCAGCGAGTGCAGCGTCCAGATGTCGCGGTCCAAGCGCGACAGCGCTGTGGTTGTGGGGATCAGAGAAGGAAGGAAGATGTGATCGAGAGGGGACGGGAGGAAACAGGCGAAGCGTGTTACGAGGTCGCAGATGGCAAGCGGAAGAGGGAGAAGGTGACAGAGATGGCGGTTGGGAGAAGATGAAGGCCGTTGGCGGGAGGCGGGCATGGTAGGGCGGTGGTCATCTGGATTTTGCTTTCCGTGGCGGCTTACCCTGGCACTCCTCAAACAGCCGCGCCCAGTGCCGCTGGCGCATGCCGTTGGTGCGCAGCGCTCGTATGAGCGGCAGGAACGCCTCAAAGTCCGAGATGCGCTTGTGGTACTTGCGAGCAATGCTGCGAACATAGGAAAACGGGAGCGACGTTGTCCCACAACTGACATAACACACGCCCGCCACACGCACCACTACCGTATAAGCAAGACGTAGAGCACAGAACGCATGTGTCGCGCATTTTCTCGCCGTTTTGCAAGCGCTTTCCTTATGCTAAGGAACTCACGCGTGCGGCGCGCCCTTGAGTTCTCGGTCCAGCTTGGCCACCAGCCGGGCCCAGGTGGGCACGCGGGTCTCCAAGCTGTCCAGGTCGAACCCGAACAGCGGGCTATACATCCACACCTGGTACTGCTCGCGAAAGCCCTGGATCAGCTTCCACAGGTCTGTGAGGGGCGGGCATTGGGACAAGAGGGAGGGAGATCAAGGTAGGGAGGCTGTGTGAACCCAGGCTTTGCGCAGTGGAGAGAAGTGAAGCTATCCTGGTCTTGAAGGAACTAGGCTTCACAACACATACAGTTGCAAACGATCAGCGACACCAGCGAGCCGCAGAGAGCAGTATAGCTGTGCTAAACGCACCCGCGTACGGCTGCAGCTGGCGGCGCAGCGCGGTGAGCGAGTCAAAGTTGCTCTGCTCCCAGCCCGCCAGGATCTCCATGCGGTTGAGCGCGTGCGACCGCTCAATGGCGGAGATGAGGTCAGCATCCAGCCTGGCGCAGGACTCCACGTACTTGTCCACCAGCTCCTCGTCAGCATGCCGCTGCCACTCCGCCACACGCTTGCGCAGCAAGGCCACGGCGTCAGCAAAGCTTGCCAGGTCCTGTGCAGGCGGCGTGCGATGGGCTGAGTTCAGGTGCTTTGGCAGGTTGGCACTGAGCCTTTCGCCACGCCACAGGCACGGGCGGATAAGCGGTTACCATCAAAGCAAGTTATTCACAGTGATAGCTCATTGCAGGCTGCGCCCAAGGCCGCCCACCTGTTTGAGCAGGTCCAGGCAGCGCTCCTCGTCGTCTCGCAGATGCGCCAGCCGCTCCGACGCCGCCTCCTGGCAGATGACAGGCAGCCGCATTGACGTCCACATGTCCGAGAACTCGGCGTCGGGGATCTGCAGGAACACGGCAACGCGCAAGGTGTTACTCGTTAGGCAGGCAGTACATTCACAGTCTGCAAGCTAAGCAGGACCAGCCAGGGTGTGACGGCTGCTTCTGGCAGACCAGACACATTGAAGGCCGCACGCTCTGACGCACCGGGTGCTTGAAGCGCTCGATGATGGCCATGTTGACCTTGACGGTGGTGAGGTAGCCCCCCACCTCGCCCACCAGGGCCGGGATGCGCGGCAGCAGCTCCCGCACCATGTGCAGCGCCGCCAGGTCCACAGCGCCAGTGGCCAGCACCTCGGCCGGCTCCTGCAGGGGTTGCAATTCATTGACGCAAAGTTTAAAAGCAGGAGGGGATGGAGGCGAAGCGCTGATACCAGCAACGGTCGCACACCAAACACGAGACAGGTCAGCGGCTGCGGGGTGCAGCAGTATCACGCAGGGTCGCGGGCGGGAACGGCCGGCAGGTAGGGCAGGTGACAGGACAGCAGCAGGCGCACCCGCAGCCGCAGCAGGGTGGTGTTAGCCGCATCCACGGCGTCCGCCAGCAGCCAGCGCAGGATGCTGTCACGCAGGCCGCGAGCGCGGCGGGCCAGGTGCTCCTTGAGGCCGCGGCAGTCCAGCCGCACCAGGCCCAGCCACGCCTCAGAGGGCATCAGCTCCAGGATGGACTTCTCTTGGTTGCTGCTCGGGGTGGGGTGGTGAGGGAAGGAAGAGGGGTGTGGCACCAGCAGGAAAGTTTGAGATAGATACATGCTGAAGGGGTGGCCACAGCACATATGTCGGCAATGGCCCGGAAGCGCCGGGCAGGTGGCATGACTGGCGTGTAGGGCGATCGCTAGCCCGGAAGCGATGGGATATACGGGCTATGGCACACCTCATCACCGCACCTGTACTTTTCTACCACCTCGATCCACTCGTTCATGTTGGCGGCGCGGCGGCTGACGTTGAGCTGTGCGTGCAGCATGTCCGCATCCGCGCCCAACAGGCTGGTGTGCTCCTGGAAGCTCATCAGCAGCACCTCGCAGCGCTGCCGGCTGCTCTCCGCCGCAGCCTACAGTTGCAAACGTGGAAATCAAAGGCGACACACGCGTAGGTGGTATGCGAGGGCAAGGAGCTGACAATCAAGCACCATTCCTGGCAAGGGATAGTGGGATTTACGTCGTGCAAACGTGGCACACCTACCTCAATGGTGTGCAGCGCCGCCACCACCTCAGGTGTGCGCAGGTCGAGCACAGGCGGCATCTTGAGCGTCGCCGTCACCTCGAACGGCACCAGCAGCGGAGCCGCGGCCGCCGCCGCCGCCTCTGCGCTGGAGGCCCCTGCCGCTGCCGCGGCGGCCGCCGCCTGCGCTGCTGCGGCGGCTGACGCAGCGGCCATGGCTGCCGCCACCGCGGCGGCGCCGCCGGCGCCGGAGGCCACGTGCGGGTACTTCTCCCGCTGCGTGTGCCGCAGCGAGACCTCGAGCCCAGGCAGCGTGTTGACTTCGTCAAGCGACAGCGTGACCGACTCCAGCAGCCGCTGCGAATGTAGACGCAGGCAAGGCGCCACGCGCACAACATTGAGACAACACCATGCAGCTCGGATCACCCCTACCTCTTAGCAACGCACGACATCATCTAACATCTTGCGCACTTGTACATGAACGCACGACCACGATGCCAGGCAGGCTCACCGCGCTTATGGTCTCCAGCGGCGGCAGGAAACGCACGTGGCCGTCCACCACCTCCAGCGTCACGTGGAACAGCGGCGCGCAGCCGTGGCCACTGATGCTGCCGGTCCCCGACGCCGCTGGCGCCTGCTGCGACGACGGCCTCGACACACGCTGCCCGCGCGCCTGCTCCACACCAGCAGCTTCGCCTTCCGCCGTCTGAAGGGCGTCAGCCTCCACGGCGCCCGTGTCAGCCGTCTCGACCCCGGCAGTACGGCTTGATACGGCGCTGCCCGCTGCCGTGCGGGGCGTATGCTGCGGCACACCATCGTACAAGTACAGATCCGTACCGCGGGTGCCGTACGTCTCCACGGCGGCGGCATACACCTGCAGGTCCTTTAGCATCCACGTGCGCAGGTTGTAGAAGAGCGCCACGTTGAGGGTGGAGGTGATGCGGAAGAACGGCAGCGGGTCGAACGCCGCCTGCGACGCCGCCACGTGAGCCGCGGCCGCAGCCGTCGCGACCGCGCCGGCCGACACCGGCGGCGGCGCCAGCAGCGCCTGGCGCGCGGCGGTGCCGAACTTGGGCTGCGGCCCGGGCAACTGCCCGGACGCCCCGCCGCCGCTTCCTGGGCGCCGGAGGCTGCTGCCGGGGCTGTTGCTGCCGTTGGGGTTGTTGGAGCGCACGCGACCCGTGGCGCGCTCCACGGCTGCCACGGCCGCGGCCGCCGCCGCCGCCGCGGCGCTGCGCAGCGCCTCGTCAGCTGCGTCAGCGATGATGTAAGCCAGCTGCTCGCACACGCGGGCGCGCAGGTCACGCACCTCCTCAATCCGCACGCCCTCCTGGATGTTCAGGAAGGAGATGAGGTCGATCGAGTCACCAGGCTGGCTCCCGCCCTCGAAGCCGGCATAGCTGCCGCCGCCCGAGCTGCTGACAGCCGCCGCCGCCACGGGCCGCCGCCGTGTCTCCATGAACGCCTGGAACTCGGCCGCGAGGGTGTCGCGGCCGGCGCGCACCGCAAAGATATTGCGCATGGGGATGAGCGACATCGCAAACACGTCGCGCGTGTGCATGGCCACCAGGTACTGATACGCCTGCTGCAGCGCGCGCAGCGTGGGGCCCACAGCCAACAGCGACCCGGCGCTCAACGCCGCCAGGCCACCCGCCGCCGCGCCCGGCGGCGGCGTGGGGTCCTCCGGCTCCGTGAACGCCGCCATGCACGGCACCAGGCCCGGCGGCAGTGCCTCCATGGCCGCGGCCAGGCCGGCGGCGCCGACGCCACTTCGCCCGGGCGCGGAGGGCGTGCCGTGCGGGTGCAGCGGGCGGCGGGGCACCACCAGCAGTCCGCCGTCGTCCTCGTCGGTGTTGGCGGTGCGGCTGATGTCCATGAGCAGCTCCTCGATGTTGTCGGGCACGCCGTTGACGCCGAACATGCGCGTGGCCATGACGCGGAAGACGTGGTGGTTGTGCGCCTGAATGGCGGAACAGGCGGTGAGGTGAGGAACCAGGTTGCAAACACACAGTCTATTAACACACGATCGGCGACCTACTGGCAAGCCACCGGTGCCGCTAGCGGTAGCGCTAGCGCGAGGAGGGTGAACAAGCCCTGCTGCGTGCGGCCTCATAAGGACACAGCAGCACTCACCACAGCGTACTGCACGCGGGCCTCCTCCAGGTGCGACCGGATGCGCTCCACGGGCTCGTCTGTGGTGGACTTGCGCCAGGCGCGCTGCGTGTACCGCCACGCCAGCAGACGGCGACGCAGCGCCGGCTGCGCGTAGCCGCCTGGCGGCCCCGCCGCTAGGCGCTTGCTGCCGGCACCCGCGCGACGTGCCGCAGCACGCGCTGCGCGGGCTTCTGCAGCCGCAGCTGCGCTGTCCGCTGCCCCGTCCCCACTGCCCCCAGCCCCCGTGGCTGCGGTCCGAGCCGTGCGTGCTGTGTAGTTCGTTTTGGCGGTGCGGCTGGTGCGGTGCGTCACGCCCGTCCTGTGCGACGGCGCTCTGGAGGCCGCATCCCACGCACCGCCGTCATCCCCGCCGTCCTCGCCCCCGCTTCCAGTCGGCTCCGCGCCATCCGCGCCCATAAAGTCGTCCGAATCTTCCCCTAGCTCGTCGTACCACGCACTGGGCACGGACCGCCCGCCCGCCGCCGCCGCCGCCGCCGCCACGCGCTGTGCCGCCGCCACCGCATTGCGCCCCGCGCCGGCGGCTGGGCTGGCCGGTGCGCCCAGCTCCTCACCGTCCTGCCCCTGCTGCGGCAGCGGCGGCAGCACGTCCCAATAGTCCATGCCCAGCCGCCGCACGATGCCCTCCAGCGTGTCGTCTGTGAGCATGGGCGCGGCACTCAGCGGCACCGAGTCGCGCGCGGCGTTGTACTGCAGCTGCTGCTGCAGGCGCCGCTGGTGCTCCAGCGCGGCGTTGCGCAGCTCCGACAGCCCGTCCTCGCTCTCGCCCTCAAACAGGATGTTGAAGCGGGACACGGTCTTGGTCTTGCCTGTGCGGGGGCGGGACAGAGAGGGGAGGTGAGTGGCGGGGACAGGCACGGGCCCCATCGTTCTGGTAGCTGAACACACCGTGGCGCTTCCCCAAGGCGCGTTGGGACACAATCGCTACAGTACCCGCACGCGCTGAAGCCTGCCAGTACTCACGGTTATGGTCCCACTCAATGGCGAAGGCGGTTCCGTTGTCCGACACGGCCGTAATCACACACGGCAGCCACTCGAAGGTGCCGTCGGCGCGGTACCAGCGGCTGACGGCGTGCGCGCCCACGCCGCGGTCCGTGTCGGGCCGGCCCAGCACGCCCGTGTGGTCCGCCGACAGCACTGCCGACAGCGCCACGGTGCTGCGCAAGATCTGCTGCTCCGCATACTTGCTCATCATGACCGGGTCCACTGCCGCCGCTGCCGCCACCAGCGCCGCGCGGTTGGGCCCGGCGCCGCCGCTGCCTTGCCCGCCACCGCCGCCGCCGCCTCCTGCGGCCGTAGCTGCCCCTCCGTTCGCAGCATGTGAGCCCGCAGGCGACGGCGCGCGGATGCCTGCACCCGCAGCGGCCGCAGCGGCAGCTGCGGGCGTGGCCGCCACGGCCGGGTGAGCTGCTGCTGCCGCTGCGGCGGCGCCTGCTGCTGCCACGATCTGGTTGGTGTGCATGGACGTGCTTTGGGCCAGCCCCAGGCCTGCGACGGGGCCGCGTGCCGAGCCGCCAGGCGACACGGGGCGTCGCGGCGTCACACCCGGCAACGGCGTCGTGCCCGTCAGCCCACCGCCAAGCCCTGTGCTAGACGCTGTGCCGCCGCGCGAAGTGCGCGACGGGCTGCTGCCACGACTGGCCGCGCCCGAAGCCGCCAACCCGCCGGCAGCAAACTGCACCGGCGCGGACACAACCGCCCCCGCAACCGAGCTGCGGGCTGCTCCTGGCAACGGTGAGATGGATCCACTCACGCGGCGGCCCGGCGATCCCAGGCCGCCCACGCCGGCGCCGGTGCCGGCTGACGGTGGCGGGCGGCCGTCCGGGAAGGGCGGCTCGGAGGCGGCTACTGTGGCAGCGGCCACGGAGGCGACCTTGTTGGTCATTTGTGCACCGCGGCGGGCGTGCAGGTCTGCCAGCTGCTCGCCAATGTACTTTTCCTGGTCATACTCCTACATGACAAATATGGAATTGTTGCCGGGTCATGGCTTGCATGGTCTAGAACAGCACCTTGCAAAGTCCTCACACTGCTGCGAGCAAGATGATGTATTGATGTTGCTGAACAGTTTGGCCCCGTGACCCGTCAGGCACCACGCCGCGGGCCCCTGCTGTTCCCGGCCTCATGCTGTCATGGGACCGCCTTGAGACCCCAAACGCACCTGCTCAAACAGATACTCATTGATATTCGAGTGCACCTCCGGCGACACCGTCTGCCAGAACGCCTCCGGCACCTCCGCCAGCCGCATGGGGTTGCCGCCCCACCCCATGTTAGCTGCCACCGCCTGCACGAAGTCGCCCTGCTTCACGCCAGTGGGCTTGCCAACACCGGTGTGCCGCAGCGGGCTACCGCCACCACCATGTACTGCTCCTTCCGCGCCCGCGGGAGCTAAGGGGCGGGAGCTGCGCGGCGAGGCGGCCGCACCAGCGCCGCCCCCGCTGCCCGTGTGCGACGGCTGCGGCTGCACCCCGGGCGCCTGTGCGATTGGCGGTGGCTCTGGCACGGTGGCCGCAATGGTGGAGCGCCACGACGCCTCGACGGGGTTGGTCAGCAGCGTGGTGGTGCGGCCGAAGGGGTCGAAGGCCGGGGCGGCGCCCTCGCCGGCTGCCAATGCCCCCGTGCGGTGCTTGAGCAGCGTTGACGGGCCCGGGTGCTGGCCGTGCTTGGGCCGGGGCCCCAGGCCCCGCACAGCCCTCCCGGCCCCCACGGACTCCTTCTGCACCGCGAGGGCATAGGCCAGGCCCCATGGCACCGCCTGCGGAACGGTTGTGAACGTGAGCTGTGCACCGGATGCCATGTCTAGTCGGGACCGGACGGAATTCGCGCGCCCCGCTGTCTGCTTATATCTTTGAGCTGGTTTACTACTTACCTCCTGAGCATTCTGAGCCCCCTGGGAGAATTGACCGGCTTCAAGGGCCGCGATAGTCCGCGCAAGACGCTCCTTCGGGTCCTGTGGCTCCATCCTTGCCCTTAGCTACCACCTCTCATGATTTCACCGTATGTATACTCATCGTTGTGAACACGACCGGGCTCAGCTTACGGCCCTTCAAACTTGCAAATGAAAATGGACAGGTATTCGCGTTCCGAGTAATCTAAGTAGACGCTTTTGTTTCGTTATAAAACATTCTCCTGCAGCTTATCGTTGCACACCAGTTTTGGTGCGGGACTGCATCGGGTTTCGTTTTCTCCAGCGCCCTTCGCCTGAGACACCACTAATTTATGTTCTCTATACACAAAACCTCAGACCTTGACTGACACTACAAATTCTTCATTGACCTGCTAAACAAGGTTTTGGGCCGACCTTCGAGCGTCACACAGCGCGGTGTTACTTGACCCCAGTTAAGCAATCTACATTTTACATGCAGTTAACCGTATATAGTGAAGAGATTTTGGGAATACAGAACCTTCACAACGGGCACAGTCACAGCTGGGCATTTTAATGGGTTGGCTTTAACTGACGGGCCTCAGGTCCAAAGACTGACGTTATGACGGTGTCCGTGGCTGCGGACGGCCTGGCCGGTGGCGCTGTGACAGCGGACGTGGCGGGCGCTCCGGGTAGCCCCGTGCTTCCCCGCACGGACGCACCACCGTCCCCCAGCAGCGCCGCCCGCAACGGCGGAGCTGGTGGTGGCGGTGGCGGCGGCTCTCCACGACGTGGTATAAACACGCTATTCGAGCCGTCCTCTCAGTTCTTCGAAAACGGGCCGCCGAAGGAGAGCCTCATCCGCTCGCCGGAGCTCGCACGTGTTGAGCTCTCGACGGCGTTGGAGCCACGAGGCGCTCAGCGCCAAGCCGGCGTGTCGCATGTGGGCCACACGCTACAGGGGCCCATAGACACTCGTGCCGCCGCAGTTCCAAGGGCTCGCGGAGCCGCCGCGCCAGCGGGCCCCTCCCCTTACCTGACGCCTCTGCACGATGGCCGCTCGCCCAAGCGCCAGCCGCGCCGCACGTCAGCCCCGCCGCCGGTGTCTGGCCAGCCGTCGGGACTGTCGCCTAGCGGCCCCAGCCTGACCTCGGGCTCAGGGCTTCCCGCCCACAAGCGCACTCTGGCGGAGCTGACGGGCGGGCGGCCTGTGGCGGGCAGCGCAGCAGCAGGCGTGCGGGGCGCACGCCGGCACGCCGCAGCGGCCGGCGCCCTGTCGCCATCGCTTGCGGCGCCCTCGGTGCCGCACTGGACAGTGGAGGAAGAGAAGCAGAAGGCCAGGGACCGGTCTTCCAGCCCGAGGTCCAGGGCAGGCAAGGCGGCCGAGGGTGAGCCGGCTGCGGCCGTGAATGGCCCGACGTCACCTAGGCTGCATGACGTGTACGCAGTGGGGCCGGCACAGCAGCAGCAGCAGCAGCAGCAGCAGCAGCAGCAGCACCCGCCAGGGGGTGTCAGCGTCAGTGACGCCGCGTCCGTGCGCGGCGCTGACAGCGGTGATGCTGCGGGGAGCAGCGACGCCGAGGGGAGCGGCAGTGGCAGCGGCAACGAGGGCGGACAGCGCTACTTCTACTTGGGCAGCTACGCACCGCCGGGCACCAACCTGGACTGGAGCCACACCAATGCCTACGGCGACAGGCCCGGCGGCCCCGGCAATGGCACTGGCCTTGGTGTAGCAGGGTATGCGGCTCCCCTGCCAGCAACAAGCGCATCCGACGGCGGCGCCCAACCGCGGGCACTGGGAGCCGGAGCTGGTGCAAGCGCTGCCGTCAGCGCCGGCGGCGCACTGCCGGCGCTGGAGGCTCAGGCCTCGCACCAGTCACAGCATTCCCAGCAATCGCAGCAATCGCAGCTGCGTGCTCCGGCAGCTCAGGGCTCGGCCACCTCGGTCGGCTCGCTCAGCTCCCCCGTGTCCGCGGCGCGGCTGGCGGCGGCGGAGCGCGGCGCCAGCCTGGCTGGCCGCAGCGCCTCCTGGCGCCGCAGCCTCGCGCCCGATGCCCACACCAACCCCAACGCCGGCATGCGTCAGTCAATGCACAGCGTGCGTCCCGGGCACGGCGCGCCCGGCAGTCCCAGCGGCGCCGGCGTGATGAGCTCCACACTGGCGGAGTGGGCGCGGCACAGCGTGCACACGGTGGGGCCGGAGACGCGCTCGCCACGCCTAATCAGCGCCGGCACCGCGGCGGGGTCAGCGGCATGGGGCCATGGGAACGGGCCGTCTGCCGCAGAGGACAGCGGCTGGGCCCCGCCTGCGGGGATTGCGGAGTATGGCGCGGGCAGCCGCACCAGCGACAGTGAGGGCGAGCGCGCCAGCAGCCGAGGGGGCGGAGGAGGAGGCGGCGGCATGCGCGGGGGCAGCGCAGGCGGAGGAGCTGCAAGGACCTCACCTGGGCGCAGTCGGAGCAGCAGCGCTGCGACGGCCTCGGCGTCTGCGGTGTGGGTTGACCCGGAGCTGGTGCGGCAGTACACACAGCGGCCGCCCAAGCTGTGTACGCCCAATACCACCACCGGCAGGCCCATCACCAGCAGTGATTTTGTGGCGTTCAAGAACAAGACTGTCAACCGGTCAGGAGCCCCCAACACGCTAAGGTGCGTTGCAGGAATGAGGGAGTCGGCTGCGGGTCAAATCGTACATTGGAGCTTCCCTGCTTGGCTTTCTGGTGGCTTCAATACCTTTGCGCCTCGCTTCTGTCTCCGCAACAGGACGCCCCTGGGTAGCGTGGCAGCAGCGGGTGGCGGCGCAGGTGCGGGTGCGGACGCTCGTGGCATGCCGCCCTTGTCCGCCCTGATCGGCCCCGCCTGGGTGCCGCCGCAGTCGCGGCCGCGCTCGCCCCACATGGGCGTGGGGAGCGTGCTGGGCTCTGCCACCTTCGTGCCGGGCCTGTTTGTGCCCCTCGAGCTGGAGCCGGCGCCGCCGCGGCCGGGCACCTCCGCAACTTCCACCAGCTCCGCCACCGCAAGCGCCAGCGCCGCCACCGGTGCACCCGTGGATCCAGCCGACGGCTCCACACGGCCAGTCACCACCACCACAGACACCGCCGGCGGCACCACCCGGGCCGGCACCGCATCCGGCGGCGGCGGTGCCTTCAGCGGCACTGCCACGCGGCTGGCTGCCACTGGTGGCGGCGGCGGCGGCGCAGGCGCCGCCCCTGTAACGCACGTCCGCTGCGGCGCCGGTGAGCTGTCGCTCGACGTGGCGCCCTGGATGACGCCCGCCTCTGGGCCGTCTGGCGACGTGTGCGGGCTGTTCGGCGGCGACGACGGCGGCGAGAGCGTGGCGCTGTTGAGCCGTGTGGTGAAGGGCACGGTGCACTGCGACCTGGGCTGGGCGGAGGTGTCGGAGAGCCTCATGTTCATGAGCTCGGCGGCGGTGCCCAACGCAGTGCTGCGCTTCCCGGTGCCGCCGCGCGCGGTGCTGCAGAAGTTCGCTGCCACCATCGGCGGCACAACGGTGCTTGCTGAGTCGGTGGCGCGGCCGGTGCTGGCGGGGTATGACGAGGACGAGGAGGAAGATGACGACCCAGGGCCAGGTGAGCTGATGAGGCTTTGCATGGCCGCGTTCAGGCTGCAGGCAACAGGGGGGAGTTCCTATAAACTCTTCCGATGCTTATTTGGTATTTTGCTGTTTTTTATGCGAGTCGGCTGGCTTACTCTTTCCGGTTCACATGCTTCTACACGCAGGCCGCACCCTCCTCAAGGGCTTCGCCCGCCGCAACAGGGACGCTGCAGGTGCCGGAGGCGGCCGCCCGCCTGTGCTTCGTGTGCCGCTGGGCAAAGTGCGCGGCGACATCTTCATCAACATCACCTACGTGGTGCAGCTGGAGGCAAGCGGCAACACGCTGTCGCTCACGCACGTCTGCAACTGGACGCCCGCGCGGCAAGGCTGGCACCTGACGCCCGGTGGGCAGGCGGGCGCGGCCGCCGAGGGCCCTGCGCCTGTCGCCTCCGGCGGCGGGCGGCGGGCGAAGCACAAGCCCTCCGAGCTGTATGACCTGACGTTTGAGATGGAGGTGCTGAGTCACCGCGGCCTCAACCTGGTGACCGGGCCGCGCCACATGGCCATCAAACCCAACTACGACTCCCTGCTCATCCAGGGCTACACGCAGGTGTGGCGGCCGCGCCACGTCACACACGTCACGTTCGAGGTGGCGCTGTCCGCGCCCATCCGCTCATTCGCCATCCTGCATGACGCGCGCACCTCAGCCGGAGGCGAAGGCGAGGCCATTGAGGCCGGCGGCGCCGTAGCCGGCCGCGGCGGCGCCGCCCTCGCGCCGAGTGCGCCCCACCGGTCGGGCGCCAGCCACGGACACGACGGCTCCGCAGCGCCAGCAGTGCCGTCGCTAGCCATCGGCCGGTCAAAGAGCCTTAAGTTCCTGGGCCCTATGACCCTGGATGCTGGTGATAGCAACCAGACGCTGGGCGGCGAGAATAGCTGGCGCACGGGCGGAGCAGCCAGCTCGCCGGGCTTGCGGCCGTCACTAGCGGGTGCCGGCACCGGCGTGTACGGTCTGCGTCGCGCCCACGCGGGCGGAGGAGTGGGGTACGACACGCACTCACGCACCTCCAACCGCAACTGCGCCGCCGTCACGTTCGTGCCCGCGAGCCACTTCAGCCCCTTGGAGCTGGAGGAGGCGCTGGGGCCGGAGGTGGCGCCCGGGCCGCGCGCGCAGGCGGCGGCGCTGCGAGCAGGCAGCTCTGCCGTGCCGGGGCCGCTGCCGGTGGAGCTGCTGCTCGTGGTGGACTGCTGCGGCCCCACAGGCATGGCCTACCACCTCATGCAGCTGCTGCAAACGCTGGCGCTCATGCTGCGCAGCCTGCCGGTGGCTGACAGCAGCGCAGTCGCCGGCGCCGGGATCGGCGTTGGCACGGCCAGCACCAGCGTCATAGCCTCAGGCGGTGCCGAGGCAGGGCTCAGCGACACGCGAGGCTCCGCCGGCGGCGGCATGGCGGCGACAGGCGCGAGCGTGCTGGGATCATCCAGCGCTGCGGCGTCAGCTCTTGCTTCTGCAGCGCTCTTCAACATTGTCATCGTTCCGGGCGGACCGCCTCCCCCAGAGGAAGATGACGAGGAAGAGGCTGGCAGCCGCAGCCGGGGGGGCAACAGCAACGACTCTGATGACGATGACCTGGGGTTGTTACCTCGCAGCCGTCGCCGGCGCTCATCCACCAGCAGCCGCCGGCGTTCGTCGGGTGTGTCGTCCGACGGCGGCGCCGTGGGCCTGCCGCAGCCCAAAGACGCGCTACCACCCATGTGGTTCTTCCCGTCCGGCGCGAGGCCGGTGACCGCGGAGACCGTGGCCGCCGCCA
The DNA here is from genome assembly GCF_000002595.2 of Chlamydomonas reinhardtii. Taxonomy (NCBI): domain Eukaryota; kingdom Viridiplantae; phylum Chlorophyta; class Chlorophyceae; order Chlamydomonadales; family Chlamydomonadaceae; genus Chlamydomonas; species Chlamydomonas reinhardtii. Next base: position 7,177,283 of record NC_057009.1, on the reverse strand, counting down.
TCGCTTGGGTGGGGTCGCTGGTGACCGACGCCAACAACCTGGTCCTGTGGGCGCAGCCCATGCCGCGCACGCACCTGCTGCTGTCGGGCCTGGCGGCCGCCTACCCGCGGGTGCCCGGCTACCGCCGCGCCGCGGTGCTGCTGTGCCAGCACCTGAAGCCGCACGAGCGCGCCGTGCGCCGCTACTCCTACGGCGGCAACGGCTCGAACTACACCACGCCGCGGCAGGGCAGGAGTGTGGCTGGCAGCCGTGCTGTCAGCCGCGCCGTCAGCCGCGCCGCCTCCAAGCGCGGCGGCATGCTGAGTCGCAGCACCTCCAAGAAGAACCTCAGCAGGGCACTCAGCCGCATGGGCACGCTGCGCGAGCGGGCGGTGGCGGCGGCCGCCGCCGCGGTGGTGGAGGAGGGCGAGGAGGGCGCCGGCGCCGACGGCGCGCTGGGCGAGCCGGGTGTTGAAGAGGGCGACCGGACGGCGTCTGCGCTGGAGGCGGCGGTGGCCGCGCTGGCGTCGCGAAGCGGCGGGCGCGCAGTGGTTACCTCCGTGTCGGGGGCGGATCCTGGGCTGGCCGGTGCCGGGGCCCCTGCAGCGCATGTGGCGTTTGGTGAGCCGCCGCCGCCGCTGGCACACTTGCGCCAGGCTGAAGATCGGGGTGAGGAGGCGGGTGACATGCCTGGCCCGGTGCGCTCTGAGTCGCCGGCGCCGCAGCCGTCACGGCAGCGGCCGCGGTCTTCCATCGCACGCAGCGGCCAGCCACGCTCCGGCCTGGTTACCGGCAGTGGCACTGACGGGGTGCGCTTTGGCCCGTTCGGTGACGGGTCGGCGCCGCCTATGCTGGAGCGCTCCCGCTCACGACCGCGCGCCGCGACCGACCTCGGCATCAGCGACAGCGATCCGGATAGCCGCGTCATGCGCGGCAGCGGCTTTCGCTCAGCCGACGGCGCGGCCGCCTATGCGGCCCTGCGCGAGGAGGACAAGGCGGAGGCCGCCCGCAACCCCGACCCGCCCCGCTTGGGCTTCCCGGTCTTTGTGGTGGTGCACGAGCTGGCGATGCCGCCTCTCAGCGGCCCCGCCGGCGGCGGCGGCGGAGGCCTGTACGGCGCGTCTGGTCCCAGCTACCTGATGGCGTACCACGTGTACCAGAAGCACCTGGAGGGTTTGCTATACGAGCAGGCGCGTGAGGACGTGCAGCAGCTGTCGCTCGGCTACTTCCGTGGCATGGCGGAGGCGGAGGGCGGCTTCCTGCAGGTAGGTGCGGGCGTACAGTGTACGGCAGGGTGCGGGTAGCTAGGGCATGGTGGTGCCGCATGGCGGTGTGGCTTCACTGCTTAGTTTTGGTGCTTCGTGCCGGCGGCTACACGCACGTCCCTCGCATGGGCTGTTTGCAGGGATAGGATGCAACCACCGGTCATGGGCATTGCTGACTGTTTGCCCGGTGTGTGTGTGTGTGTGTGTCCCGGATGCCAGGTGGCTGCCTCGCCGCTGGAGGTTGGGTCGGCGCTGGTGCTGGCAGCCTCCTGCGCCGTGAACGGCCGCTACCTGAGAGACCTGAAGCTCAGCACGCGCGGCGCCGTGCTGCGGGAGCAGTTCCCGCAGCGCCTGCCGCCGGCCATGCCGCTGGGCGAGCCGGTCACACTGCTGGTGCGGCTGACCAAGATGCAGGTGCGTGAGTGTATGTGCATATGTGTGTGTGTGTGCATATGTGGGCTGCAGCGCGTGTGCTAAGGGCAAACGTAGGCGCTGCTCAACAACGACAGTGCCTGTCGCCTTCGTTCACTGTATTTCTGACATGCGTGTGATGTGTGGATTCGCCACGTGCAGCCTGGAGCCGCGCTGGTGCTGGCGGGGCGCTGGCCCAATGGCTCACGGACGCAAGTGGAGGTGTCGGTGGACCCGCGGCTGCGGACGACCGGGCAGCTGCTGCCGCTGCTCTGCGCGCTGGGGTAGGTCAAGCCCCAGAAGAGTCAGTGCTCAAACTACACAGTCGCAAGCTGCAAGGGCGGAAACACGGCCCGACCACCTGGCCACTGCTAATCTTCTTTTGCCTATGCGTGCAGGGAGGTGTCTTCGCTGCTGAAGCAGCTCCCGCCGCCTCCACCGGCCGGCGGCTTCCGGCCCGGCAACGACGCAGCCAGCATGCGCCGCAGCGGCGGCCTGTCCCAACAGCAGCAGCAACAGCAGCTCACTCAGGAGCAGCAGGAGGCGCTGCTCAGGGCGCAGCTGGGCACGCCCAAGCAGCAGGCGGCGCGGAAGCGGGCCATCGAGAGGTGCCGGGCCTTCAATTTGGTGACCACGCTGACGCAGATGTCCATGGTGGGTACCCTCCCGCATTTCCGCAGGCATTCCCTCCATATCCACTCCAGAAGTTCTCAAGCACGCTATGGCGGAGTGTCATGCACGGTCATTAAGCGTGCCCGTTACCTGGTCACACATGGCTGCCTTGTGATCTTGTTGCGAACGCAGGTGACCATGACGCTGGCTCGCGGTCGTGGCCTGTCCATGCACACACACCAAAACAACGCCAACAGCCGACACGACCCCCGCGCCAACTTCTTCTGGCCTTCGCCCATCCTGTCAGTGCTGTCTGCGGCTGCACGCGAGGCGTATGCGGCAGGGCCCGGCGCACAGCTGCAGCAACAACAGCAGCAGCAACAGCAGCAGCAGCAGCACGGTGGGCCTAACGGCATGGCGGCCGGCGCCACCACGCCCTTCGTGGCGCCGCCCAACGCCGCAGCTGCTGCAGCCCACGCGCCGCTGTCGAAGGTGTCATCCCACCATCTGATCACATTCCAGGACCCGCCACCGCAGTTGTCGGCGTCACTGTCGCTGGCGGGGATTGAGCTGCCTGGCGGCATCAAAGGGCTTCCAACCGGGCACATGACGCTGACCGCCAAGGCACCAGGCGCGCCCTCACGCGCGTCGTCTTCCTCCCTGCAGCCGCCGCCGCCGCTGCCCCAGCACACCGGCTCCCAGCACGCCATCTCACCCGACCCCTCTGCGCCGGGAGCGCCAGATGACACAGGCTCCGAAGCCTCCTCAGCGCGCCCCTCCCTCGCCCAGGTCGCCGGCGACACCATGGCCGGGCCGCAACCAGGCGGCACCGCGCCTGTGCCGTTGCTGCAGCAGTCCTCGCTTGCCTCCCTCAAGTCCGAGGCCACAGCAGCTACCCTGACCTCGGATGCCTCGGACACAGAAAGCCGCGCCGGCGGCTCCGCCCGTGTCAGGACGCCCAGCCGCGCCGCGGCGCGGCGGCGGTCGCTGGTGCTGCTGGAGCAGACGACGCAGATGACGGCCCTGCGCATGTCGGCTCTGGGTATCCCGGCATATCTGCCGGATGGCGGCACACGTAGTCCTGACATGATTTCAGCAAGTGGCGGCGTAGGCGGAGGGCACGGTGCGCCCCGCCTGTCCAACTCAGGCACCCTGCACTTCGGCGGCACCGTCAGTCGACGCGGCAGCGCCATCAGCGGCATGGACGCGGCGGCGGCTCAGCACCAGCTCGCGGCGGCGCGGCTGTCCAATGTGTCTGCAACGTCATCTGCAGCGGAGTGGCGAGCGCCGCCCACGCAGGACGGTGCACAGTCAGATGAGGCTCAAGAGCCCCGCAGCGAGCCCCAGCAGCTGCTCAGCCCGCCTCTGCCCACGGCTAGGAACCTGGCGCCCGCGGGCGCGCTGCCGCCTCTGGCCCCAGCGCCTGCTGCCAGCAGCCGGCCGCAGCCGACCCCCAGCCCGCAGACTCTGCATCTGCAGGCGTCCTACGCCTCGCACCAGATGTCTTCAGAGCAGTCCAAGACGCCCACTGTGCCCATCGGGCCGCCCATGACGGCAACGGCCGCCGCCGCTGCCCACCAGCTGACAGTGCTGGGCCAGCTGGCGGCGCTGCAGCGGGCTGACGGCAGCTGGCCGCCGGACGCGGTGTTGGAGGAGCTGGTGGTCAGCAACGGCCGCAACCTGGATGTGCCCGTCATGGGTGAGTGGAGTGGCGGGACGGGATGACTTGCAGGTTTTGCAAGGGGGGATGGTACTGGCAAGGCCACGGCCCTGGCTGCAGCTTTGGTTGGGCTGGTTAGCTGTATGGCATCGTGCAGGCCTGCATGAACACCGCCGCTGTAACATCACACATGCGTTGGAGCAACGCGTGCATGTTTGCTGTTCCCATCTATGCAGGTGGGCCCAAGCCCCAAACCGGGGCGCAGCGGCATGAGGCCATTGCACGTGAGGCGCGGGCTAGGGAGGAGCTTGAGGGCTTACGCGAGCACGCTCTACGCGGCGCGGTGCGCGGTGCGCTCTGGTCCACGCTGCTGGCGCTGGCCCTGCTGCGCACACGCTACGCAGCTGCCCGGCTAGCCTGGATCCCATTGGAGGCTCGGGCGTTTGCATGGCTTGAGGGCGTGTGGCCGCCGCCAACCATATGCCCGCTGTCGCCTGCTTCGGCAATCCTGCGCATCTCCGCGCTGCTGGTTTAGGCAGCAGCATGTGTACGGTACGTGTGTGTGAGTATGAATGTGTATGTGTGTGTGTGTGTGTGTGTGTGTGTGTGTGTGTGTGTGTGTGTGTGTGTGTGTGTGTGTGTGTGTGTGTGTGTGCTTCGTGTGTAGTCGGCCTAATGCACGCGGCGGTCGGGAGCGCAGGTGTGTACTTGGGCGCGCACGTATTACCGGAACTGAATAACCTGGAGTAACTGTGTGAGCGTCGGCAGACTTGGGTCGCACTCGACACTGACAGCACTTGGAATAAGCTGCATGGCGATACGGCGAATGTAGGGCCATAAGAGGATTGGGAAGGTGGTGTTGGGTGATTGACGTACAAGGTGGGGTGTCGGCATGCTTTGGAACTGCAGCCTGGACTGACAGCATGACCTACATGCCAGCATTGTTAATAATACTGCCGGCGGCAGTATGTCGAACCAGTCACCGGTCAGGGTGGGAAAGGTTGGATGCCATGTTTTGTTGCGGCATCCAGGATTCCCGTCTTGCTTGTGACACGGAGACTTGTGGTTGTAACATTGCCGCGCTGACTTGCTCCACAACTGTAAGCCATGTTTATATGCCATGCAAATCAAGGGCTGTGGCGCCTGCAGCCCTATCCGTCAACTCGTCAAGGCTGTAGCCTTCAGGGGCGTAGGGACGCCGCACGTCGAGCACGTTACTCGCACGTCCCGTGGCGGTGGCAGGTGCGCTGCGTCATACCGGTACTCTCGGGATTTGTGAGTTTGTGCTGCGTCGCATCTCATTTATTTCTAGTGCATGTGCCCTGCAGAAATCAGGAACGCGCCCCTGTCCGGGCCAGGCACGCTCCCGGGCTTGGTCCACGGTGCTGACTGCCCGTCAGTGCTATCCAGGCTATCCTGTGCTATCGACGACGCCTGCCCGTACCTCCGTGCCATACCTGCAGTGCATAGTTGCACGAGCACGGAGCCCTGCCCACCACATATGTGGCGATGCAGGTATGCGAGGATGCAGCAAGACTGTGTGCGGGCCGGGGGGACCAGATCGTCAAGGCCGTGCATGGATTGTGGCAGCCGGCGCGCCCCCATAATTGTTATCACGACGCATACGCTAAGACATACCGACTGTACATTATATGACTCGGTAACGGCTTGTGGCCAGGTGACTGTCACATAAATTGCGCGTAGACCCGGTTAGAGGTCGCCAGCTGCTCTGCAAGTCTCGTCGACTGCTTTTATCTCATCGCTAGCTTTGCGGCGGGGGCCCCAGGGCCCTGCGCTTGCGTCGCCGCCCACATTTGGTGTAGTCTTCGGGAGCGGACCGAGCAGCAGCAATGGCGGAAACACTGCTGGAGCAGACCCGTGGTATGCATAGATTTCATGCCAGCGAAGGTGTCTCGCCGCGCGCGATGTATGCATCACCACCTTTCCGCGCTGCGCAGGTCTCCACGAGGACATGGAGCACTTTGAGCGGGTCATATGCAAGGACCTTAAGCAGGAGACGAAATCTCATAAAGATAAGCTCTTCCAGTCGCATCGTGTGCGGAAGCGGCTTGACCAGATCCAGGAGTCAGCTCGCAAGCTGGTGAGATACTGCTGAAACACAGGGTGCTTACAGCAAGAGGAGGCAAGAGGGATCCTGCGGAGTGCCGGGGGCTCGCAGAGTGGGGCCAGTTCGGCGGGGGTGTCCGGGTGAGTGTGCCTGGGAGTACCCACCGCCACAGCCGCGGGCGACAAGGGCTGTGGCAAACCAGGGCCGCGCAAACCTGTGGATGTGCAGATTAAGATCTACGAGGATGAGGACAAGGCTCGGAAGGAGGAGATTGAGGCGCTGGGCGGTGAGGACAAGGTGTTCAGCAAGTTCTATGACCGCCTGAAGGAAATCCGCGAGTACCACCGCAAGTTCCCCAACCACGAGCTCACTGAGGTGCGCAACAGGGGCGGGGCCACAGGCTAAGACAAGCTATACCCCTCGCTAAGTTTCCCGCCTCCGCGCCGTCCCTCCACACACCGTGCCCTCCTCTGCCCACAAGCCCGCCTTCGACCTCACCCCTCGCCCTCACGCCGCCCACCCCACTCCAACCCCGCACGATCTCCTCTACCTTCCCCAACCCCACTCCCCAACCCCAGGCCGAGGACGACACACCACTGCTGAAGGAGGAGCCGCACGTGGAGTTCACGGGCGAGGAGGGCCTGGGCCGATACCTGGACCTGCACGACCTCTACCAGCGCTTCTGCAACCTGCGCCAGCAGCAGCAAGCCGGAAAGGGCGGGAAGAAGGGCAAGGGTGGGGCGGGGGCGGACGACGACGGCGCCATCACGCGGGTGGACGGCGACGGGGCGGAGGTGGCGGAGGGGGGCGCGGGCGGGGCTCCGGAGAAGTCGCTCGAGTACTACGAGTACCTCACCAGCTTCTCGGACTTCAGCAGCCTGCCGCGGGCGCAGCGGATGAGCAAGGGCTTCAGGTGGGTAGGGGCCGGAGGTGGGGGCGGGAGGGGGGGCTTGTACGGGGGCTACTGTGGTGTGCGTCCCAGGGGAGGGGCCTGCGGCCGACAACCTGCAAGACAAAGCGGGCCAGGATAAGTCTGCAGATGTACCTCCGCCATCCCCGTTATTACACAGTTACCTACGGTACGCGCTCTTCCCTCTCGCTCCCCTGCAGCGAGTACCTGGAGGCGCTGCTGGCCTACCTCACCGGCTTCTACGAGCGGACGCAGCCGCTGGCGCAGCTGGGGCGCACCCTGACAAAGGTGGGAGTCCGCCGGCAGGAGGGGAGTTGGCGTGGGCGGGGTATGCGGGCCCGGTCGGGCAAAGCAGCACCGTGGCTGCTTTGGGTCGGGTGGGTTAGGAGTGGGATGGGCGGGTGAATTTATACCTGACTAAGGGGGCTGAGCGGTCAGATGTGCTTGTGTGTGGATGCGGCAGGCATTGTGGTCGGTTCACGCTTCAGCGCGGCCCATGCACAAGTGCTCGGTACCACCGCCTCGGCGCACGCTCACCGCATCCCTCGCAGGTGGAGGAGGAGTTCGCGCCGCGCTGGGAGGCGGGCCAGGTGGCGGGCTGGGAGGACCGCGGCGTGCCGGCGGCGCCGTCCGCCAGCGGCCTGGAGCTGGAGGCGTTCAGCAGCGCTGAGGAGCTGGAGATCCTGGGGGCGGACCGGCTGAAGGAGGCGCTGACGCAGCTGGGGCTCAAGTGCGGAGGCACCACCAAGGACCGCGCGGCGCGGCTGTGGCTGACGCGCGACACGCCGCTGGAGAAGCTGGACCGCAAGCACTTCGCCAAGGGCGTGGTGCCGCCCTGCGTGGCGGCCGACCCCGCCGCCGCCGCCAAAGCCACGGCGCAGGCGCGCGCGGTAGGTGCCGGGCAGTTGCTGGGATGCTGCTGCTGATGGGTGGGGTGGGGGCAGACGGAAAGGGGGTGAAGGTGGTATGGGTTGGGCGCGAGTCCGCCTCCAGTCTCTTTAACCACTGCCTCGGGTGCTAAGTGCAAGCGCGGGCCGGGTTTCTGGGGCAGCCGATCCCCACTCTCGTGTACTCTTGTACGCCGCATGATGGTGATGCCGTGTCGCCGCCCACCGTCCTCACACGCCTCTTCGTGCCCCCTCCCAGGTTGCGCTGCTGGAGGTGAAGGTCCGCAAGATGGCGGAGCTGTTGGTGAACGTGATTGCTGACACCAAGGGCAAGGTGGAGAAGAAGCAGGCGCAGACGTACGAGGAGATGCAGGTGAGGTCCGCCGGCCCAGCTCGGAAGAGCTTTCGGCACCTGCTTACGCTGCCGACCCAGCGCTGTCCTTAATGCTGCATGCCCCTCACCCGCCGGCCCCCTCGCCTGCCGCAACCCCAACGGTCCGCTCCCTCCGGTCGCTTCCTCCCTGCGCACAGGCCGAGCTTGCGGAGGCGGAGGCGGAGGTGGCGGCGCCGGACGACGAGGAGGAGGACGACTTCGTCTACAACCCGCTCAAGCTGCCGCTGGGCTGGGACGGCAAACCCATCCCCTACTGGCTGTACAAGCTGCATGGCCTCAACCAGGAGTTCAAGTGCGAGATTTGCGGCAACCAGTCCTACTGGGGCCGCAGGGCGTACGAGAAGCACTTCAAGGAGTACAAGCACCAGCAGGGCATGCGCTCGCTGGGCATCCCCAACAACAAGATGTTCTACGAGGTGACCAAGATTGAGGACGCGCTGCAGCTGTGGAAGAGCATCCAGGTGCGGCGGATAGGGCGCGCAGGGAGAGGGGTTGAGGGAAGGGGGGGCGGTACCGGCTTGTGTGCGCGTATGGGCGCCCTCGGTGACCTCAACAGGTGGCCTCCCTCTACACAGAATTATAGGTTGACACCCTCGCGTATGGACACCTCTCCACGCATCCCCATTCTAAGTAGACATGCGTATAATCCCCACGCAACCCTCCCCCTTCCCCTTTAACCTGATTTTGTTTAGTTTGAGTTTCTGTATTTACACCCCTCCTACCCCCCCCCATAAGTATTATCGCTCGCAACTAACGCCTCTGCCTGCACTCCCGTTTTCGTTGGTTTTGGTTTAGTTTGGGCTGGTATTTATAACCCCCCCCCCCCCCCGCTCGTGCAGGACAAGGCCAAGGGCGACTTCAAGCCGGACGACGAGGAGTTTGAGGACGCCTCCGGCAATGTGTACAGCAAGAAGACGTACGAGGACCTGCGCCGCCAGGGACTCATCTGAGCAGCAGGCGCAGCGAGGGCAGGCAGGTGGAGTGCACGGGACGGGATGGCGTGAGCGTTGGTGCAGGAAGAGGGGTCGAGGAGGAGCAGGCAGAGCAGGAGAAGAGAGCGAATGTGGCATGCGGTACATGTTCATGGCCGTGTTCTTGGTCTCGAGTTCTGTCAGGTGGCGGGTACTGAGAGCGCTTTGGTCGCTTGGCGCTGTCCGGTGGTGTGCGTTGGGACTGTGTTGACAGGCTTGGTGTGGGCCGCTTTGTATACTGTCGTGCACGGTGTGTCTGCGTGGTGCTATCGCCTATCGCCTGGCCGGGCATGAAGAATGCGCGTCAGCAAACTTCCAGCCAGCTAGCAACTTGTCGGTACAGTATCTCCGGCGTTCGACCAGCCGCGCGCTCCTGCACTGCATTCCGTCGACCATGGCCAGCCGGAATGCGGATGGGGTACACCGCTTGGCCATGGCGGGCGCACAGGTGCGCCTGGCTAATACAGACAGACGTCAAAGTTTCATTTCAGCACAGCTTATCCGACGCGTACGCCGGTGTACAAGAAAAACAAACTATTTAACAGGAGCGTGGTGAAGGTGCGATGGGATGTGTTGTTTCGACTTCAGCAAATGGCAACGAAAGGCATGGATTGCAACCGCATCGAGCCCCTGCTTGGAAGCCCATGGAGTTCTGGTCCGTTGAGGTGAGTCCAGTGTTCCCTAGTCATGGAGGTGTAACTAGAATACCAAGGTGTTCTGCAGGAGGTAAATTACTGGCTTTCTACGCTGCCAAGTATTGACAACGTGCACTATGCGACTTTACTTGCGCCCTTGGATGAGGGCTGCGTGCTTGCAAACGTCTGGAGCGTGGAGGTAAGTTTATTACTTGTCTAAATGGAACGTATGAGTTTCAAAATTGAGTTGGCATAGGTCTGCGACTTGACGCTCACCTGACGCCCCCCCTCGCACGCACAGCACCTTGTGGCGCGGGGGGTCCACAGGGTTCACGCCGTGCGCCTGATCGCGTACCGAGATCAGGCGCGCTTGCGTACACCTGCAGGAAAGCCCTTGGAGGACTGGGATACAAAAGTGAGACCACGCAAACGTAACCCGGTTGTGCAGGGGCCGCGCCCTGCTGCCCCGGGCTTCACGAGTGCAATGTGCTGCTGTTGTTGACAGGATGTCTCCAACTGGTTTGACACGCTGCCGGCGGACTTGGCGCTACACGCACCAGTGCTGGCCCATGACGAGGGTTGTGTCCTCGCTGGCGTCTGGAGCTTGGAGGTATGAGCTTTGGTCCTAGGCGTACGGCAGCTGTGTGTGGGGGGAGGGGGGGAGAGGGGTCGCCAGCCAGGGTGGGTGTGAAGACGAGCCTAAGCTAAAGCAAGCGGAGTTTGCTGGCTGCACTCTTCGGAGCGTTGTTTCCCTTGCACCATGACGGCGTTTACGCTGCCGCCTTGTAACCCGCATTCGCCTAGCATACCGTACTAAAGCATGTACTGGGGTTTTAACTTAACTGGCAAACTTGGGCCCTCTTTGAATCTGCCCGCCCCCCACAGTACCTCGTGCGGAGAGGGCTTCCGCCGGACGACGCTGCTCGCCTCGTTGCCTACCGAGACAAAGTGGCAAGGCTGACGTCGCGGATTTTGGTGCCGAGCTATGTGACTTTCGCCGATGAACGCGGTACTGGCGGGGCCAGCACCTCAAGGCTATCCAATGCCGCTGTAGGCGCTGCGGCCTCTGTGACCGCCGTGCCCAACTCACTTGCAGCAGCAACGGCAGCAGCAGCGATACCAGCAGCAGTAGCCCCTTCGTCCGCAGCCGTTACGCTCGCAGCAGAGTGCCTCATAGCAGATGGGGACGATGAGGTGCCCCTCAAACAAAGCACGCAGCAGGCGGAAAGCACGCAGGCGGACGAAGTGCAGTTAGATGTGCATCTGGAGGCCGCCGCAAATGAACCGGGCAAGGGGAAGAAGCTGAAGGTGGGTGAGCCTCCAGCCGAGATGCCTTCCTGTAGACGCCCGGCTCTTCTGACCAACGGCCACCCAACCGCAGGCTCTTGCCAAGCAGGGCGTTGCAGTTGCACGAGTAGTTCTTGAGCGAGTGGGGCCAGCACTTCCGTTTGGAGGTATGTATGAAAGCGCGCAGGATTGCATGGCCCCACTTGTCCTGTTGGACACGTACGGCTCTGCAACATATGCCTTGCTCCATCGTGTCCCTTCTTTCTTTGACCTAACTTCCCACCCACACCCGGCTCACCCTCTGTCGTCCTCCTACGCTGTCCTACGCCACTCATCAGGCGCCGAGGCAGCCAACCTGATTCTTCAGGTATTCAGGCAGCGGATGATGAGTGGAGTCCTCGCCCATCGCGTCCTGGAATTATATAAGCAACCTTCCCATCCCTGCACCTGGAATTTTATTAAGCAACCTTGCTTCGTAGCCAGCAGAGGGATTGCACTGCGCTTGCTCCTGCTGCTGCTGCATGCCCTGCTGCCGTGGCCATGCCCTGCTGTTTGCCTGCTCGCCCGCCCGCCCAGGTGCTTGACGCAGTGGAGGCCGCGGTGGCCAACGCCGCCAACCTACGCCAGCTGGCGGAGCGGGCGCTGACGGTGATGGATGTGCTGCAGGCGTATGCGGAGCAGCTGCGCGGGCTGCAGCGCCGCCGCCGCCAGGACGGCGACCGGGGGGACGGCTGCCGCAAGATTGTCAGCCGCTTCCAGGACCATTTGCGGGTAGGTAGGCAACGCGGCAGGGCGGTGGGCGGTATCAAACCATGCGCACACAATCAATCTAACAGCTTTAACAGCCTTGAGATTCTGGAAACGTGTGAACCCTCAACCCCAACAGCATGTCTGGCATGAGCCCGCACGCGCCCGGCCCATCACATACACACGCACCCAGGGCATCCTGGGCTATGCCCGAGAGTACGCCAGCCGTAACTGCCTGGTCCGGCTGTTTACCTCGGCGGGAGACGCGGAGCGGTTCCAGGAGTATGTGGAGGAGCTGAGGCGGCTGGGCGAGGATCTGCGACTGTTGCTGGCAGTGGACAGCAATGCGCGGCTGCACGCGGTGCAGGCGAGCATGGCGGCATCACTGGCGGTGCTGAGCGAGCAGCGCGTGGCTTATCAGGTAGGCGGGGGAGGGTGGGGCCAGCTTGCTTGCCTGCCTACTCTGCGCAGTTAGGTGGGGGTCTCTGCGCGTTGGGAATGGGTGTCTGGGAAGTGCAGTTCCGTATGCGGTGCTGCCAGTCACTGCAAATCGCGCTTCTGTCGATCCTGGCAATCCTTTCTCTCACCCTCTCATACTGCTGTTTGATCTGTGCACGTGCCCGTGTCCATATCCACCCGCGTACGGCGAACGGCCGCACCCACAGGACCCGGCGGCGGAGGCTCGCGCGCTGGTGACACAGCTGGGCGGCATGGACGCGGTACTGGCCGACGCCGGCAAGCTGGGTGCGGTGATGCAGAAGATGGACGTCAGCGCGCGCATCACCATCGACGTGGTGCGTGCTGGGCAGCTCGCCTGGGCTCGTCCGTCCGCCTGCCTGCCTGCCTGCCAGCCTGCCGTGTATCCATTCATTCGTGCCCTCACGCCCGCACCCTGCCCTGCACCTCGCACCCCACGCCACCTGCTGCCTGCAGGTGTCCTCGCTGCTGCGCTCGCACCTGGACCGCGGGCCGCAGCGCCACATCCAGCAGCCCGAGCTGCGCCTCTTCTGGGCGCACCACTTTGGCGACCTGCCCGAGGTGCCCTGGTTCGTGTTCTGGGACTGCTTCCCCAGCCTGCTGGCGCAGCTGCCGGGGTCGCCCTTTGACGCCGGCGCCGTGGCGGAGCTGGGCCGGCTGCTGGGCGACCAGGCGGCGCAGGCGGCGTTCCAGCGGGCGGTAGAGCGGAGAAAGGCCGACACGGTCAGCGTGTGGGAACTGCGGCTGTCATTCCGCGCCGACGACGCGCTGGTGCCGCAGATTGCCGAGCTCCTTGGCAGCCGCAGCAGTGGGCAGAGCGGCAAGGGTGACTTGAGCGGCGGTGATGCGGATACCAGTGCTAGTAGGGATGGGGGTGGTGCAGCCCTGCTGTCGGCGGCGTTAGCAGGTGGCCGGGCTTGGGAGCGCTGCCAGCTACCGCCGCTACCCCGTGCCTACCAGGGGCGAGATGACGAGGCCGCTGAAATAATGACGTACCTCACCGGAACCGCCAGCACACACAGGGGCAGCGGGCGCAGCAGCAACGGCGGATGCAGCACCTGCAGCAGCCAGGGCAGCGGCTCCTCTGTGCTGCTGCTTGCTGAGGGAGGCATGGGCAAGTCGTGTCTGGCGGCGGACGTGGGCTGGCGGCTGCTGCGGGCCGGCAAGGCGCCTGGCGGCGTGCTGTGGGTGGACCTGCGGGAGGCAGACAGCCCAGAGGAGGTGGAGGCGCGGTTCTGTGCCGCGGTAGGGCTGCAGCGGGAGCCCGCGGCGGTGAGCAACTTGCCCCGGGTCGTGGCCGCGCTCCAGCGCATGGCAGCTGACGGCTCGCAGCAGCAGCAGCAGCAGCAGCAGCAGCAGCAGCAGCAGCAGCAGCAGCAGCAGCAGGGGCAGCAGCAGCAGCAGCAGCAGCCAGCTACAGGTGCTGGTGTTGGGCCGGGGCCACCTACTGCTGACGGTGTGGGCTTGGCGGGGAGCGCAACTGCGCGCGCCGAGACTACTGCGGCTTCAGCCACGGGCTCGGAGGCAGCAGTAACGACTGCTGTTACTGCCCCCATTGGCGCTGCCATGCGGCTGCTGGTGGTGGTGGACAACGCCGAGGATGCCCTTGTGCGGCAGGAGGCAGCGAGGGCGCTGCGCGGCGTGGTCGCGGGGGTAAGCGGGAAGCTTTGATTTGCTGCCGCTGCTATTGCTGCTGCTGAGCGGTTATACGGTATGTGCCACGTACTCATGCATGGTGGCTGTTCACATTTCTTATTTCTTGAGCGCCCCCAAACGCAACAGGTCATTGCCCAAGTCGCGTGCGCTCGCCTGCTGGTAACGTCGCGGAGCCAGCTACTGGAGCCTGGCAGCAGCAGTGGCGCTGGCGCCACTCAGCAGGGTGCCGACGCAGACGCAGACGCCTTGGCGGGCGTGGTCGTGCGCCCTGTTGGCGCCATCAGCCCAGCGGCCGCTGCCGGGGTGGTGCGGGAGCTGGTGCAGGACGTGCCCGAGGTGCAGCTGACACAGGTGGCGGCGGTCTGTGAGTACGTGCCACTGGTGCTGCGCGTGGTCGCGGACGCGCTGAACTGCGGAAGACTGACTCTCACGGTGAGACGGGTACGGCTCAAGCAGGGTGGGGCTGTACACAGGTCCATGTGCGAGTTTTGTTTCAGAGTGTATACCGTGCCTGAACATTGCTGCCTTTACTAACTTCGCAGGAGCTTGTGGAGATGCAAACACGCCAATCGACCGCACCTGCAGCAAGCGGCGATGATCACAACACAGCAGAAGCGCCAGCAGGAGCCGGGTCGCTCGCAGCAGCACGCGTTGCCGCGGGCGGTGGCGACGGGCGCTCTGCGGGCACTGCGGGGGCCCTGGTGGGCGTAGTGCTGGCGTCATTAGGGGCCCAGCACCGGCGGGCGGCGGCGCAGCTCGCGGTCCTGCCCACCACCTTTGATGAGGAGCTTGCAGCCGCGGTCCTGGGGCTGGAGGGCCCGGGCCAGGCGTACGGCCTGCTTGCAACACTAGTGCGCCACAGCGTGCTGCAGCGCGGTGTCGGCGGCGGGGATGGCGCCGGCAGTGGTGGCGGCGGCGGGCAGGCGCGCTACATCATGCACATGCTCGTGCGGCGCGAGGCGGCGCGGCTGGAGGAGGAGGCGCACGCTGCGGCTTCGGGCCGCTACGTGTGTCACGTGTTGTGCAAGCTGCGCGAGTGGGGTGACATGTACGCGCAGGGCCGTGAGTGGCAGCTGGCGCTGGCGGCGGGGCGCGACCTGGCGGTGGACGTCAGCGCCGCGGCAGAGCTGCTGCCGGGCGCGCCCGACCCCGCAGCCGCGGCTGAGATGCTGACGCCTGGCGTGGCTGGCCTGCTGGCGGCGCTGGGGGTGCTGGCACGCTTCCAGGCTCCGCTTCAGGCGCTGTGCGAGCGCCTAGCGCTCGAGCCAGCAGCAGCAGCAGCGGCAGCGGCAGGAAACGCTGGCAGCGATGCCGGCACATCCTCGGGCGAAGCCGCAGCTGCAAGGGCCACAGCGGCGGTGCTGTTTGTGCTGAGCTGTGCCCGGCTTGCGGGAGGCGGCCACGGCCCGGCCGAGGAATCAGCGCGCGGGGCAGTAGGGCTGCAGCAGTCGGCACTGGGCCCAGAGCATCCGCACACCCTTGCAAGCCGGGACCAGCTCGCGGCGTGCCTGCAGGCCCAGGGTCTGTTTGCGGCGGCAGAAAGCGCCTTCCGGCAGGCGCTTGAGCTGCGGCGGCGGGTGCTGGGCGCGGCGCACCCCGACTCGCTCGCCTCCATGGGCCACCTGGCGGCCTGCCTCCGCGCACTGGGACGGCACGACGAGGCGGAGCCCGTGTTCCGCCGCACGCTGGAGCTGCAGCGGGCCGTGCTCGGCCCCGAGCACCCCCACACGCTGGCTTCCATCAGCAGCCTTGCAGGGTTCCTGCGGAGCCGCCGTCAGTTCGCGGAGGCGGAGCCGCTCTACCGCCAAGCGCTGGCGCTGCGGGAGCGCGTGCTGGGCTCTGACCACCGGGACACCGTGGGCTCAGTCAACGCGCTGGCCAACTGCCTGCGCTCCCTGGGCCGCCACGAGGACGCGGAGCCGCGCTACCGCGCGGTGCGGGCGTGGCGCGAGCAGTGGCTCGGCGCAGAGCACCCCGACACCCTCACCGTCCTCAACAACCTCGCCAGCTGCTTGCAGAAGCTCCGCCGCTATCAGGAGGCGGAGGACCTGTTTCGGAAGGTGCTGGAGGCGCGGAAGCGCGTGCTGAAGCCGAAGGCCCCGCAGGCCATGCACCCGCACACCGTCTTCTCGCTCAGCAACCTTGCCTGCTGCATTCGTGACGCCGGCCGGCCCGGAGAGGCAGAGCCGCTCCTGCGTGAGGCACTGGCGCTCCGTTCGGCATGTCAGGATGTGGGCCCCTGGCACGCCGACACGGCCACCTCCGTGGCGCTGGTCGCGGCCTGCCTGCGGGACCTGGGGAGGGAGGCTGAAGCGGAGGAGGTGGAGCTGCAGGCGGCGTCCTTAACCAAGCAGGGTTGACCACGCGGTGAGCCGTGGGCCGTGGGCGCCAACAGGCACGGCGGCTGGTCAGCCGGTTCCGTAGTTGTTCATTGGTTCTTGTTTGCAGTGTAAGTTGTGGTCGATGGGACGTCCGCGGCAGTCGGGCCACCAACGTGGTCGACCTTCACATGTGGTGAAGCGGGGCCAACGAGTACCGTGTGTATTCGTCGGGTGGGTATCTTGATTGGCCAGTGCTTGACACTGACGTGTAAGCTATGACAGTGTTTGGGCTGCTCCTGACTTGAAGTAAAGCTTCTGGGGTTGAAACCCTTGCCTAGATCTAGTATGCGGGGTGGCGCGGGAAGCCATGAAGGGACTGCGAGCGTTAGGGAGTCAGAGGAGACCTGTTTGGCGGGACGAAAGCCCCTATCCGCCCGCAAGCCCCCCCCCCCCCACCCCGCATGGGGAGCGCGGTACGGCAGTGGTCGGAAAGCCGGACTTTTACTCTGACTGCGTGTGGTGAGGCGGGCGTAGCTGGATACGCGTCGCGCTGTCCAGGGGCGTCTGGAAGGCTGGCGGGCACATTGGGCGCATCGGGGCGCAAGGGGCTTGGACTGTTGGAGGGTCCAGCGGGATGGACCTTGGAATGGACAGGCGCACTTCACCTTTGATTCTATGAATGCTTCATTCCGCAGTGCGTGCCTGCCCAGTTGCGCACGCCAAGCTTGTGGCGTTCAAACTCCTTTAGCAAGCACGACCGACCCAATGCCAAGCCACCAAGCAAGCGTGGCTGAAGCCTGCCCATGAATGGCACTTGCAACCTCGTCAGGAGCTCAAGAAGTCACACAACCCCGCGGTACACGCTCCCATGCTGCCTAATCCCTTCACAGCCACCGGCTCCTTGCCAACCACAAGCCAACCGCCAGCCAACCTGCCAGCCAGCCAACTTCAAGGCTTCAGTTGAAGTGCACAATGTACTCGGGGTACGCCTGCATGTTGTCAAACACCGTCACGATCAGGTCCCGACCCAAGACCCGCTGCACCTCCCACACCTCCCCGGTGCCGTCTGCTGCCTCCGCAGCCTGCAGCGCTGTCGCCGCTGCCAGCGACTGCGCCGTGCTTCCCATGTGCACCGAGTCGTAGCCCTTGGGCGGCTTGCGCATGCCCATGCCCCCAGCCGTCAGGCGCCCCATTGCCACCCGGCACAGCAGCATGGCGCCCGCGCTCCCCGGGAACACCAGCGGCGCCTGCTGCGGCTGTTGCTGCGGCGCCCCGCCAGCGCGTGTCGCGGCGGCCGTACCGCCCGCGGCGCCCGCAAAGCCGCCGTACGCTCCTGGCTGCGCGCCCACAGCTGCCGCCGGTGCCGCGTACATGGATAGGCCAAAGCCCCCAGCGGCAGCCGACGGTGCGAGCGGGGCAAACCCTGCCATGGGCACCGGCATGGTGCCTGCAGTCATCACTGCTGTTGTGCCGAGCATCCCGTAGGCAGTGGCTGCTTGCGGCAGCGGCTGGGCCGCCGCCGCCGCCGCTGCCGCCCGCGTCGTGGCCTTCCTCTTCTTTTTGGGCTGCGGCGGCTGCGGCGGCTGGTAGCCATAGGTCTGCAGAGGCTGGTAGCCGAAGGTCTGAGGCACTGCTGGCTTCAACGCCTGCTTAGACAGGGTGTAGGCCAGGGAGTAGCTGGCGTTTGCGGCGAAGTAGATTCCCTCGCCCAGCGATCCGGCCCTGCATAGGCGTGATGCAAGGTTTTGCCAAGGACAGCGGGAGATGACAGGGGCGAGTGCATTGGGTTTGAAGCGCAACACGTGCTGGCTTCCGACCCACGCTGGCTATGTCATGCCAGCCCGCACGTGGCCAACGACATGCACGCTAGGCAGTGAGCCTATCTAATCTGGAGAGCATGTATGCATGGTCCATTCCCCTTTCGCCCGCCGCCGGCACCTGCCCCTGCCGCCAACCGCCGCCCTGCGCACCCACCTGCTGGCCTCCCGCATGTCGAAGCCGTCCCTCACCACCGCCTCAATGACGACGTTGGAGGTGCCGTGCCACATGTAGAACTCGTTCAGGGACCCGAAGTTGGCGCTGGTTGCGTCCTGCTTGGGCCGCCGGCCGGCCGCCCCGCCGCCCCACACCTCCTCCCTCAGGGTCTCCAGGATCTCGCTGCGAGGTGTGCGCGAGAAAAGGGCATGACGCATGATTGCGCACGCACGGGTCACGTTGAAGAGACCAAGCCGGAGGATTTCAGCTCGGAATTTGAATGCACTGGCGCTGCGGCATGCACGCACGCATGCGGGCACGCAGCGCGTCTGAGTCGTGGTGACGCCTTGTGGCCTGCCCTGCTGCGCCTGCCCCCATCTACGCCTCCCGCCATCCAGCCACTCCGCATGCACCTCGACACGCACCCTAGCCGCCGGCCCCACGCGTCGACTCCACCCAGCCACCCCCCACCCGCACGAGGAACGCCCCTCGCCCCGCCGTGTGCCCGTTGCCGCCACCGGCTCCGCCTCACCTCCTGCGGATGCAGTACTTGGTCCACATGCGCCAGTTCTGCACCCGCTCCACCCGCACCACCCGGCTGCGGCTCAAGAAGCTTGCGGACTGCAGCAGCGGTGCAGTGGTGGTGACGCAGCGGCGCAGTGGTGGTGAAGCAGCAGCGCAGCTGTGCCGGCATACGCACTGCCTCACTCTAGACAGGTGCGCGCTTGGGTAGACCCCGTCCCATGAGTCATGACACTTGGATGCAAATGCAACAAACGCAAAACACATTATGGGCACGCGCCGCATACCTCAAAGCGCTGCAGCACTCGCTCCACCTCAGCCGCCACAGCCGCCTTCCGCGCCGCTTTTGCCGCAGCTGCTGCGCCCGCAGGGTCCTGCGACGGGCCCGCCCCCGACCCCGACCCCGCCGCCAGCCGCGCCGCCTCTGCTGCCTGCTTGGCCTCGCGCTTGCGTCGCAGCAGTGCCGATATACCGCCGCAGTCCGCAGCCTGTTGCGATCGTGCGCGCACGTGTAGTCGAGGTTGCAGTGTCAATCAATCCATCTCGTCCAATTAATGCGTCCCCATCCCCAATGCCATGCAGCCGCGTCAGCCACGCAACCACCCTACCAAGTCGCCAACCACAACATGCTGCCCCTCCCCCTCGCTCCTCGCTCTTTTCATTGAGTTTGGTTCAGTTTGGGCTGGTATCTACAACCCTCTCAGCCGACCTGCCCCGCTGCTCCCCGTTTTCGTTGCTTTTGGTATAGTTTGGGCTGGTATTTACAATCCCCACCCCACCCCACCCGCCTGCCCCATCATGTCCCGCCTCCACGCACCTGCATGGCCACCCCCAGGGCCGCGTCCAGGTCTCCGCCGCACTGCTCCAGCAGCAGCTCCCGCGCGTCGTCGGCACTCAGCCCGTTCGCGACCAGCTCCTGCCGCCATCAGCACGCCGCCGGGTGCGTATGAAACCAGGTGAGCGCAAGTGCGCTTGCGGGCAGGCGTGAAGCCAGCAGGCCACGGGCGAGGGGCTCTAATGTTTGGACAAAATATGCACGAGACACACATGCCTGCATGCTGGCATCGCTCAGGCCCACTCACCTTGATGGCAGCCCGCTCCTGCGAGGTCAGACCGTCGCCAGCCGGTGCAGCCGCCGCTGCAGCTGCTGCAGCTGCAGCTGCTGGTGCTTGAGCGCCGTTCGCTCCCGCAGTCGCCCCGGCAGCGTGGCCAAACTGCGGCACAGCCGGCGTGCCAATGACGCCGCAACCAGCTGCGAGGGGTTGCAGCAGGGGGGTCGTCGCGGTCGGCCGCACAGTTATCGTCACTCGCAACACATGGGCGAAGCAATGAATAGAATGAACATAAACTATAAAGCCGCTGTTGTACGGTGCTCGCAATCAGCAGGTGCGGGGTGCGCACCGTGGCGTGAACGGGTGGGGTTACGTTCCTGCTGGTTGCTGGTTGCAAGACGCACGGCGCAAACGATAGTGCGACGCGCAAGCGCCGCACCTGGCAGCGGCAGTTCCACGAGCTTGAGGTTGCGCAGGCACGAGCCGCCGCCGCCACCCGCCACTGCCGCCGCCGCCGCACCGGCAGCGCCGCGTCCTTTCTGCGGCACCGCCACCGCTGACGAGTCCATAGGGTCCCAGTAGGCAGGCAGTGGCGCCGAGTTTAGCACATGGCCGCCGCCGCCGCCAGCACCCGCAGCCGCGCCGGCGCTACCAGCTGCGCCGGCCGCGCCGGCGCCACCGCCCGGCCCGCCGGCACCCGCTGTTGCGGTTCCCAGGAGCGCCTTTGCGGCAAGGTCCTCGAGCTGTGGTCATGGCATGTGGGGGAAGGGTAAGTGTGGGAAGGAAGGAAGAGCCTTAAGAGCACCTGTCCGGCGTTCCATAAACCCATCCTCGTCCCTCGACGGGTCTACAACCTCCTTCGTACCTGCTTCTGAAGCCGCTCCTTCTCTCGTTGCGCCGTCTCCGCAGCCGCACGCGCCGCCTCTGCCGCCTCCAGCGCCGCCGCCAGTGCCGCATCTCCGGAGGTGTCGGCCGCTGCCGCTGTGCGCGAAGCCGCAGCGGCTGCAGACGCCACCCGCACCGCAACTCTGACCGCAAGCCCGGGACCCGGGTCTGCAGTGACGGCCACACCAGCGCCCGCAGCTGCTACAGCTACAGCGCCGCCACCACTGCTGCGGCCGGCGGCGGCGGCGGCGGTGGCGGCGCCGGCGCCCGCCACCGTACGAGCCTCCGTGACGTCTACAACATCGTCTTCATCATCCGCCGCCGGGCGCCCGCCGAATGCCACCGCCGCCACCGTGCCTCCACGAGCGCCACCACCAGCAGCGCCGGCAGCGCCAGAGCCAGAGCCGCCGGGTTGCTGGCGCCTGCCAACCACTGCCACCTGCCGCACGCTGACTTCTCCCGCACCCTCATCGCCACTCAGCACGAGTACATCATCGTCCTCGCCTCCCCCGCCGTCCCCCGCAGCACCCCCAGCACCGCCGCGTGCGCCTGCGCGGCTGCCGGCACCCGCTGCTGCTGCTGCTGCTGGCCCTGCGCCGGTGGCTGCCGTAGTCACCTCCGCCGGCCCAAAATCCTTGTCCTCCAAGATGCAGACGTCGCTGTCCTGACTGAGGCGTATGGGTGGGGCCGCAGCTGCGGCCTGCCGCCGCAGCTGCGGCAGCGGCAGCTGGCGCTGGCGGCCGCTGTCGGCAGCGCCGGCTGCTGCTGCTGCTGCTGCAGCAGTTGCTGTTGCAGCTGCGTTGTCCGCCTCATCGTCCGTCAGCACCACCACCGGAGCCGCCGCTGAGGACGCCGCAGCAGTGCGCTTGTGGCCACCGCCGCCACCAGCGCCGCCGCCGCCGCCCCCTCCCCCCACCTTGCGCCGCTTGCTAGCCACCTGGTCATCATCATCGTCATCAAGCAGCGACACCACACCCGGCGGCACGCCCTGGCCCGCCGTGGGAGCGGCCGCGGCGTTGCCGCCGCTGCCGGCAGCGACATCCTGGCCCTGCGCGCGTCGCCTCTTGTTGCCATCTGCCGGGCCTGCCGCTGCGATGCCAGCAGCGGCACCAGCAGGGGCCGCGGCCGCGGCGGCAGCGGCGGCCACGGCTGGCTTGTGAAGCAGCGGCGCTGCAGTCGTGACAGTTGGCGTGGCGGCCGCTGCGCCTGTTGCCGCCAGTGCTGCCCGGCCTCCTCCTCCACCTCCACGCCCCCGGCCACCTCCAGCGCCAGTGCCAGCGCCAGCCGCCGCTGCTCCCTGTGGCCCGGTCGCAGCAGCCGCAGCAGTAGCAGCCGCAATAGAAGCCGCAGCCGCAGCGGCTGTTCCGCCCCGCGACCCGCCAGCCCCCGCCGCAGCCGGCCTCCAGCCGTGGTTGGCCACAGTGCGGTCGTAGGCGGCCCGGGCCTCGAAGTCGGAGTAGGGGGCGAGGCCGGCACTGAGGTCGACGCGCAGGGGGCCGCTGATGCCGCCCGGCCCCGTGGCGGTGCGCACCTGGGCCACCTGCGGCGGCCGGCAGCGGTGCACAGAGTAACGCCCCATTCCACGCCGATTCGTAGCAATCAAACAATCCGCGCGGTCACCCGCGAAACCGGCTACCAGCGGCCGCAAAACTAAACAGCAGCGCCGGCCCGCGCCTGCAGCGCCTGCTGCTGCAGCGCGGCGGCGCGCACGCCTGCCAGCCTGCCCCTGTCCCTGCCTCTACCTGCCTCCTCGCCCTGCAAACCGTTCGCATGATTATTGGCTACCCCCCCCCCCTCCCCAAGCCCACCTCCGCTGTGAGCATGTTGGCCAGCACCAGCACCAGCACGGCCTCCACGCAGTAGTCGGGCTGCCAGCCGCCCGGGCCGCCCGTGGCCACCAGCGCCTCAATGCTGCGACACGCGCGTGTGTGTGTGTGTGTGTGTGTGTGTGTGTGTGTGTGTGTGTGTGTGTGTGTGTGTGTGTGTGTGTGTCGGGAGAGCCAAAGGGGGGGGGGTTCCATGCATGATAGTTAGGACTAGGAGAAAGCACCAACTAGGAGAAAGCAACACGGGAAGGGTGAACCATCACGGGGGGAGAGGTGTACGCTGTGTGTGAGGTTGTGTGGTGGAGGTGGGTGGCCGAGCCGCATGTGCATCCGGATCTGGATGTTGCACCGCATGCGAAGTGGAGAAAGCCCGTCAACCGTCAGGCACGACACGACACGACAGGCTGAATGGCCCGCCACCGCCACTTCTGTAGCTCACCAGATGGAGCCGCCGGCGGTGACGTGCCCGGTGTACATGACGCAGCGCGGAGACACCACTCGCAGGAAGAAGGGGTTCTGCTCGTGGCACAAGCGCGCACAAACAGACACCGCACACGAGGCACAAGCAACGCAGCACAAAGCGCAAATTGAAGCCTACGCAACGCAGCAGCAGACAAGGCCCGACATGAACGCGGGCGAATCGACTTACGGTGGGGTAGTCTTGTGGGAAGGATACCTCCATTAGAATGTAGTCCTGAGAGGGCGGCGCGTGGGGAGTGTCAAGGTGCGTGTATATGTGGTGGGTCGGGGTGGGGGTCGGGGTTGAGGTGCAGCCGCGCTGATGCAAGGCAGGCAAGCCGTGATCACGAGGTGTGTGCCTGCCCAGCGCGCACACACAACCACGTGCACGCAGGACAGCCAATTCACAACACACACACACACACACACACACACACACACACACACACCACATCCTCATGGCGGCAGCCATGAACCTAACCACCTCCTGCATCCGCAGCCCCTGCCTGCCTGCTCCCTGCAACCACTACGCACCCACCCGCGCCCAACCCGCCCGCACCCACCCACCTGTCCGCCCGAGCCCCGCATCTGGCCCAGTCGCCGCAGGTCCGCATTGAGCTGCCGCCCCGCCGCCACGTCCTCGTCAAAGGCCGGCAGCACCCGCAGCCGCCACAGCAGCATGTTGTCATCGTTGACCTGTGGGCCGGTGGTTCAGGTCATCAGGTGGTGATCGATCGGTGGCGGCGGCAGTTGATGTGTTGGCGTGGCGGTCGGTCGGTCGGTCAAGGCCGATCTAACGTGTTGGTAGTGTTGGGGCGGCGGCCGGTCGAGGCGCACACTACCGCATTGCTTGTGTGTGATATATATGCCACGGTACGGCAGTCAAGGCCCGTGGCTGCCTGCCTGCCCGACCCTACCGCACAGCAGCGGCCCATAGCAGCAACAGCAGGCCAGCCTCCAAAGCCGAAGGCCAACACAACCCACGCAGCCGGCTGCGGCCTGCACCAGCCACTCACCGGCTCGATGTGGGAGATCTGCGGCTTGGGGCCGGTGGCCAGCGGGCAGCGCTGCAGCGAGCGCATCTCGGCAGTAATGCGCCGGGCGCCAGACAGCCGCTTCCAGGCGGCATCACCACCACCACCTCCGGGACCGCCAACAGCGGCACCGCCAGCATCAGCAGCACCGGCCCCGTCATCACCGCCAGCAGCAACCGCGCGGCCGCGGGCACCCCGCATGGTGGTTCTTGCGCGTCGTAACGACGGGAAAAGTAACGACGGGAAAAGGCCCTTCAAAGTTGTCAGGAACGGCGGGAAGAACGGTGTTAAGTCAAGAGCCGTCTAGTTCAGCTGCGCCGCCAGGTCTTCGGCACTGCTATGGATGGAGCCTTTAGCATGTATGGCTAGCTGTCTGACAGCAACTAACTGCGGGTCCAGGTGCGGGGGCCGAAGCGGGAAGCGGGAATACGGAAGCAGCAGTGTGTGCGGGGGGGTGAGGGTGGGGGGAAAGCAAGGACAGGGAAAGAGACGCCTCTAGGACGTGTGTGCAGTGTAAATTGATGCTCATCAGGCAACTCGCATCTCATTGCATTGTATGCAGGTACAGTGGGCGTTAAGCTGCGGCCATGAGGCACGGGACGGAGGCCGGCAAACCGGAAGGGGGTCAGGTTTGGTCGGGTCCCGCACCTGAAATCTGACCCGGGACCCGGCTCGAGCTCGCTCTTGCAGCCAACCTTGAAGCTCGAGCACTGGAGCTTGCTGATCCTAGTGAGTGTTGAGCAAATGGTCGCTAGCAGCGTTTGCCGCGGTCAAATAGGCGCGGAGCGGTGACAGGTGAGTGGAAACTTGGAGTTGTAAGGCAATAGTTATATAGTATAAGGGCACCTGAACCGTGCTGATGCAAAAAAGCTAATGTATGCCAGGAATGCAGGCCAGGCGGTGGCGTTTGTTGGCGCCCCATCCGTGCCGCGCGTGAGATGAAGGCGCCCTTCGCTTCTGGCCCCGTTCCGTCCTGCCTGAGGCACTTTCGTGTCTGTTTTAGTGCGCGTGCATGTCTTGGGAAGAAGTTTGAGGCCTGTGCGGGATTGTGCAAGCGGTGACCAAGTGCAGCGTCGCAATCCTTGCAAACCAAAGCCAAACTCTAACCTATAATCTACCTGTGCAATAAGAGAGTCACGTAGCTTGTCGTCTTGGACTCAATCGCCAACTTGCGACAGAACTCCCGTGATGCAGCAGACTGGTTTCGGGTCGTGCCAGAACCCTAGACGGCATTCTAGTAGCTTCGGTATTAGTACAGCAGGACTCAAGGCTCGCCTGCCCTCGGCGCGCGTGCGGGCCGAGATGGCCTCGGCGCAGGCTGCACCCCAGCCCCCGACTCCGCTCTTCACCAAGTTCAGCAGCCCGGTCTACAGGCAAGTCGTCTGCCGAGCAAAGCCAAATACCCAACTTTAACACCCTCTCATCCTTGTGTGCGCAGCCTCGCAACAGACGGCGTGGGCCCCAGCGGGCGGGGCAGTATGAACCTGGTGACCTACTGCGCCCCGGTGGCCATCAAGCCCGAGCGCATGTTCGCTGTGGGGCTGTACCTGGGCACGCAGTCGCACGAGCACATGCGGGTGCATCGCCGGGGGGTGATGCAGGTGCTGCAGAACCAGGTGAGACCTTTGTGCTTGGCAGGCAGTCGCAGGAGTAATGGCTGAAGACGTGCCGTTGGACGTACGACCCCGACTGTCAGCTTGCGACGGTGCAGTGCATGGCGTGGGCAAGATCGTGAATGCCGCCACCTCAATCCGTGTACCCCGTAGCACGTGTCGCTTTTCACGCTGTTGGGCAAGACCTCATCTCGGGATGTGGACAAGCTGGTGGCGATACGGGAAAAGGGCTTTGCGCTGAAGGAGCGGTTCGGCATCCCCACACTCGAGGGTGAGTGCCCCCGGTATGGGCCGCTAGCGGGCTGGGCTACGCAGCTAAGCGGCCTTATGTGTAGTTGGCGCCGCTCTGCCGCAAGTGGGGTTGACTTACATACACCTCATTCGGTTAAGACGGGGATGGCACCATGCATTAGTCCGGTCAAGCAGGCCTTCCCACCCTGTCAGCACTCGTTCCTGCGCTGCCGCTGTGCTCGCTGCAGATGCCGCGTGTGTCATGGAGCTGCAGGTTACGTCGGACTTCATGCCGTGTGGTGCGTGCCGGGTGGGCTAACGCAGCTGGGTCGCCGCCTGAACTCCACTGCGTGGGGATTGGGGCGTCCGGGTTGCGGTTACGCCCGCATGACAGCATGATTGCTGCATCCGAGCACTCGCCTGACCACTCCCGCCCCTCACTCGCAGGCGACCACGACGTTGTGCTGTGCAAGGTGGTGGGCTACGAGAACCTGGTGGATGACCCCGCGGCGGTGCTGTACACGGACACGTTGCGCAAGGCCGGCCTCATGTAAGGCAAGGACGATGCGTTGGCAAGAAGTATTTGTGGGCGAATGCGGTATGAGTTTTTCGCAGGATGTTACAGTTTGGGTAAGAATATAAGGTTGGGTAAGATAATAACAATGAGGAGTGCAAGTTAGGGATTGGCAGAGACCGGCGCGGTGGAGTGGGGAAGCGGAGACGGAGACTGGCCTATTTGACGGTTGCTGGCTACCAAAGCTGGAAGCAAAGCGCGTGATCGCAGGCAACATATTATCGGCTGCAGAGGGGGGGATTCGTGCCGGATGTGCTTGGATATGCTGCGTGGCATGGGAAGAGGGGTGGGGTTGCTTGGGCGAGGAGCGTGCTAAGTGGGCACGGGGGTTCTTGCCGAGGAACTGTTCGATCCAGGTTTCGCAGCTCACCCGCATTTTGGCAATATAGTTAACGCTACTGTGACACTAACGTTGGCGAAAGAACCAGAACGAAACAAGCAAGGATGAGCACGGTCTTCGTCGCTTACAGTTAAAGCCGCAAGACAGATACTAACTGTGCTATATAGTACCACGTATAGGCTGCCATGGCTGAGGACTACTCACGCCGTGTGGCGCGCGTCGTGGCAGCCCAAATGGCGGAACTCACCGGTTTTGAGGCCGCACAGGAGTCTGCGGTGGAGATTCTAGCCGAACTGCTCATTAAATACATCCAGGAAGTGTGCACGGCTGCTCACTCCTACGCGGAGCTATCGCACCGCACGGACATGAACATCTGCGACCTGAACCTCGCGCTGGGCGACATGGGGACTTCCATGGATGACCTGCGGAAATACCTGGACAGCTGGATTGCCGAGCAGGTGCGCGGGCGCCCTGGGCCCAATCGCCCTGTGACCTCTTTGCGGGCTCCCCACCTTCGCCACAGCCTGCAGTCAACCGACCTCGGCAAGCCCCGCTTCCTGCCGCTACGACCCTTGCAGGGCCGGGGCACCTTTGACCAGGGTTTCGTGCACCCGCTGCCGCCCGAGTACCCCATCCGCGCGCCGGGCCGCACGCTGCCTAGCTGGGAGGAGCGGCGCGAGGAGGCACCCGCGCACATACCCTCCTGGCTGCCCGCCTTCCCCGACCGGCACACCTACGTCCGCACCCCCGCCTTCCCCGGGCACGAGGAGGACCCGGTCAAGCAGAGCGAGGTGCGTTGGGTCTGCGTGGTGGGGCTGTGGTGTTCTGGCGGTGTGACGGCCAGGCAATGAGGAGGGAATGAGCATGAGTCAGGACTCGGGCGTGGAAGTCGGGGCGGAGCGGGGCACAGGCCGGCAGGCGCCACAGGGACCCGGCGCTCAAAGCGGCAGACAGCTTTTCTGCGCACAGCCTGGCTATCATACAGCTGCCAGCCACTTCCGCTAATGCCTCTCCACAATGTCTCCATTGGTCGCCCCAGGTGATCCGCCAGACGCGGCGGCAGGCCGCCAAGACCACGCTTGCCTTCAAGCAGCAGCTGCTGGCGGTGCCGCCGCACCCAGCCAACGCCGCCATCGGCAGCAACCCCTTCCTCAGCGTGCCCACAGTGGAGCTGGTGGGACCCAGCACCACTGCCGCAGCCGGCAACAGCGGCGGAGCCGGGGGGCCAGCAGGAGCCGGGGCTGGAGCGGCAGGCGCAGGGGCGGCAGGGGCAGGAGCAGCAGCAGGCGACAAGGAGGAAGCGGGCGGGAGAGCGGGTGTGGCTGGTGACGGCGCGGGCGGGAGTGGTGCAGGAGCCGCGGGCGCGGGGCTGGCAAAGGAGGTGGTTTACCCCGCCTCCACCGCCTTTGAGCCGGTGGTGGGCCCAGTGCCTATGGATGAGGGCGGGCCGGGGGCGGGTGGCGGCGGCGAGGACCGGCGGCGGGAGATGGACACGACTGTCAAGTGGCAGCAGGTGCAGGACGCGCCGTCAGGTGAGCGGAGTTCCGGCCAGCAGGCGGCTTGTTTGGCGACTGCAGGGATTAGGAAGCAAGTGTTGTGCATGGCCGTGCGCTTCTTGAAGGTAGCTGGAGCGTCCCTCCCAACTGCTCCCTCCCCCGTATTCCCCAGCCACACGGCGCCCTCCCCATGCTCGCAAGCCCTGCCCTTACCACGTTACCCGCCTCGCCCTCCCGCCTCCCGCCCCGGCACCTACTCTTGGGGCACTCCCATGCCACACACGCAGCACCACACACCTGCAGCGTCTCCCGCTTCTCCCCTTACGCCTCCCCCCACTTCCTTACCTAATCATGAATGTAACCCCCTCTCGCGCCCCGTCCTCACACACAGGCTCCTCGGCCCTGGGCCTGCCCGCCGGCTACACATTGGACCTGGCCACACGTGTGCAGCGGCAGGGCCAGGCCTTTGCAGCGAAGCGGGTGGTGGAGGACGCCTATGCGGCCCGAGCCGCGGAGGAAAGCCACGGCCCGCGCTTCGGCACCGGGCGCTCGCGCGCCAGCAGGTAAGGGAGGGGCTTGAGGGACCCTGGTGTTGTGTTGGATGCTTTTGAGCCTTGTACTTTTGGGACGGTGTAGACCGTAGACTGTAGACCACCAACTTGCTCACGGTACCATCGAGTGGCAGCCAGGCTCGCGGCGCGTGTTAGGCCAACCCGCTAAGAGCGAAAAAAGCGCAAACCTCTAGCATACTCACCCGCGGGGTAACAGTTGGGGAGCAGGTGGGGAGTAAGGGAGCGGAGGTGGAGGAGAAGGCGGGGGAATGGGGTGATGGTTGTGGACTGGGGATGCGGCCTGGTGGTTGGGGAAGTGGGGTGAGACCGGCACACGGGTGTTGGGAGGGAGGGTGTGTCGCCCGCGCAGCTGTAATGCACCAGCGCCGGTCCGCTGACACCCCTGTTCTCACCAATGCCTTACAGGTACGACACTGGCGATGAGCGCAAGAAGGCGGAACACATCCTGGCGCAGGCAGCGGAGGTCAAGGGGCACGGCGGGGACCACATGTTTGTGGACTAAGGCGCCCTCTGGGCTTAGCGGCGTGGCCGTGACGTGGCGTGGCGGGGTGTCATTGAAGCCTGGTTGCAGCAAGGTTGCTGTTTGGAGGGTGTGGTATGACCGGTGGTCGAGGGCGGTTGAGGTGGAAGAGGGCGGCAGCTTCCGGTGGCTGAAGTGACATAGCGGTGTGGCGACGCGTTGGCAGGCCCACGTTACTCCGCCTGACGCTGTTAGGGAAGGGTGAGGACCGATGTCTAGACAGTCATGGATGATTCATGGTTCACAACTTGCTGATGTCCAGGGGCATGCCGTGTGATGCAAAACAACCAGGATGCGAGATGGGGGGCACGGATGGAGACCGTGTCAGACTGTCAAGTGTCAGGCACGGGTGTCAGGCACGGGTGTCAGGTCATTGGTACCATTTCTGTGACACAGTAACACAGAGTTTGTGTATTGCGCAAGGCGCTGAAAGAGCACCAGAGATCAGTCCATTAGAAGGTGCGACATTATGGCCGCGCGAGAAGGAGATGAAGGCACCTGCCATTTCAAGCGCCTTGCGCCTGACCTCATAAGACGTGTTGCCGGCTTCCTGCACATCAACGATGTGATCCAAAACCTGAAGCCGGTTTGCCGTGAGACGGCAGCCTGTCTCCGCGAGCATTACCGCAATTACCGGCTGGTCAGGAAGCCCTCGTCGGACGCGTGGGCGCTTGTTCTACTAGCGGAGCATCCCTGGCCCGGACGGGACTTCGTGGCGCACTGGGACACCGCGGAGAGGTGGCACGCGCTGAACGTCTCCGCCCGCACCTCGTTGCTGTGCCTGGCCGCCTCGTCGCTCCACGGTCCCAGCCTCGATGTCGCGCTTCGCCACTCGGCATGCGGTGGCCTGTCGAGCTCAGTGCTGGGGGCGGCCGTCGCGTCTGGCGACCTGCAGGCCTGTGAGCGGCTGCTCCACGAGGGCTGTGAGGTGGGCCTCGATGCCGAGCTCCGCGCCGCCCGCGGCGGCCACCTCCACGCCCTGCAGTGGCTGCAGCAGCGCGGGATGCTGAGCAAGCCAATCCACGAGAGAGACGTCAACTACATTTTCGGGGCCGCGCTGGCAGCGAGCGCGGGCGGCCACGCCCACGTGCTCGCGTGGCTGGAGGGGCAGGTTGGGGGGGACGGCCAGTGGGGCCGGCCGCCGCCCAGCCCGGACTGGCGGGCCGGCATGCTGGCGGTAGAGGCCGCCAAGGCGGGTCACATAGGCCTGCTGGACCTTCTGGCGCCGCGCGTTCAGCCGCGCAACCGGCGCGAGCGCTACGAGGGCCACAAGGTGCTGGTGGCCATCGCCTACGGCTGCCCGCTGGCGGTTCTGCAGCGCTACTACTGCCAAGGCAGTCACAGCGGCGGCGGCGGCGCCGAGGGCGGCGCAGGCGGCGGCGGTACTGGAGGCGAAGGTGGCAGCTGGACTGGCGAGGGCCCGCTGCGCGGCACGCGCGCTCGGGAGCTGCTGTCATCCGCACTGGCCAGCCCTCTGGCGGACTGGCGGCAGAAGGTGCAGTGGCTGCTGGCGCAATGCGAGGGCTGCCCCACAGCTGCGCTGACGGCGCTGACGGCGCCGCCGCCGCCCCAGTCGCGGCCGCCTATCACGCCCTTCGAGGTGTGTGGCAAGGCGCTGGTGACGGCGCCGGAGGATGCCAGTGACGGCGCCAACGGTGGCAAAGGCGACGGCTTTGCGGCACGCCTCGCCGCAGTGCGTGCGCTGGGGATGACGCTGGTATTCTCCAAGGGTCTCACGCCGGACACGTGGAGCGTCTGGTCTCGCAACCCAGTGCAGCTGGTCCTGCATATGCTGCCAGACACGCAGGATGCGCAGTTGCGAGAGCGGCTGCTGGCGACTGCCGCAGCTCAGCGCTGCTTGCCGGTGCTGCAGTGGTTCCAGGCGCACGAGGGGCCCGGGGTGTTCACGGAGGGCCACGCACGGAGTGCCCTGACAGGTCTCAGCTGGAGCCCTGTGCACCTGGTGCATGATGATGACAACCTACTGGCAGTGCTGCGCTTCTTTGAGGCCGTGGGCGTGCTGCCGCAGCCACCAGCAACAGCAGCGGCAGCCGAAGCGGAAGCGGAAGCGGCAGGAGATGCAGCTGCGGGCGCGGCGGCTGGGGGCAGCAGCCAGCATAGCGCGAAGGCCCTGGCTGCAGCCGACGTCGTTGCGGCTGAGGGCGCTGCGGCGGGCGCGGCGGGCGAGGCGGTTGACGCGGCGGCGGCGCTGAGACAGCAGTGGAGCGAGGCGCTGAGGGAGTCGGTGTTGTTTGGCACTGGGCTCCCCGTGCTGCGCTACCTGCGAGAGCGCTGCGGGGTGCACTTGGGAGTCCGCGGCTTGGCGGTTGCGGGCTGCAGCCTGGAGGCGCTGACGTGGGCCTTGGCAAATAGCCCGTGTGCCAGTGGCAATGCGGAGGTGAGCGGTGGGGGGCGCGTGCTGAGCCACGCGAAGCACCTTGGACCCCAGGGTCACAAGGGCGGGGCTGCTTTGTGTGCTTCGTCATGCTGTGTCATGGCGTGTGTCATGCTACTGCCTGTGGGGGGGGCCGAGGCGCCTGGCGGCACTGTCCAATCCGTTCACGTCGTGCGTCGCATTCCCACCTCCCCGTGCAGTTCTCTGTCCGCACCATCTGGGGGATGTGCGCTCTCAACCCGCCGGCGGCGGCGTGGCTGTGCGAGCACGGCTTCGCACAGCCGCCCACTGTAGAGCAGGCGCTTGAGCTGTTGCTAAAGCCCCCGCATGTGGGCGGCTCGTTCGCCCACCTCCAGACCTGGCTGCGGCTGGTGCAGCGGAGTGCTGAGAGGGCTACAGGAGCGACAGCGGCTTTTGTGGATGCACAGTTCATTGCGATGCTGGGGGCTCAAGAGCTGCTGGTGAAGTTGCTGGAGGCGACGAAATGGGATGTGCTGCAGCATCAGCGGGAGTGGCTGAGGCGGCTAGGGGAGGGCATGGCTGGTATTGCAAACGGGGAACAGGAGGAGCAGCAGGAGGAGGACCAGGCGGAGGAACAGGAGCAGGCGGAAGCGCAGGCGGAAGGAGAGGTGGAAGGACAGGCGGACGGGCAGGCGGAAAGACAGGCAGAAGGAGAGGTGGCGTAGGGTTGGGCTCTAATTAAGTCGGGGTAAGGGCATGGGTCGGGGTGGTGGCGACTGACTTGGCGGTGCGACAGGGTGGTGCGGCAGGGCAGGTGCGAGCGCGGCTCTGGTCGGGGGCGGTGCGTTTTCCAGTCGGGTTCAGGTTCAGGCTCAGGTTCAGGCTCAGGCTCAGGTTCTGTCGCGGGTGACGGGGTTGCTGAGGAGCCGGCTGGTGTCTAGGTAGCAGTCCGCGGTGGGGCTGGCAGGGCATGCGTAGCGGCATGACAAGTGGTGCGGCTATTGACAACTGTGCTCCGTCTGGCTGCGGTTGGCTCTGCTGTGGCATCGCAATCGCTAGGCACCTGGTTTGGCTATGTGCCTGTGGAAAGCGACCCCGGCTATGTCCGGGCGATGAGGTTGTTCGGCCGCAGACTGTGGAGGGGCTCACCCCCTTTTCCCGTGATCGGGGAACACTTGTCCAGTCGGGCAGGCGCCACTCGTGCGCCGGGCGGTGTGGGCGCTAAGGAGTGGACAGTTACTTGCGAAGCACTTCCCGAAACGCTTGTGGGTGAATGCAAACTGCCTTGGCGCCCACAAGTTGGGACCCATGGGACCCCAATCGGGGAGAGACAGCAAGGTTACCAATGTGGGAACATGGTTTCGAGTATTCAGCTTCATGTCCATAAACCCACAACAGCAACCCATCCCTCGTTGTTTGCCGCAGCTCCAAGTGCATTCTTGGTCGCTCTAGTGGCTACCTTGCTCCCTCGGCCGTCCCAGATATTTTGGCAGCCTCGCCACGGAATGCTCTCCCAGTCGGCGTTCGCGCCGGCAGTAACGCAGGCGAAGCTGGCAGCGGCTGCGCCGGCCGGACCCGACGACACTGACGGCGGCAGCCAGGCAGCAGCCCGCAGCTCCCGCGCAGGTGCCGCCACTGCTCCCCCTCACCCTCACCCACACCCACACCCCCAGCCCCACGATGACCTGATGACCACCATGCTGCACCCGCCGGGGCACCTGCCGCCGCACCGTCACCACCCGCACCCCCAGCGCCGCTCCCACACGGTGTGCCAGCCGCTGCTGCCGGGCGAGGCGCTGGCGGCCATCGCCAGCTATGGCGCCGAGGCTGAGGCGGGTGAGTGCCGCCGCGTGCGTGCCCGTGCGTGCATGGCTGCGGGCGCGTGTGTGCACGGGATGCCGTACATGTGCTGGATAGGCGCAGCCGTGCGCGTACACATGTGCGCCGCTGGGCCGGGCCGCCTGGGCCTGGAGCTTACGCAGCTTACCACCATGCGACTTTGGGCAAGACGGTACTGGCATTGCGCGCATTTTTCGTTTCCTTATAACGGTACTCGTAACCAGGTAATCAGAGGCTCGGAGGTATCATGGCGGCGAGACTGCTAAAACTCCGCTTCCTTGAACCCTTGCTGCCCCCTACCTGCTGTCCCCCACCGCCTGAAATGCTCGGTGCCTTTGCTTCCGCGCAGGCCTGGTCACCGCGCAAAGGGCCCACTCCGCCACCGGCACGGAGCTCGGCTTCCTGGACGCAGAGCCTGCAGAGCCGCACCCGCACTACCTCTCCACCAACGGGGCGGAGATGGCGGTGGCGGCGGCCGCCGCCGCGGCCGCTGCCGCTGCCATGGCGGCGGCCGCCAAGGCGGCCGCTGCGGCGCTGCTGCCGGCGGCGGTGGCGGCGCATCACCGGGGTCACTGGGACCGGGAGTGGGAGCGGCTGCAGCGGAGCCGCAGCTGTGAGCTGCTGCATCAGCTGGGCGGCATGGAGGAGGACGCGGATGCGGCGGCGTGGTGGACGTGAGGTTGCTTGCTGGTACTGGCAGGCGGGCCGATGGCGTGATGGGCGTGAGTTTGTGAGGGCACAGGAAAGAGAGTGATGGGCCTAGGGCCGCGCGGCTTGTGCTAAGGAGTAAGAACTTCAATAGAGGTTGGAGCAGGTGGGAGTTTGAAGCAGGTTGCGGTGACTGCCACCGATTGTGCAAGCTACTTGCAACGTGTTGCTTGGGCTGGGTTGCTTGGGCGGGATACGTCCCATGGCGGGTAAGCAGGGGCCTGGAAATTGCAGCGACGCAAGAGTTGGCGCATGCAGTTAAGGCATTTGCTAGGAGCTATCTACGCCTCTATGGACTGGCTCGGTGGCGGTGGGGGTAGTCGTTCTTGTGAAGAATAGAGTGACGGGAGCAGTCGAAATTTGGATGCCCTGCAGTCTACTTTGAGTGAGCTCCAATCAACAAGGCGATCGCATGGACGGTATGTCGTAGCGTGGTGAGCGGGCTGAGACACCTGAGCCAGTGCCCGGGTTGGTATCGCGGACAGGCCGTACTACTGGGATGCGTGCGGGCTGTGTGCCGGCGTGTGAAGTGGCGGGATGAGGCCCAGCCGCTCGTCTTGTGCCATCCAATACGTCCAAACTCATACTTGCGCATACTGTGTACTTGAACTGCGTCAGCAGGTCCCTCTTTCTTGTAACCCGCGTAATTGCATCTCATCTGCCGGCGTGTCCATGCCGGGGTGTCCATGTGCCGGGGTGCCCAAAGGCCAAAGATAGCAGCACAGCGGCACATCACGCCATATGTTGCATAGCCAGGCGCATGCATGCTGGGTGTAGTATGCGTGCGGGTTGCGAGACTTGCAACATTGCGTGCCAGCGTGTCGCGGGATGAGGCCCGGCCGCTCGTCTTCTGCCTGAGACTGCCACGGCAGGTCCACTGTTGTGGCTCATACTTGCGCATACTACGTAATAGAAGCACTCAGGCAAAGGGTACATCTAGACACACCTTTTCTGCACGTTTAACTTGCATGCAACAGTCGCACGCGTCAGCCCAAGCCGCTAAGCAATGTCAAGTCCTTAAAACAGCGTAGCAACATGTGGTATCTGCTTGGTGGGGCGTCGAAGCCTCGTCCACGGACGGAGACCGCACCTGCGGTAAGGATGCGCTCCGGTGAACCCCGTGCTTGTGTTAAGCTGCCTAACTCACTTGGCGAAATTGCAGGTGCTGCGTATTACAAACTTGCTGGGGTACCTGTTCCTGGTGAGCATTGCGAACGCGGCGTTCCCCGGTTCCAGCGCGCGTTCGTTTGAGCAGCTGCGTGCTATCGCGGTGCCGTGCTCGTGGACCTCAAACACGAGCGTAGTAAGCTTGAGGTCCGACGGAGCGCGAGAGGGGTCGTAAAAGCTTCATGTGTGCGTGTGGCGTCATCGCGACAGCTAGGACAGCCCGAAGCCCTACTTGGAGTGCCAGTCGAAATCAGCTTGCCAAGTGCACCCTAATGTTGCGCCTACACAACACGGGGGCGGGGCGTCGTGTGGGTTGGAGGTATTATGGCCCCGGTCCGACAGGGGTGACGCCAACATTCCCACTCCGGCACGCAACGTGCTTGCGCCCAACATCTCCGCTCCGCGCCCACCTGCTCTATCTAATACCCGTTGTCCATTGATCTGATGCTACGTGCTCGTCCTCACAGATCCTGGTCAACGTGCTCAGCTCCACGGGCGCGTTTGGC
Source organism: Chlamydomonas reinhardtii (assembly GCF_000002595.2). Taxonomy (NCBI): domain Eukaryota; kingdom Viridiplantae; phylum Chlorophyta; class Chlorophyceae; order Chlamydomonadales; family Chlamydomonadaceae; genus Chlamydomonas; species Chlamydomonas reinhardtii. The sequence goes on along the minus strand of NC_057009.1, from coordinate 7,141,329 downwards.
GACACCAATGCGGTCGTGTCCGGCCGTTACTCCACCCCGCTGACGCCGGCCGGGTGAGCAGCCGAGCCGCGCGCTCGATTGGCCCAGCTCAGGAGTCCGCCCAGGGGAGCTGCGTTGAAGCAATAGTGGGCACACATATGTCTCCTGCTGGCCTGCCTTCTCGCTCCAACAGCCCTTGCCGCTCGTGCAACTGCACCTGCTCACACCCACACTGCACACCCGCACACACACAGCCCGCGGCGCCCACCAGACCACACGTGCCTAGCCCACAGCCTAGCTGTGCCACCCCCCATCTTGCTGCTTTACCCTAGCTTTACCAACGCTTGTGCCGTGCCCCTACCCGTACCTGTGCCCGTACGGTAACTTTCCCCCGCAGGTGGGCGTTCTCCATCTGGGGCGTCATCTTCGCGCTGCAGGGCATGGGGGTGCTACACCAGGTGCTCAACAGCGGCTACCGCGAGGGCGGCTGGAAGACCAATGTGGTGCTGAGAGTGGGTGAGTGCGGGGTGGGTGGGTGGGTGGGCTGCGCGCTCGGTGGGGACACAGGTCTGGGAGTGGGAGGCACAGGTTTGGGAGGGAGGTAGGGGCGGCAGCGGCAGCGAAGGGAAGCGGGGTGCTGGCTGGAGGGGAAGGGCCTAGGGCGGTGTGTTGTGTTGTTTGTCAGTTTTGGGGGGGGGCGGTGCCAGCGGGCGGTCAGGGCGCATGCACGCCCAATTAAGGGCGCTGCTCCATCCATGCTGCCATATGCGCTGTACGGCGCTCCCCAACCCACCTGCCGCTCCGCTCCGCGCCGCGCCGCGCCGCCCTCTTCCCCTTGGCTGCGGTGCAGGCTACGGCTGGCAGGCCGGGTGGCTGTTTCAGGACCTGTGGCAGATCGTGTTCGTGCAGCAGAGCCTGGTGGGCATGTACTTTGCGTTCGCCTGCCTGGTGGGGGCGCTGGCCAGCTTCGTGGTCACCATGGGCCGGCTGAACGGCACCGCCGAGGTGCGCGGGGGGCGGGGGGCGGGGGGATGGGGGATGGGGGCGGAAGATGGGGGCTGGCGGGGGGGGGGCGGGGGGCTGGGGGCGGAAGATGGGGAAGGTGTGGTGTTGGGGGCGGCAGCTTTGGGAGGGGGCGGCAGATGGGGCTGGCCGCTGGGGGCAGGCCGCTACGGAAGACGGAATGGACATTAGGGATGGAGGGCGGAGGGGGTAAGTTCAGTGGTGGGGTGGCGGCACTGCATAAGTTGTGCAATCGTCGCGCGCACGCTCTGGGATGCAGCTTTGAATACATCGAGTGAAGCAGGCGTGAGGATTGCAGCCGTGGTGCGACGTTGTTTGCACGTGCGGCTCGCTGGCTGCGCGTGATGCCTGCACTCCTCCCTCCTCCCTCCCTCGCCTGTTCAGGACCTTCGCATGCGCGGCTATCCGGGCACACCGGCCCTGGCCTACATCTTCTACAAGGTGCGCAGGGGCGGCTGCGGCTGGGCGGGGCGCAGGCCGGCACCTTGTGCGCTTATGCGGTGCCTGTGTCGGCGGCTCGCGTGGCCAGGCAGCCCTGCATGCGTTGAGACACTGTCTGCTCCGCGCTGTCTTTTTGGCAAGCGACATTGCCTATCCCGCTTCATCGCCCTCCCCGTAACGCTTCATGTTCCGCAAGATGGTCTACCGTCTACCACTCCCTTAAGTAATCATGAATGTAATCCCCCCTTAAACTTATACACATGTTACGGCTATCCTTACCTTACATGGTCGGCGACCCCCGCCCCGCTCTTGCTGCAGCTGCCCACCTCCATCAACGCTGCCTGGCTGTCCGTGGCCACCTGCCTGGGGCTGCTCATCATCCCAGCGGCACACGGCGTCAGCCCGGACCGGCTGGTGGCGCCGGCGGCGCTGCTGGCGGTGGCAATCACCATCGGTGCGTGGCGGCGGCCGGCGGCCGGCGGGGCACACGCCGCGGCAGGGGCCGCTAGGCGTTCCGGGGGGCATACGTGCCATAGGCCTGTGATGAATCGGTGATACGAAAGGGAGGCGTGCACTGGGAGTCGGGGAGTCAAGTTGGTGTGGGTACGGCAAACGTTTGGCCCGCGCCCTTTCGTCGTGGTGCTGCAGGCGGCGTGTGGCGCATGGTGACGCACCGGGACGCGGCGTACGGGCTGACGCTGGTGTGGGCGCTGTCGGCGGTGGCGGCGGACCAGAGCGGCCGTGTGCCGCGCGCTGTCAAGGTATGTGTGTATGGGGGGGGGAGGCAGGGGCGTGGGGGGGGGGGCGCAAGCGGCTTTTGGGGCGGGGGTACCCGTCCATGGAATACGGGAAGGGCGGGCAGGGGCTCTCGCTGGACTCATTCCGCACGACGGTAACCTTTCCGTCATCCTGTGGCGATCTCATAGGCACCCAGCCCCCCATCCATGCAAGCACCCACCCGGCATCGCGCACCCAAGCACCCTCCCAACCACCCAACCACCCATCCCATCGCTCGCACGGCCCTCATGCCCCCTCACCCGCCCCCGCCTCCCGCCCCCCGCCCCCCCCCTGTCAGGTCCTGGCCATCGTCTGCCTGGCGGTGCTGGCGCTGTTCGTGGTGTATGCGCTGGTGAGGACGCGGCGCGAGGCCAGCCAGCTGGACAGCATGGGCAGCTTGAGCAGCCTGGCGGCGGCGCGGGAGGACGACAGCAGCAGCGGAGGAGGACAGCAAGGCGGCCTAGGTGGAGGCGGTGGCCTAGGGGGAGGAGCAGGCGGGTTTAAGGGCGGGGCCCTGGCGGGACTGGGCATTGGCAAGGGCGTCGGCGGTGGTGGCGGTGGCGGCGGTGGGCTCGGCGGGGGTGAGGGTCATGGGTTTTACAGCGACTCCAGCCACCTGCTCAGTCACGCCTACCATGTTGGAGAGGAGGGGCATGCTGAGGACGGCTACGGCGGTAGCAACGGCAACGGCAGTAGCAGCGGGCGCCGCGCGGCGCCGGTCGGGTACGGCGCCAAGCCCCTGTACGGCAGCGTGGCAGGCGGCGGCGCGGTCGCGGTCGCGGGCGCGGGCGCGCACACGTCGCGCATGCCGCTCTCCGACTCACCTGCTGACGCGCTCGCAGGCGGCGGGAGGTACGCGCGGCGGGGCAGCCAAGACGAGGGCGGGAGCGGCGGCGAGGCGGGCGCCGGCGGAGAAGCCGGGAGTTTCACCTTCGCCGCGGTTGGAGGAGCGGGAGGAGGAGCAGGAGGAGGGTTCCGGCCGTCGCCGTCGCCGCTTGGCCTAGCGGCGGGAAACAGCAGAGAGCAGTTCCAGGCGCCGGCTGCAGGCGGGATACTGCGGGTCCATGGCGGCGGTGCCCAAGCCGGCTTTGGAGGCGCTGGCAGCGGCGGCGGCTACGGTGTTGCTGGCAGCGGGATAGGAGCAGAAGTGGCGCTGGGGGCCGCTGCGCAGGTGTGGGCCCCGGCGGCGGCGCCGCTGGTAGCAGGGCAGCCGCAGCCGGCGGCGCTCAGGCAGGCGGTGGGAAGTAGCGAGTCAGCGGCGACGGCGGGCGACGGGCCAGCGCACGGCTTGGGATCTGTGGGTAGCTCGGGGCAGCTGGTGACGGTCGGCTCGCTGGCGTCAGGTGTGGGCCCGGTGCAGGCGTTGTTGATGCCAGCCGGGGCAGGCACGCGCGCCTTAGCTTCGCCGCCACGAGCGCGGTCGCCTGGTGTGCGGCGGGTGCGCTTCTCGGATGAGTTGGGCGAGGGGTCGGCGCACTAGCGATGCACGCGATTTGGCACGCGATCGTCACGCCTATAAACTTTTTTATCGGGTTGCGGGCGTCTGTACATTTTCTGACACTCGGCTTGGACTTGCACAAGCTCCATGGTATAATTACTCATTTTGCTGACTTTCTTGCCAAGTTCTGGGAGCAAATCTTTGCCTTTTGCCGGTACAAACCGCTCCGAAGCTTGGTAGCTGCGTAAGCTCGGTTGGCACGCGATTGTCACGCTCTGTGGGCCTGCACAACTTTTTTTATCGGGTTGCGGGCCTGGTTGCGGGCGTCTGACTTTTCCTGATACTCGGCTTGGAATTGCACAAGCTCCATGATACAAACACTCAATTTGCTGACTTTCTGTTTCTTGCCAAGTTCTGGGAGCAATTCCTCGCATTTTGCCGGTACAAACCGCCCATCTGAAGCTTGGTAGCTGCGTAAGCCTAGCATGAGTCGTGGACAAGCTGTCCTCTTAGCAATTCGACTACTTGCCAAACTGAAATCTTGCTGCCGAACGCAAGCAACATTGCGGATTACATTCTCTCGACAGGCAAGCCTGTCGCCCAACCTTCTTCCCCGTCACACGTAGTCGATTGTTTACGCTCAGTTACATTCTACAAGACTCTAATTAATTTTGCTTGTACAAAGACGCGTGTGTGACCACCCAGCGGAGCTCCCCTGCAAGATGAAGGCCGTCGTCCTGACGGGCTTCGGCCACGCCGACCAGGTGCTCAGATATGAGACACAGCATCCGAAACCACAGCGCAAAGCTGGAGAGGTATTAGTGGAGGTGCATGTGGCCTCCGTCAACGGCGGGGACTCCCGTGTGCGGATGGTGCGTGGGCCCCTGGCGTGGGCCGCGGGAGGAGTGCTGCACGGGCGTTCCACTTTGCTCGGGGCTGGCCGCTGCTGACGGTATTGCGCCATCTCCGCGTCCAGGCACTAACATGGCGCACTCCTCCCCACGTGCAGGGCTGGCTGCCCAAGGGCATGGTGAAGATCCCACAGGTGTGTCTGGTCGTGTCCGGCCCAAGTCGGGGCCCTTCCTTGCCCGTCACGCGTTTAACTGTATAAGTGCAATGCTTACTACTTGCTACGATTTGTTGAAGCGACGTGTCTCTCGTGTGCAGATCCTTGGGTGCGACGTTGCCGGAGTGGTGCTGGAGGCGGACGCGAACAGCAAGGTGAGCTTGAAGGGGCCGCTTCTCTACATTCATACTGCAGACGGACTGCACACCCGTCACCACACCCGCCTCGATGTTCTTTATGCATGTGCTAAGTACGGCATGCCCCATTTGGGTGGTGAGGACGGTGCTTTGAGCATGCGGGTACTGACATACTTCTACCTTCTTACGATGTTCACGTGCTTGGGAACTACGATGCGGTATAGAAATGTGACACTGTGTCAAGTCCCGCGCCCTCATGCATGGCGTGTGCCTGCCTGCCTGCCTGCAGTTCAAGCCAGGGGACCGGGTGGTGGCCGACACCGGCCAGGCGGTGTCCGACCCCTGGGGTGAGCGCCGCACCGCCCAGCCGCCGTCGCGCGCCGCAGTGCGCCCCCTCCCCCGCCCCCCTCCAACATAATCCGCCACTGCCTGTGCTCCGCTAGTTTTGCTCGGTTTGGTTTGCTTGGGCTGGTATTTACCAATCCCTCCCCACGGTGTCTACAGCAATTTACATCGGCACAAAAATCTGCACACCTGCACACCCGCCCGGCCCCACGGCACACGTGCGGCGCAGCCCCCCGGGACGCCCACTCCCCAACCCACACGCCCTCACACGCCCCCAACACTCACCTGCACTTCCAGGCACGCATGCCGAGTTCGTGAGCTGCCCCGAGTCCCGCTTCGCCGCGTTGCCTGCCTCCGTGTCCTTCGAGGCGGGCGCGGCGCTGCCGGTGGCCGGCCTCACTGCCTGGCAGGCGCTCAAGGGCTCCATGCCGCTGGCCGGCAAGAGGGTGCTGGTGCTGGGCGGCGCGGGTGGCGTGGGCCACTTGGCGGTGCAGGTGGGGGCGCTGGTTGGGCGGTAAGAGGCACCGTGCGGGCTGATCGTGTACCATGCGCTGAGCGTGACTCAATTCCTGGCCCCGGCGTGCCTCGATGCGTGCGGTCGCCGGGTCCGTGCTGGTCCGAACTTGGCGATGCACGTTGCATGGGGTGGGCTACTGATGCCGCCACTGCTGTTGCTGTCGCCGGCTCGCCGCTGCAGATCGCCAAGAGCCAGGGCGCCTACGTTGCCGCCACCTGCAGCAGCCGCAATGTGGAGTTCGTGACCAAGCAGCTAGGGGCGGACCTGGCCATCGACTACACCAAGGTGGGGCTGCTGGGATTAGGAGGTGGAGTGCGGCCAGTGATGGTGGTGGTGGTGGTGGTGGTGGTGGTGGTGGTGGTGGTGGTGGTGGCGGTAATAATGGTGGTAGTGGTGCAACCCCGAACCACTCCCCCCTTCCCTGCCCATTCCTTCCCACGCGGCATCATGCGTGCCGCTTGTCGCTGTGTCGTACCTTATCGCATCCTCTGTGTCGCACCGCATGTACGACGACGCATCGCAGGGCCAGAAGCTTGAGGAAGCTGCGGGCGGGGCGGGCAGCTACGATCTCGTGGTGGACCTGGTGGGGGACGAGCCGAGCGCCTGGGGCGTGCTGCGGCGGCGCGGCGGGCGCATGGCGGCGGTGTCGTTCGACGGCATACTGCAGGGGTGAGCAGGGCTGAAGATGAGCAGGGCTAAGGGCGCATGGGTTGGTGATTAAAGGGCACAAGGAAAATAGGCGCAAAGATTGTGTATGGGATGGTGTGTGTGTATGTGTATGTGTGAGGGAGGCGGCGTCGGGCAGCGCGGGCAGTGCAGCTGGTGTGGCGCGGTCGGCTGCTGCCAAGGACGAGCCGGAGCACTCTTGGGCGAGCCGCCGGCAAACAGGCAGTGCACCTTGGGGTCACCTTTGATAGCGGTAGTGTGGGGCGGGCTGCTCGGCCTAAGATGCTGGCTTGCTGCAAACAACAGCAGCAGTCAACACCCTGACTGCGGACTGCCACGCCACCCAATGCCCGCCGCCCCCGCAGCAAGACCGGCGGCGCGCTGCTGCTTGGCATCCTGGTGCGTGCGCTGCGCTGCAAGCTGGCGGCGGCGCTGGGGCTGTGCCCCCGCTACGACATCATCACGCAGCAGCAGCACGGCCCAGGCATGGGGCTGGAAGAGGTGCGGGCGGTGACCGTGTGGGTGCGGGTGACCGTGTGACCGTCCGCAGTGTGGGTGCGCGCGGGTGCGTGCCCGTTCGGCTGCGTCGTGGAGCGGGTGCAGCGACTGCATACAATTGAGTCAATGGGGCAAATGTTGTTGCATTTGCAGAAGTCCGATGCTCCCACACTGATCCTTTCCCCCGCCGCCTGACTTTTTTCATGTGAACACTTGCAGGTGGTGGGCCTGGTGGCGAGCGGGCAGGTTGTGCCGCACATTGAGCGGGTGGTGTCGCTGGCGCAGGTGGCGGAGGCGCACAAGCACGTGGAGACCGGGCGCGCGCGAGGCAGGGTGGTCGTGAGGGTGGCGGAGGCAGATGATGCGGCGCCGGCGCGGGCCGCGTCGGCGGCGGCTGCGGCGGTTGCGCCGGCGGTTGCTGGGTAGGCGGCTGCGCTCGCTACGGTTCCGGCAGAGGCAGCAGCCGATTCGGTCGCTGCGTAGTGTATACAAGGTTGCACTGGTACAGTTGAGGATGCTGTTGTAGCCCTGGGGGTGTGTGTGAGTGATGGTAAGTTTTCGTCTGATGAAGGGAATAATGTGATGGAAGTGAGAGATGCAAGCTTTGCATGTGCATTGTATGAACATGGCATGTAGGATTTGCTTCATTTGCTTGATACGGTAAGCAAGAGCTCCTGGGACAGTATTCGCAGCACCATTGTGCACATTGTTGCAAAATATTCACTGCAGACAAATTGTAAGGTTTGACACAATGCTGCAAGCCATGACCAGGTCAACAGGCCTCAACCCTTACACATCTGTCTACGCACGCAGCTCCACACACCCCAGTCTCTCAAACGCCTGTCACGGCACCGCCCGCACCGCGCCGTCGGGCCGCCGCCTTGGCGGCAATGCGCGCGGCCGCCACACTGGCCGCCGCCTTGCCGCCACCGCCCACCGACACGCTGCGCCCATGCGGCGCCGACCGCGGCACAGGCTGCCGTGGGCCCCCAGTGCCGCCCGCCCCGGCGTGGCTGCGGGCCCGGGGGTCCGGTACCGGCGACTGTCCTCGGCTGCTGCCGCTGTTCCCGCCCTCCCCCTCCCCCTCCTCCTCCTCTTCCTCATCTTCGGACGTGACCTCCTCTTCCTCTTCCTCCTCCTCTTCCTCCTCCTCCTCCTCCTCCTCCTCCTCCTCCTCCTCCTCCTCCTCCTCCTCCTCCTCCTCACTGCCTGGTGCGCTCTCCTCGCCCTCGCCCTGCACACGC